>NW_005871076.1:4997345-5083425 GCF_000147115.1 Myotis lucifugus | reverse complement strand
GGGTTCCTGCCTGAAACCTCTCCCACCGGGAAACAGCTGGGGGAGGGCGCAGCCGTTTCCAAGACAACCCCTGCAGGACTGACTTCCTTCCAGTTGGTCTCGCCTGAGGTCATGATGTTACACCCAGGGTTCTTATATAAGTAGATGCTTTCCAGACTCATAAACAGGAAGAGCCTTGGTCGTATCTCTTGAGTTATAGGTGTAGTTTTAGTAGTGAGATTCCTTGGATTTAGTGGTTTAAAAAGAAATTTAAATAATGAAAGCCTATCAGAGTTCCATGCAATTAAGTAAATATTAAATGTAACCTAGTTTATTTTTAAAATGAACAAGACTTCGTAGAAGGGATTCTAGATAATTTTGCTGCCCAAGTTGTAGTAATATTAATGCGTATAATGTCTGAGATGGTTAAATGGTTGAATTCTGAACAAATTGAGTTTTGAAATGATAGTTTTCTTGCTGAACCTTTAAAATAATCTTCTCTAGTCTCATTCTGATGGATAGTTAAACCCTCTCCCCGCTCCCTTTAATAAATAAAAATCCTCAAGCCCAGCCAGCGTATCTCAGTGGCTGGGCATCAACCTATGAACCAGAAGGTCACAGTTCAATTCCCAGTCAAGGCACATGCCCAGGTTGCGGGCTCGATCCCCAGTGTGGGATTTGCAGGAGGCAGCTGGGCAATGATTATCTCTTATCATTGATATTTCTGTCTTTCTCTCTCTCTCCCTTCCTCTCTGAAATCAATTTAAAAAATGTATTTTAAGGAATAAATAAATAAATAAATCCTCAAAACAAAATCAGGAAAGAAGTGGTAAACCAAGGGATAATGACCTTTTAAATATATTTTTCATTTGAAGGAGTTATGCTGAGGGCAATTTATATCTGTCTCACTAGGTTACTAAATATAGATTGAAGATATGTTTCAGAAGGAAAATGTACCTAAAACAATGAATTGTTTTATGAACAAATCTGTAAAGATAAAGAAGAGCTATAAGAAGTGAATATACATAGAAATAAAATTAAGTGTTTCTAAGTTGTACAGTTTTGAGAGAAAAAAGAATAATTATAAATGATATAATAGAATATTTTAGATAAAAATATGTTGAAAGTGATTTTTCAAGATGGTTCTTAATCTTGAGCTAAGGAAATGTGAAGAGTGGTAAATTGATCTGTTTATAATAAACCTTTTAATTAGTAAGAAAATTAAGATGATGTTTCTAACTAGTACAACAGAAAAACTTGAGATGATAGTTTATTTCTTTATGCAAAAAAAATGGAAGAGGTAGAACTAAAGCAGTAGCATAATTTTATCCATTCTATCATAATTTTGTATATCTTTGGTTCTTTGTTAGGAAACACTGCATTGACTTATGCCTGTGCTGGAGGATTTGTTGACATTGTGAAAGTGCTACTTAATGAAGGTGCAAATATAGAAGATCATAATGAAAATGGACATACCCCCTTAATGGAAGCAGCCAGTGCAGGTCATGTGGAAGTTGCAAGAGTTCTTCTAGATCATGGGGCAGGCATCAACACTCATTCGAATGAATTCAAAGAAAGTGCTCTTACACTTGCCTGCTACAAAGGTACTCTAATATGTATGACTAGGGTTTTTTAAAATAACAACTTTGAATATATGAGTATTGAGTATTTGATTTAATTTTATATTGCTTATGTTTTCCCTGTACTATAAAATTATCTAGCTTACACCAGATTATATAGAAAGTACATTTTAGCCTTTATTTCCTGAAGTTTAGCTTTACAATGTATGTTTCTTTTGTATTTTAATTCAAATTTATTCAGTTAGCTATAAAGTCAACCAACTCTTAGCACAGATTTAGAGGGTTTCCATTCTTTAATGATTTTTGTTTTATATGATTTTCCCAGCCTTTATTTAACAGATTCACACTCAAATAATATAATAATCACACTTGATTCAAAAACCTAAAAAACACAGAATAGCATAAAGAAAAGAAATTTTATAATGGCAAGTATATTTGTAAGCAAATGTATATATACAGGCATACCTCGGTGATATTCCATTTCAGACAACCGTAATGAAGCAGTCTCTCAATAAAGTAAGCTGTAATCTTTTTGCAGGTGGAGGGTCTTGCCTTTAATTTATAAAAAAAAAAAAATGCAACATCTGTGAAGCGCAATAAGACATGGTATGCCTGTATTTTTAAATTAAACAATCATACTCTAACACTATTTTGTAGTCCGCTTATTTTATTTAGCAGTACATCATGAACATTTTGCCATCTCAATATTTTTGTAATACAACTTTTGATGGTTACATTGTATTTCACTGTTGCATTTAGTAGTGGATTTGGCTGCAAAACCTAAATTAATAGTAATCTGAACAAAAGAGAAGCCTTTTCTCATTTATTTAAAACAAATCCAGGGGTGGGCTGTCTAGGACTAGTATGGCAGTTTTATTATTATCTAGATCTCAGCATTCTAATTTTCTTTTTCACCATCCTAGTATCTGGTTTTTATCCTCAGTGTTGCCAAGATGGTAGCTATGGCCCCAGCAATACATAGTCTAGGAAGGAGGAAGAGGATAAGGGCAAATTGGGGATGCCTTCCAATTTATTAAGCTACCTTTAAGAAATTTTTCTAGCAGTTCTTCCATATAGCTAGCTCCCATTTACATTTCATTGGCCACACATAGCAACAAGGGAGGTTGGGAAATGTAGTCTTTTAGTCAGGCAAATTGCCACTCAGATAAAAATCAGAGTTCTGTTATTAAGGAATATTTGAGAGAACGGATATTGAGTAGGGAACTAGCAGTCTCTGTCAAATACATCCAATGGATGCACCATAATTGCCTATTTTTGGACATATGAATTGTTCCATTTTTCACTACTATTAAAAACACTGTGATAACATCCTTGTGCAGACATCTTTGCCTAATCTCTGATTATTTCCTTAGGCTAAATTCCTGGAAGTGGAATTACTGGGTCAAAGGGTATGGGCATTTTTAACCCTTTGCGGTCCAATTTTATTTTTGGAATTCAAACAGTCTGGTCCAAATTAATTGACGGGATTGAATGTTGAACCGGTTTGCGGTGTCAACCTCAGCCTCGACGTTGGACCTGCTACTAGCGCCTGGTCTGTCGAGTCAGCCTCGACGTTGGACTGAAAAGGGTTAAGGCTTTTGATACATATTACCAAATTGCTTTCTAGAAAGGTTGAACCAATTTATACTCCCACCAGCAGTGTTTGAGAGTGCCCTTTACCTTATCCTATACCCTCACCAACACTGGGTATTATCATTCTTCTTAATATTTGCCATTTTGGTAGTAAAAAATGGTGTCGTCTTAATTTGCATTTGTTTAATAGGAAGGTTTAATATTTTTTCATCAAGTTTAATATTCATGAAGTTTAATATTAATTTGCATTATTTTACATTACCATTTTATGTCCATCCATTTTTCTACTGGAATGTTTGTCTTTTTCTTGTTGACTATTAAGGTTTTTTTAATATTAAATGTATCAAGAAGGTTGAAATTATTTTGATGGAGTTTTCATTCCCAAAGTGAGTTTATGGTTATTATTTTAAAACTGTTTTTCTGAAAAATGATCCAAACATACTTTACCTGGCATTTTATTTGATTTCAGTGTTTTGATTTGATAGTTTATATAGATTAAATAAAAGAATAAGTATTATTACTTTATTTGAATTATGTGCTTTGGACTAATTTGCTTTTAAAAACCCAAATACCTTGCTGAAAGGCTGCTTATTATTTTGGATTGGTTTTGTAAAACTGTCATTGATTTATTCAATGCAAAATTTTTGTATAGACATCTGAAAGAAAAAGAGTTCCCATTTTAATACTTTATATTAAATTGATACTCAATTCTTTAGAAATATAGTTTTAAAATT
The DNA here is from genome assembly GCF_000147115.1 of Myotis lucifugus. NCBI lineage: Eukaryota > Metazoa > Chordata > Mammalia > Chiroptera > Vespertilionidae > Myotis > Myotis lucifugus. The sequence goes on along the minus strand of NW_005871076.1, from coordinate 5,079,539 downwards.
TGTGTTCTTTTTTGAAGGCCATTTGGATATGGTTCGCTTTCTACTTGATGCTGGTGCAGATCAAGAGCACAAAACAGATGAGATGCACACTGCCTTAATGGAGGCTTGCATGGTAATTTTAAATTGCACTCAAGATTTTGGGGGAAGAAAAGGTCATGTTTGTTTAACTCTTTAAGGATTAATTTTATATTTTTAGAAAAATATTTATTATGACATCAGTAGATTTTTTAAATTTTGGCAATACTAAAGAGGGAAAGGGAAATATCTATTTTAAATCTCTCAGTTTAGGAAACAATACAAAAGTCAGTCTTGACTGTGTTATTTCCAACTCACTGATACACTTTTTAAATTTTTCCCCCCATTTTTTTTAATGTGGTAAAATACACAACATAAAATTTACCATCTTAACTATGTCTTCTTCATGGATTAATCCTTTTATTATTTATAAAGTCTGTATCTCTGGTAATTTTCTTTGTTCTGAGCTCTGCTTTATCTGATTATTAATAGTAGCTACGCCTGCTTCCCTTTGATTAATGTTTGCCCACTAAATTTTTTTTCCTAACTTTGATATGTTTGATCTGCCTCTATTATTATACTGAAGTGAATTTCTTAATTGGTTTGTTTAGACCATTTATATTTAAATATAAATATTGTTATGGTGTTTTTATATTCTGGTTCTATGTTGAAATTTATTTATTTATTTATTTTTATCTGTTTTCTCCATTTTTTAAATCTATTTCTGTAATTTATCATTAATAGTTATTTTGATGTCTTTTTCTGTTAACTCATATCTTTGATTCAGTTCTGGATCTACTTTTATTGGTTATTTTATATCTTGATGATTAGTCACTTTTTTCTGCCTCTTAATATGTCTAGTATTTCAATTGTAAACCATATGCTGTGAATGATACCTTTTATGTTCTGGATTATCTTGTCTTTTTAAGACTGTTAGTTTTGTTCTAGCAGGCAGTTAAATTACCAGTGGATCACTCTGATCCTATTGAGGCTTAATTCCAGCTTTACTCTTACTCCTTAGTCCTTACTCTTTGATTCTAGAGTAAGGGATTCTAGGTCCTACTTCTACTGTATGGCCTTCTATGATCTCAACTGATAGCCTGGGATATTCACCAAGGTCTTTTTTTTTTTAATCCTCACCGAGGACATGTTTTTTTTCTTTTCTTGTTTTTTTTTTAAATATGTTTTACTGATTTTCTACAGAGAGGAAGGGAGAGGGATAGAGAGTTAGAAACATCAATGAGAGAAACATCGATCAGCTGCCTCCTGCACGCCCCGCACTGGGGATGTGCCCACAACCAAGGTACATGCCCTTGACTGGAATCGAACCTGGGACCTTTGAGTCTGCAGGCCGACGCTCTATCCACTGAGCCAAACCGGTTCTGGCTGTTGTTGTTTTTTGTTTTTTTCTTGATTTTAGAGAGGATGGAGGGAGAGACATTGATATGAGAGAGAAACATCAATCCGTTGTCTTGTATATACACACCCCGACTGGGGATCGAACCCCCAACCTTTTGGTGTACGGACAACGCTCTAATCAACTGAGCTGGCCAGGGCTCACCAAGGTCTTTTCATTGTAGCTGAGTCTGAACTCTCAAAGTCTCCCACCTTTCAGGAGCCTTCTCTGCTATGTATCCTGGAGGCTCATCTTTGATGTGTTTCTAACGCAGGAGTTGCCCAAGTATCTGAGGATGATTTTATATAGATTTTTGGAACTCCTTCTCCATATCTTCTTTTTCTGTTATCCTGCTCACACTCCCTAAGTCCTAAGTATTTGGCTGACTTGTGTTCTGGTTTTGTTCCCTTTACCCACAGAAATGTTCACTCTTTGTTTAGGCTCTATTTACTTTGGCCATGGTTGGAAAGAAACCAAAAAAACTGAAGTGAATGTACAGTTCATCTCATTGCTCCTTTCTTTCAGTGATCGTTACCCTAGCCCCTAGCTTGGCTGCTGCCCAGTGCCTCCCATTGCTTTATCTATTTTTTTTCTAATTTTTATGGTTAAGTCCAATACCAGCTATTGTTCTATGGCTAGGACATTTAAAGGCTTAGAATTAAAAAAACTTTTTTAAGTAATGATATTAGACCTTTAAGAGTGGATTATTTATTTATTTTATTCTTTTGGCAAAATTAATATTGTTCATTAATATCAAAAAGTGCTTAGTATAGTTTCTCTTTTAATATATGTACTCAAGATATGTTAACAGAATCCATAAAGGATCTTTAAAAATTCACATAAGTTCAAGCAAAACAATTTATTAGGAGCCTCCAGGAGCTTGGCACAGTCAGTAGTTCCCTGATCTGTAAACACTTATAAATCCTTATTTTCTTTTCAATTAGAAATGTATTTCAAACACCAAATAACTCAATACAGTGATTTGGTTAAAATATATTTTATTTTACATATATTTGAAGAATTAGTAAAACCAAAAAAAAAAAAAAAAGTAAATTAGTAAAACTAAAATTTTAATGTGAAGTCATTTGTCTTTGACATTGTATCAAAAATTATTAAAGCTAGGCTAGTCATTTAGTTAAGTATAATGAAACTCTTGATGGTTGCCGAAATCTGACATTTAAGTAAGGCTTCTTTAATTATTTCTTTAATAAAAGAATTGCCCAACCTTATAAAACCTTAGTTTTGTACTCAGTCTTTACTTTTTATTAGCAATATTTTGGTCATTTAAAAAATATTAAACAACATGGCATCTGACTTTATATGCCACAACAAGAATTAAGGCTTACATAAATTTTTTAATTAAAGAATTTTAAACTGACAGAGGGTATTTATGATAGAGAGGTATAGAATGAATACCCTCTATGAGACTATTTAATGGCCTTACTAAGAAACTTAGTTTTACGTCTTTGTAAAATTCATTGCTTCATTGCAGCAAGCTAGCGATGAGGAAAAATATAGGGTAATATCAGTCCTTAGGGGTTTACCTTGATGACATAATCCCAAGTGGTAATGACCTCACAGAATTTGTTGTTATTTTTTTGCCAAGTCTTTGTTTCTTAAATAGATCTAACGTAATTTCTACACTTAAACATGACACCTAAGTTTGAGGGTATAACTGTATTTGACCTAACGTAATTTCTACACTTAAACATGACACCTAAGTTTGAGGGTATAACTGTATTTGACCTGGCAGTAGTAGAAACATTATTTTGATTTGGCATTGTCACTGTATGTCACAAGTATGATTATTTTAGAAAATTTTGGGTTTGTTCAAAAGTAAAGTAAAATAATTTTAATGCAAGTATGATTATTTTAGAAAATTTTGGGTTTGTTCAAAAGTAAAGTAAAATAATTTTAATGGGCTTTTGATAAGATCAATCTCTTTTGGCACTTTAAAAATCTCCAAATAATTTCCTTTCTCTTGTTTTACTTTTTAAAATCTGCAGGATGGACATGTAGAAGTAGCACGTTTGCTTTTGGATAGTGGTGCTCAAGTGAACATGCCTGCAGATTCATTCGAGTCTCCGTTAACACTAGCTGCCTGTGGAGGACATGTTGAATTGGCAGCTCTACTTATTGAAAGGGGAGCAAATCTTGAAGAAGTTAATGATGAAGGATATACTCCCTTGATGGAAGCTGCTCGGGAAGGACATGAGGAGATGGTGGCACTACTTTTAGCACAAGGTAAAGTAGTTTTACTTCTTTAATAAAAAAATTTATTTCTTTTTGATGTTTTGTGTCAGTATCAATGAAGTTTACTACAACTAAAATATTTTTTTGCACCAATGGACTGAACCCCAAAAGCAGAGATGATAGAGATGATTATTATAATTCAAAACAATTACTTTAATTATTTTGTAACTAGTTTTGTCTATTTTTATGCTCTCCCCAGGAGCAAATATAAATGCCCAGACAGAAGAAACCCAAGAAACAGCTTTGACTTTGGCTTGCTGTGGAGGATTTTCTGAAGTTGCAGACTTCCTGATTAAGGCAGGGGCTGATATAGAACTTGGCTGCTCCACACCTCTCATGGAGGCTTCTCAGGAAGGACACCTGGAGTTGGTTAAATATTTACTGGCTGCCGGTACGTGGCTTTAAAAATGCCTTTTAGAAAAAGATTTTTATGTTGCTTTCATAAGTTTAACAATTAGACTTAACTTTTTCATATCTTCCAAAGTTGAAGGACAGCTGTGCCACAATTTAACTGCTATTCTTAGGCTCCTAACTCTCTAAAAATGTCATTTTGTAAAACTTTTTTTTTTAAATATATTTTTATAGATTTCAGAGAGGAAGAGAGAGGGAGGGAGAGAGAGAAACTTCAATGATGTGAGAGAATCACTGATCGGCTGCCTCCAGCATGCCCCCTACTGGGACCGAGCCCAAAACCTGGGCATGTGCCCTTGACTGGAACTGAACCCGGGACCTTTCAGTCCCCAGGCCGACGCTCTATCCACTGAGTCAAACCGGGTAGGGCTCTAAAAATGTCATTCAATAAATTTTTTCATATTTTTACTAATGGTTGCTTAGTGACCATAGGCTTCTTTTGTTTGTTTTTTTAAGACTGAACTTTTTCTTATTGTTAATTCTCACCTGAAGGTATTTTTTTTCCCCTTGCTTTTCAGAGAAAGTGGAAGGGAGGTGGAAAGAGAGACAGAAACATTGATGTGAGAGGCACTTTCCCTTCCCTGGAGCACGCCTTTTTATTTCCCTCCCGTGCCCACCCCCCAGGCATGTTACTATTAGCTTCCTCATTCAAGCTTCAAGAGCCCTTCCTTTACCTCTATAACTTAATTCTAAAGCCCATTTTTTCTAGAAATTACTTTTTCTGCCTCTGTAGTTTACCCAATAAATGTTCTCTTACAAAAAAAGAAAAAAAGAAATAGATCAATATGAGAGAGCCACATTGACCAGTTGCCTCTGTAGGTACCCCGACCAGGGGGTGGGGAGGGGGGGGGAAGAGCAAACCTACAACCCAGATATGTGCCCTTGCCCAAAATCAAACCCGAGACCCATTGGTGTGTGGGCGAACACTCTAACCATTGAGCATACCAGCCAGGACTTAACTTTAAAAAAATATGTTTTTATTGATTTTAGAGAGGAAGAGGGGGAGGGAGGAGAGAGAAAAAGAAAGTGAGAGAAACATCGATGTGAGAGAGAAACATCAATTGGTTGCTGTGACCAGCAGTTGAACCCCTTACCTTTTGGTGCACAGGACACTGCTCAACCAACTGAGCCACACCAGCCAGGGCCATTGGCTTCTTATTGGCCTTCTGTCTCCAGTGAATGGTTTGTGGCTTCTGGAAAAGAGAGACTAACATCTAGTCTCTCTGCTACTAAGAGGAGGTGGGGATGACATTATAGAGATAATTTGGTACCTTTAAGCTTGCTCATTTCTTGACATTTCTGAGTTTACACACACACACACACACACACACACACACACACGTGGGAGTTTTATTTTTTTGCAAAAGTACTTACTATTAAAATAATTTGCCTTTATACATTGTTAAGCAATAATACAGCAAAGTAAGAATATACCAAATGAATTGATTCAGGTAAATGTAAACCTTTATATAATATAATTATCTATATATGTTATATTTGTTTAAAACTATGTAAAGGAAAATATTTAGCAAAATTTGATTCATCCTTTTTGGACTTTCACTGTTAAATATCAATTTGAATATAGCCCAGCCTCAATTTTTCTTTTGAATTATTATTGAAATAATTTCTTAATCCAGATGGTTAATAGTTCAGATGATTATTTAGATTTTGAATTAGTGCACAAACTGACCATACAAGCAGATCTCTTCCCTGACTCAAATACTATTAATCACTATAATTAGTATATGCATTATTCAGTCACTGTTCCTTCATCATTTTCAGTAACTATGTCCCATTCAAGAGTCTTTCTCATGTTAGTTGCACCTCAATTAAAAAATAGTCTTTCTGCCTGGCTGGTGTGGCTCAGTGGTTGAGCTTTGACCTATGAACCAGGAGATCATGGTTCGATTCCTGGTTAGGGCACATGCTCAGATTACAGGCTTAATCCCTAGTGTGGGGCATGTAGGAGGCAGCTGATCAATGATTCTCTCTCATCATTGATGTTTCTATCTATCTCTTCCTCTCCCTTCCTCTCTGAAATCAATAAAAATATATTTTTTTAAAAAGAAATTATTGAATATCAAACATTCTGCTAATTATTAATTATCCTTGGTCCCTGTATAGTAAATTATTAAACACATTATTATAGATATAGAAACTGATGCACAATCATGTTTCATAATTTCCCTAATGTATCTCAGCTAATAAGTGACAGAGTCAATACTTAGAACTCCTTACATTTTTTATTACATCACCATTGATTCTCATATTGAGCTACTTTTGCTAATTTGAAGCATAGTTTCCAGAACTATCTTAGATATTTGAGAATCACTTTTTTATATGATCACTACCTAAAAAAATTTTTTTCTAGATTAAAGTATGATTTATTTACATAAAGTTCTTCTTTTAGCACTAAAGAAAAATCCAATAGGTCTTTTTAAAAAATCTTTATTGTTGAAAGTATTACAGATGTCTCCCATTTTTCCCCCATTGACTCCTTCTAGCCTGCCTCTGCCCCCAATATGTCTTTTAATACATTGCCTACACAATTTTCTAAAAATGAAAAACTTTTTTTTATGGCATTTTTCCACACCATATAGGAAATGTAATTTAATGAATCCTAAGAACCCATTACCAACATTAGCAATTTTTAATTTATGGCTAATCTCATTTCATCTATATGTCCTTCCATCCCCCATTATTTTTATAAAATTATTTTGATTTAGAATAAACATTTAAAAAATTTTTGCTGAGATAAAATTATATTGTGAAATGCTTACCATAATAAGTGTAGTTAACATCTGTCACCATACATAGTTACAAAAATATTTTTAAATTAAAATTTTAATTTTTAAATGTGAAAGTAAATTATTTTAAAAATAAACTTATTTTTATAAATTATAAAAAATATTTCAATATGTATCTCTAAAATATAATATTTCAAAAAGTAACAGTGTACCCTGGCTGGTGTGGCTCAGTTGGTTGGGCATCATTCCGTGCACCAAAAGGTTGCCGGTTGGATTCCTAGTCGGGGCACATGCCCAGGTTGCACGCTCCATTCCCCAGTTGAGGGTGTGCAGGAGGCAGCCAATTGATGTTTCACTCTCAGATTGATCTCTCTCTCTCTCTCTCTCTCTCTCTTCCTTTCCCTTCCTCTCTTTCTAAAAATCAATAAAAATATATTTTTAAAAAGTAAAAATTCTATTTCCTACCTAAATTTTTTAGTATAATTAAATATATCCAAGGAGTTTTCATAATTTCCTGATAGTCCTATAAAGGTATATGTTTGTATAATGCCTTTTGTGAATCAGTATTCAAAGAAGATTCATATAATAGCTATTGGTAAATATGTCTCTTAAATCTCTCTTAATCTGTGGGCTCCCCTTCCATCTTTCTTTTCTTATCCCTTCTAAGTTTTGGTTAAAGAAATGGAATGTTGTCCTAGCTGGTTTGGCTCAGTGGATAGAGCATGGGCCTGCAGACTGAAGGGTCCCGGGTTCGATCCCTGGTTTGATTCTGGTCAGGGGCACATGCCCGGGTTGCGGGCTCAATCCCCAGTGGGGGGCATGCAGGAGGCAGCCGATCAATGATTCTCTCTTTCATCATTGAAGTTTCTGTCTCTCTCCCTCTTCCTTCCTCTCAGAAATCAATAAAAGTATATATTTTTTTAAAAAGTAATGCTTATGTTTTAGGCTCTCTATAGTACAGATTTTGTTAATTCCATTTCATTTAATTTGTTTTTCTGTCCCTTGGATTTCCTATAAAGTAATAGTTAGATCTAAAAACTTGACTGAATTAGATGTGTGTGTGTGTGTGTGTGTGTTTACTAGACTATTTTATAGGTAGTATTTGTTATTTATAGTATTTATTATCTTGAGATAATAAATGTTTGATGTCTCTTTTTGTAATATTATCAGCCATTGATTATCATTGCTTAGATCCATTAATTCAGTAGGGTTGCAATGTGGTGAAGTTGGTTGGGCATCATTCCCTGCACCAAAAGGTTGCCGGTTGGATACTTTATAAATATTGTAAAGTCGACTGTTTCTTCTTTTCTTGTTTATTAGCTAGACTATGTCTATAAAGAGAAACTTCCCCTCAAGAACTATTTGATTACTCTTAGGTGTAAATAATATATGAATAGCAGTATAAATGTTTGATTTTTTTTTTAAGTTCCCACAAGGGTCTTTCTCTTTTTTAATCCTCACCTGAGGACATGTTACACTAATTCTAGAGAGAGAAAGGGAGAGAGAGAAACATCATCGGCTGTCTACCACATGCACCCAACTGGGGATCGAACCTGCAACCCAGGCACATCCCCTGCCCAGAATTGAACCCTCGACCCATTGGTGCACCAGGACATGATCCAACCAGATGCTCCAACCAACCCAGCCATCTGGCCAGGGTTTTTTTCACCCTTTACTAGAGGCCCGGTGCACAGGATTCGTGCACTGGTGGGGGGCATGGCCTGCGGGGATCGGTCCGCTGTGGGAGTGCCGCTCATCCTGGTCAGCTGAGCTGCTGTGGACCTGCCCTCTGAGAGGCTGCTCCCTGGTCTGGCATCTTCCATGGAGCCGTAGCACTTGCCTCTCAAAGGGACCTGGTTGGGGCCAGGCCCAGGACAATAGCACTGAGAGGCAGCCAGGTAGGCCTCAGTCCCATGGTGGCCACAAACCCGCCTCCCAGCCTCTGGGGTCAGTTCTGAGAGCCTAGCGGCTTCAGCAGTGCTTCGCAGCCTGTGGGCATCCAGAGAAGGCGGCAGGGAGTGAGGAGGAGGAGCCTGGGGCCAGGAGGTGACGATCGCAGCCTGGGTTCCTGCCCATCGGCCCGGGGTTTGCAGCGGGAGCAGCCACTCATCCCGGTCAGCCGCGTTGCTCCCACTGTGGTAGCACACTGACCACCAGGGGGCAGCTCCTGCGTTGAGCATCTGCCCCCTGGTGGTCAGTGCGCATCATAGCGACTGGTTGACCGGTCATTCTACTTGTTCAGCCATTCGGGTCGCTGGGCTTTTATTATATAGGGTTAACATTTCCAAAATAATGAGGTGGTCCTCTAGCATCCTTCAGTAATGACCAATAAAGTATTTTATTTGTTTGTTTGTTTGTTTGCTTACTTATTTAGTCCTCACCCCAGGACATGCATAGAGAGAGGAAAACAAAGAGGGAGGAAGAGAGAGAAAGAGAAACATCAATGTGAGACAGAAACATTGATCGGTTGCTTTCTGTATGTGTCCAACTGGGGATCAAACCCACACCCGAGGTATGTGCCCTGGCCAGGAATCGATTCGCCAGCCTTTTGGTGTACAGGATGACGCTAAACCAACTGAGCCACTCCTGCTGGACAAGTGTTTTTATGTTTTGATATGGACATTATTTTGAACTTTTGGATTTAAACATCTATGATGGCTTTTACCTCACCACAGTCCTCATTTTTGTTTTTAATGTAAAAATTGTCACAAGGTACTGGCAATTTGACTATCTTTGGTCAATAAGATTATCTCCTAAATTCTTTTGATATGATCTCATTATAGTCTTTGAGGTTTCTTTGCTTTTTTGTTGTTCATCCTCACCTGAGGACATTTTTTCACTGATTTTTTTAGAGTGGAAAGGAGAGGGAGAGACAGAGAGAAACATCGCTGTGAGAGAGACACATCAGTGTGGTTGCCTCAGCACACACGGGATCAAACCTGCAACCCCGGTACATGCCCTCGACTGGAATTGAACCTGGGGCCCTTCAGTCTGCGGGCCGACACTCTATCCCAGCGGTTCTCAACCTGTGGGTCGAGACCCCTTGGGGGTCGAACAACCCTTTCACAGGGGTCGCCTAAGACCATTGGAAAACACATATATAATTACATATTATTTTTGTGATTAATCACTATGCTTTAATTATGTTCAATTTGTAACAATGAAAATACATCCTGCATATCAGATATTTACATTACAATTCATAACAGTAGCAAAATTACAGTTATGAAGTAGCAATGAAAATAATTTTATGGTTGGGGGTCACCACAACATAAGGAACTATTAAAGGGTCGCGGCATTAGGAAGGTTGAGAACCACTGTTCTATCCACTGAGCCAAACCAGCTAGTGCGAGGTTTCTTTGCTTTCTGATATGCTCATCTTTGCAGCTTTTGCCCCAGTCTTGGAACCAATCATTTTTTCTAAGAAGCACTCATTCCACTTAGTAGGAAATGATACTTAGAGACCACAATCTAAGTTAAAGGTGCTGTTTCTGCTTGGTCTATCATTGTCTCTGGTCTTTATAGTTGGTCAGATTTAGGAAATATTTATTTTTCTTATAGATAAAATACGTCATGAGTTCATGTCAATACTTCTAATACTAACCTCAGCAATGTCATATCTGTGTTTTCTCTTAATGCCAAAAAATTTCACTTCTTACCAAAGGATTACTCATTTTATTTTTATCACAATATCTATAGAACTGTCTCAGAATACAATCCAACACTACCACAATTTATGATTTCTGAAAACTGATATTTTTTTGTTTTTGTAGCTCTTTCATTTCTTAGGGTATTTCTTATGAGGATGTGAAGGCAGATTTTGCTGTGCTTTAAAATCATTTGGTATAGTTTCTGTGTGACTAAAAGCATTTTTACAAAGTATATTTAAAGGAAAATTAGGATATTAGGATATTTAAAATACATACCAATAGTTTCATCAGGTTTTTTGTTGTTTTTTTTGTTCTGTTTTGTTTTTAACATTTATGACTATTGTGAAGTAAAAGCCATCATAGTAAAAGCTATCATAATAGTATCCATATCAAATTTAATTTTTTAAAATATGTTTTTATTGATTTCAGAGAGGAAAAGAGAGGGAAAAAGAGATAGAAATATCAATGATGAGAGAGAATCATTGATTGGCTGCCTCCTACATGCCTCCTCCTAGGAATTGAGCCCAAAATCTGGGCATGTGCCCTACCAGGAATCGAGCTGTGACCTCCTGGTTCATGTGTCAATGCTCAACCCCTGTGCCATACTGGCGAGGCTTCATACTTCAAGTTTATCAGTTTCACCAAATTGCAAAATTAAACTATTTAATATAATGTATAATTCACAAAGTAAATTTATGATTGTTTTTTGTTTGCTAGGTGCTAATGTTCATGCTACAACAGCAACAGGAGACACAGCCTTAACCTATGCTTGTGAAAATGGACATACAGATGTTGCAGATGTTTTACTTCAAGCAGGGGCTGATTTAGTAAGATATTTTTAATTTCAAATATTTTTGTTTTCTCGTTTATTTCTTTTTAACATTTAGAAAAAGCTAATAAAGTTCAATAGTTTGCATGCTTTATATAAAATAACTTTAAAAAACACTTGGCTGTTTGTTCTACAGTGGGGCCTTGACTTACGAGTGTCCCGACTAACGAGTTTTTTGAGATACCAGCTGTCTCTCCCCGATTTTTTGCATTGAGTTGACAGAGTAATTTGAGTTAAAGAGCTCCTTAACGAGCTTGGTCTCGGAACGAATTAAACTCGTAAGTCAAGGCCCCACTGTAGTTTTATTGCATTTAATAACAATATTTAAAAATAACTTAGTTTTTTCTTTTCACCCCAGTCCCAATTGACATCCTTACACTTTTTAAACTGCCCTTTATTAGCCATATTATAAATTCAATGATATGTTTACAGAATAGAATAACCTGTCAAATCACTTTGAGTGATTTCTTGTTTCTCTAATTTGACTTTAAAAATAAAGCTATCATCTTTCTAACATTATTAAAGTATTCTATTATTCTTCTGTTCTTTTAGCATTTTTCAGTTTGGCTTTTCAAAGTTTTAAATTAGAAGGCAGATTTATGTGTGTAATATTCCTTACAACTGTGGGAATTGTAAATCATATCCCACTTAAAGGTTTATGCATCTTGCTGAAATGTATGCTTTGATTCATTTTTATTTTGTAAGGGTTCTTTAAACTGCTTTCTGGTTTCTCACAAAATTCCCTTATATATTTCATAAAAATGTATGAGACATGTTATAATGAATCAAATTTATTAGTTTTAGTTATTTGGAAAAAACTGTGCAAGTATTGTCTTTTAAACTATTTCTAATAACAGACATTCCCAAATAGATACCTGAGATTATTGGAAAATAATTATTGACTAAAGTAAATGTATAGTATAATTATGCCATTTACTACTATTTCTACTAATACTAAATATTATAATAACACTAGCATTCATTATTATTAATTAGGATCTTCCCCATCAGTTAGAATTTCTGAGGTGTACTTACTAATATTTATTTGAGAATTAGAGGCCTGGTGCATGAAATTCGTGCACTCCCTCAACCCGGCCTGCGCCCTCTCACAGTCTGGGAGCCCTCAGGGGATGACCAGCTGACGGCTTAGGCCTGCTCCCCACAGTTGGACATCCTTAGCGCTGCTGCGGAGGCAGGAAAGGCTCCTGCCAGCACTGCTGTGCTCGCCAGCCATGAGCCTGGCTTCTGGCTGAGTGGCGCTCCCCCTGTGGGAGTGCACTGACCACCAGGGGACAGCTCCTGCATTGAGTGACCTCTGGTGGTCAGCGTGGGTCATAGCTACCGGTCATTCCATCGTTCAGTCGATTTGCATATTATCCTTTTATTATATAGGATTATGACAGAGAGACATGTTAAATAGATCTCGATCTTCTGCCTTCTTTCTATATCTTTTTCCTTTTTTAAAGTTGCTTTGGGACATCTATAAAAATTAAGAATTGTCATATTTCACCACTTGAAATAAAGAAATAGAGTAGGAAAAAAAAGAAATAGGGTCGGACATAAAAGCTTAGATACTATAAAGATATGTAATATTCTTATCCTCCAAATTCTTACCTGAATTCTCTCTTCCATTTTTCTGCAACAAAGTCACTTTCTCAGCCTGTTTGTTGAGAGTTTTTCTGAAAATATTAAATAGGAAAAAGATAAACTGTTAAATGTATTCTAGTGTATAGCGTAATCTTACTGATTTTGATTGATTTGAGTTAGAAATCTATTATGAAATACTGGAGGCCTGGTGCACGTGCACTGGTGGGGTCCCTCAACCTGGCCTGCGCAATCCGGGACTTCTCAGGGGATGTCGGATTGACCCCCGCAGGTGCATGAATCCATGTGTTGAGCATCTTCCCCCTGGTGGTCAGCGCACGTCATAGCTACTGGTCGCATGGTCAGGCAGTGGGTCAGTCGCTTAGGCTTTTATATACATAGATTTTCAAATGTTTTATTTGTATAGTCTTCTGGAATTATGTAGTGTTTGTGATTAGAGTTCTTGAGAAGATTTGCATTAAATAAACAGATTTGAATTTAATGTTTTACATTTAAAATATTAGATTTAAAAATGGCTCAGATAAATACATATCTTAATTAAATACAAAGGTAATACTGTTATTTTAACAATTATTTTTCTATTTCGCAATCTATCTTTGCATTTCATATTTACATGTAATTATAATACCGTTTTTTATTTTTTCCACTGTTTTTGCATAATCTTCATATTATTACATAGTCTATCTTTATAACTCTTTCATAATATTTCATCAAGTTAATGAACCATAACCATTCACTTACTATTGAAGTTTGACTTGCTTTTCATTTCTCACTGTTATAAATTCTGTTAGGTTTAATAACTTTATATGCATAACTTTTTCTTCTTTTCCTCCTTTTCAGTTATTTTATATATTGATTTTAACTTTTAAAAATATATTGCTTATCACATGCTTTTGCACTCTGTGGACAGACATTTCAATTTTAATATTAGTTCTTTTACTAGTTATATTCTTTCTAGAAGATGTGGAAAGTGTAGGAAAGCATAGTAAATTGGTATTTAAAACCTATAAATAAACTTTGTAATTTCAGACTTTACTATAAGCCAGAGAGGGGTGAAAAAAACCTAGTCAAATATAAGAAGTGAGTAAAGCAGGCAATATCAGTTCCTGAGTCCTGAGAAAAATGATTGCTAATTCTTACTAGCTGAACCTAGCAAGGCAGTAGCATCTTTCTTGTCCTTTATTCTTTGATGCTATCTCCTAGTATCTGTTTTGGGCTATAGTAATTTCCTCCAGTGGTTTGCAGGTGGAAGACTTTCCACTCCCATTGCATGGAGTGGAGATATAGTCCATTTGAGCATTCCATAGGTGTGTTCTTGATATCTAGGTTTGCTAGTTCTTTAAGTTAAATAGATGTTATTGTGGGTTGGCTGGGCACCTTCATTTTGGAGAACTATTTTCATGCTTAGTTTCAAATAAGGATGTACAAGTAAGTAAACCTTTGGAACATAATTTGGACCAACCCTCAAGCCTTAATTAGATTTTAGAGTTCAACTTTTGCCATAATTCAAGGTTTTGATATTATAATTTTTTAAAAGGAGCTTAAAAACTGTTGTTTTCCATTCTTTAAGATATTCTGCACCAGAATCAGTTAAGATATTAATGTGAATTTTTAAAAACAATGACTAATGGTCTAGAACCGTGGTCGGCAAACAGCGGCTCGCAAGCCACATGCGGCTCTTTGGCCCCTTGAGTGTGGCTCTTCCTAAGCCTTAGGAGTACCTAATTAAGTTAATAACAGTGTACCTACCTATATAGTTTAAGTTTAAAAAATTTGGCTCTCAAAAGAAATTTCAATCGTTGTACTGTTGATATTTGGCTCTGTTGACTAATGAGTTTGCCGACCACTGGTCCAGAACAGTGGTCGGCAAACTGCGGCTCGCAAGCCATATGCGGCTCTTTGGCCCCCTTGAGTGTGGCCCCGAAGTTTCAATCGCACTGTACGTGCGTGCCCGCACGTGGTATTTTGTGGAAGAGCCACACTCAAGGGGCCACAGTTTGCCGACCACTGGTCTAGAATGATACCAACTCTAGACCATTCTCAATAATAACTGTTCATTAGACCAGAAGACAGAGTTTTAATATTTCATACTTGTTCTCATCTCTATAGCTTACTTCATTCAGTTCAAGCACTTACAGCTTGATTTCTTTTACACAGTCTTCTAGCCCCCCTTCAGTTTTACTTCTCAATTTCAAGGTGGAGAATTTGCATAGTTAACTATTGAACAGTATAATTTGGATTATAAAACACTACTTTCTTTTTTTTCTTGCTTGCTTTTAATGTTGACCTACTTTGTTGTCTGTTTTCCTAGTTTCCATGCCCAACCATTTTATTGTTATAGACATGATCCTTGTCTATGAAACATGACTGCACTGTTAATTTTACTAGTCTTTCATATGATAGAGTTTCTTAATCCCTGAGTGCCTGAACTTGATTTCATAGAGGAAGGGAGAGGGAGAGAGTGATAAAAACATCAATGATGAAAGAGAATCATTGATCAGCTGCCTCCTGCATGCCTCCCACTGGGGATCAAATCCTGGGGCATGTGCCCTGACCAGGAATCGAACTGTGACCTCCTGGTTCATAGGTCCATGCTCAACGGTTGAGCCACACTGGCCGTGCCCAACTCACTTTTAAATCTCCTCTTGCTGTTATATCATTTTGTTCAGCTATTTAAAGAATTTATGTGCTTTAATTTTTTTTTGAAAGTGTAGGGAAATATTTCACTTTTATTGTTTCTATTTTTGTAGGAACTTCTTAAGTTCTAGGTTGGATACTTTGTGATTATTATTCATATTTGAATGGGGCTTGCCATTTGTTGAAAATCATATAGGGGTGGGGCAGGGAGAGGAAGCGAGCCTTAACAAATGTAGTTGTTTCACAATTCGTTCTCACCAAATCTCTACTATAGGAGCATGCATCCCCTTAAGGTAAGCACATCTCCCAGGTAGGAGGTAGGAGTGACTTAGGAAAAAAAGCCTTCTCTAGGCTCCATTTCTTTTATTTGGAGACTTAGTTAACTCTGGTTAGTGACTGCAACGCTTATTACTGTTTCCTCAATTATATTCTTGTCTCACCTTCAAGTACTTTCTCTCTGTTAGGAGTCTGTATCTAGAGAAAATATAGATATTCTCTCTCAAGTTTTATTTGAAAAGTATGAGCACTACGTGCATTTAAAAATAACTATGTAGTTATCTTATAATGTTTTCCTTACTTTTTCTCCCAACTTGTGATATTCCCAAATCATTTAATTATTTTCTTTAGTTAGATGTTAAAGATATTGTTCTTGATTCTGTGGCTTTAGTTGTTGGGAGACAAAGGCATGAAAAATCTCTGCTCCTGGATTATGTTCTCTACTGATGAGAATCTTTCTCGTTAAAGAGCCTGAGTTTAATAAAGCCCAGCATCTGAAGTACCAGTCAGTCACAAGGTCTTCATGGCCAAATGTGATTTTCATTTTGGAATAAGATCCGTGAGTTCTTCTTTTTCCTTTCACAGGACAAGCAGGAGGACATGAAGACTATTTTGGAGGGCATAGATCCGGCCAAGCATCAGGTGAGGGTGGCCTTTGATGCTTGTAAGCTACTACATAAAGAATAGATGTTGTAGATAACCAGAACTCTGGATATCTGAATTCCAACCAAGAAGTTCCAGGACCCTGGTGGGTGACAAAGGAAATCCTCTTCAATTGAAACAGATTATAAAGTTTAAATAAAAAAAAAGATTTGCATTACTAGTAATTTGCTTCCTTAGTGTTCTTTTTATATGGTATTCCTAACAAATCTCATAGGTGGAAATAGATTTTCTTATTCAGAGAGTTAGTTCTTTTGTATTCTCCCTATTGGGAGAGTTAAGATACCCCAGAGGAAAAGTCTCAATTATAAAGTCCTGCATTCAATTTTGTTCATCAGAAATCTGAAACTTAGATTTAGAGTACTATATTTGATTTTAAAAATATAATCCTCAGCCTGGCCAGTGTGGCTTGATGGTTGAGAATCAACCTATGAATCAGGAGGTCACAGTTCAATTCCCAGTCCGGGCACATGATTGGGTTGTGGGCTCGATCCCCCCTGGGGGTGTACAGGAGGCAGCCAGTCAATGACTCTCTCTCTCATCATTGATGTTTCTGTCTCTCCCTTTTCCTTCCTCTCTGAAATCAATAAAAATACATTTAAATATATGTATAATCCTCAGATAAACAAAAAATTAGTTATAACATTTACTATATTATTCATGCCCTAATTTATATACATTAAAATTTTTCTTCTTAAAATTGTCTCCTGTTACCTCATTCTGAAATTAATTTTTAAAAAGGTGAATACTTATTTATAAGCAAACATTCCTTTTCTTTTGAAAAAAAAAAATGTGGAATTTGTGCCTAATGGTTTTAAAAATCAAGCAAAGTTAATATCCATTGTAATCCAGAGGGATTTGTGTAAACTCAGGGCAGTGCTTAATTTATAAATTATGAATAAATTATGATTGAGCACAATTAACTTAGGCTATCTAAAATAAAATTTTCAGTATCAAGCCACTCTTAATTATAATGCTTATTAATATCTTCATTAATGGCTTGTTGAATAAGAAGTTGTTATATTCTAATTTGAACAAAGTAAATTAATGTATTTCACAAAATATTATATGAAAATGTGAATTTTTACTCAGTTTGTGTAGTATCTCAGGCTCCAATCTAGAATGTAAAGCTGAGTATTATTTTAGAAAAGGTATTTCTTTCTCCCTGGATTTGTTAAAGGAAATGTAGTTATAAATCTCTCTCTAGCTATAAATCTCAAAACTTGGGACACTTTTTAAAAATGAGGTTTGCAACCCCACATTTAGAGGCTCAGATTCAGCATATTTGAAATGGGAGTTTGCATTTTAACTAATATTCTAGGAGATTCTGATGACAAGTCCTCCATACTCCACACTTTGAGACATTGCTGGAGTCTGTACAGATTATTCTGCATCATTGTAGAGTTCTGTTCTCTTTCCATCTTTGCTTTATAATCAGTCATTCTTCCTTCATTCAAACTGAAGAAGCTTGGTTTTTCTTTGTTACTTGTGATTTTTAGAAACGATGCTAAACAGAAAACCCTAAAACAGTGCCTCTTAATCTCTTCCTTCTCAATTCTCCCGAGGATTATAAATCTCACCCTTAACAGTAGATCACTAAGGTAATGATGAATATACAGTGGTGGGTGGGAAGAACATATCCTGCAGGGGAGAGTATCAGAATCCTCTAGTATATATGTAGTATAAAACAGTATACCTCCCTTTCCTGTGATTCTGATTCTTCCTCCCTAGACAAAGTTCTCCTCCACCTCCAAGAAAACTCTACCTCTGTGATATAGTTAAAATATATATATGCATGCCTTGGGTGCCCATGACTATGATTTTAAAGGAAATCAACTTATTTTGAAGAAAATAAACTTAATGTATAATTGAATTTTATAATCTAAAACCAAATGTCACCCCAATAAATTTAATAAAAATAAATAAATAAAGCCAAATAGATAAAAAACTGTACCTTTTTTCTCATAGTGTTTATCAGAACTAGAACTTTGTAGTGTATTTTACATGGATAAGCTTTTAGGGGGCTTATGAGCTCTAATTATCCACTTATCAATATATTTCCATTGTTAGTGATTAGCTAACCTTAATAAACTTTAAATATGACCTCCCACTTTTTTTATTACAATGAAGCATATTTCTAGCTAAGAGCTTTCTAAATATGTAATAGTGAAGCACTAGAACACAACCCAGGGCTGGGACTCAGCATGACCTACCACTTTTTAAATGTTGATTAAGGAATAACATATATACATATTGTTTAATTTTGCTACTCAAAACTGGAAAACTTACCAGTTTTTTCTTAATCTAAAACTATCTGTAAAATACACAAAATTTCTAATGTGTTCTTTTTAAGGCCAAGTTGTTTTTTCCTAAGTTATTGTATGTTGAATGCATCTTTTCAGCTATCTCAAAGTTGCTTAAACATAAGTATAAATGACTTCCAGTCATGAAGTCAAGTTCACTTTGCTTTTTGAAACCTCTCTGTTCTCTGTCATTTCAAGCACAGACATACTAAATAAAATATGGGAGAAAAACAAACTAAATTTAAAAATATGTTGCTATACCCAGCAACAAAAATTAAAGAACTCTCTGGACTAGAAATGGATTATGGATCTACAGTTGAAGCCATAGGCCCAAGAAGAATTTAGGCTTAAAAACATGGGCAATGAGACTGGAGTTTTAACTTCTATGGTGACATAGGGACCCAACGCATCTCACATGGAGCAGGCCAATAGATCTAGTCTATGTGAATGAAGCAATGAACTGGGTGGGACCTTATTGTCTTACCTACCTGTGAACCAAGATGGGAAAAAAAGCTCCAAGCAGCTTCCCACAGTTGTAGTTGGAAATTAGTTTGTTCTTGTTAGAGGGGAGAAGCAAAGAGAGCAGTAACTAAAACCTGGAGAGCACCATTCTTTGATTTAGTGAGCAGAACTAAATAATTCTGTGGGACCAGAAACTTAAGTTACCAATAAAAGATCTGAAATGGACTTAAAGGGCCAGACTGAAGCAACTGCCAAAACTATCTGATTAGAAGGGATAAGTTTGTGGATGGAAATTAAAAAAAAAAAAAAAACTCTCATGCAAAACGAGCTTCTTCAAATAAAAAAATTATAAAGCTCAAGTGCAAAATTATGTCCAGAGGTAGTCAAAATGCAAGTACATAAACAAAAAGCAGCAAAATAGGAGACTTTATGCCCAAGGAAACTGAAATAAAAGACTTTAATCTTGAAAATTTAACATGTTTCTTTTAAACGATGCCCAATAGTTTTAAACAGTGTGAGGCAATAAAATGATAATTGATAATTAAAAACAGGTAGGTATCAAATAAAGCAATTTAGACTTTGAGGGGGAAATTGGGAAATAAAAACGATATGTAGAATAAACAGTATATTGAATACAGTTGAATAAAGAATTAGTGAATCAGCTGAACTGGTTTGGCTCAGTGGATAGAGCATCGGCCTGTGGACTCAAGGGTCCCGGGTTCGATTCCGGTCAAGGGCATGTACCTTGGTTGCGGGCGCATCCCCACTGGGAGGCGTGCAGGAGGCAGCTGATCATGTTTCTCTCTCATCGATGTTTCTAGCTCTCTATCCCTCTCCCTTCTTCTCTGTAAAAAATCAATAAAAATATATTTTAAAAAAAAAATTAGTGAATCAGATGATAAAACAAGAAATAATACAATATAGCACAAACATGAAGAGAAATTGAGAGTAAAAAGATAGATTGGGGAGTTCCAACATACATCTATTTGAAGTTCCTGAAGGAGAGGTTAGAAATAGAAAGCAGAGACAATGTTTGAAGAAATAATGATGTAGAATTTTCTAGAATTTAAGCCAAATATTAATCCTTGGTTAAAAAATTTATCACTGAACAGAACAAATGAAACTAGAATTTTAAGGATAAAGAAAAAAATCTTAAGCCCTACCCGGTTTGGCTCAGTGGATAGAGCGTCGGCCTGCGAACTGAAAGGTCCCAGGTTCGATTCTGGTCAAGGGCACATGCCCAGGTTGTGGGCTCGATCCCCAGTGGGGGACTTGCAGGAGGCAGCTGACCATGATTCTCTCTCATCATGGATGTTTCTGTCTCTCTCTCCCTCTTCCGTCCTCTCTGAAATCAATAAAAATATATTTTAAAAAAATCTTAAAAGCTACTGGAGGATGCCCAGACCGGTTTGGCTCGGTGGATAGAGCGTTGGCCTGTGGACTCAAGGGTCCCAGGTTCAATTCTGGTCAAGGGCATGTACCTTGGTTGCAGGCACATCTCCAGTAGGGGGTGTGCAGGAAGCAGCTGATCCATGTTTCTCTCTCATTGATGTTTCTAACTCTCTATTCCTCTCCCTTCCTCTCTGCAAAAAATCAATAAAATATTTTTTAAAAAAAGCTACTGGAGGAAAAATACATTACTTATAAAGGAACAATAATCAACATTTTGACAGCAGATTCTCATCAATAATAATTACACCCTGCCACCCACCCTGAGCCCAGGGCTTGCTAGAACCAGCCCCATCCTGCTGAGGTTCCCCAAGTTAGCTGCAGGGTGGATATGCTGCAGCTCAATAGATTGTGGCTCAGAATCTCAAACAGCCTCCACCTTCAGTGTCGCCCAAAAGTGAAGCGTGGCAGACTATGACAACGCTGAGCCTTAATAAAGCCATTTTTGCTGTCTAATAACCACAGAAGATACTGGTGGTTAATATTCTCAAAATATCAAGAGAAAATAACAAAATATAGAATTTTGTACTTAACTACCATTCCAGAGGAGGAAAAATAAGCATATTTTCAGGTCTACAAAGAATAAAAGAGTGCCCTGGCTGGTTTGGCTCAGTGGATAGAGAGTCGGCCTGTGGACTCAAGGGTCCCAGGTTCGATTCCGGTCAAGGGCATGTGCCTTGGTTGCGGGCACATCCCCAGTTGGGGATGTGTAGGAGGCAGCTGATTGATGTTTCTCTCTCATTGATGTTTCTAACTCTCTATACCTCTCCCTTCCTCTCTGTAAAAAAATCAATAAAATATATTTTTTAAAAAAAGAATAAAAGAGCTTAACACCTAAGACCCTTGCTAAAAGAACTACTAAAAGATGTGTACATCAATAAGGAGAAAAATGAACTCTGGAGGAAGGCCTGGGATGCAAGAAGCTACGGTAAGCAAATAAATTGGTAAAACTATTATAAAAATTTTAGTATAAACGCTACATTTTTTTATCCTAACTTAAGGATATGTTTATTGATTTGAGAGAGAGAAATATCGATGTGAGAGAGAAGCATCAATCCCATACACACTCCAACTGGGGATCCAATCCACAACCCAGGTGTATGCCCTGACCAGGAATTGAACATACAGCCTTTAGGTGTATGGGATAATGCTACAACCAATAGAGCCACCTGGCCAGGACCTAAATCCTAAAATTTTATGCTTAGGAACAAAATAATACCAAAATTCTGGACAGCAATAACATGAAATTTAGAAGGATGTGTTAGAAGATTAAAAGCCATTCTAGGGGCTTGTGTTGATCAAACACTAAATAACTTTAGAATTTTTTAAAGAAAACATACAGCAGGTAATCAGGACAAATATAAATCTATTGAACTCAATGTCAAAGAGCAGAGACTTTTGAATTAGATTCAAAATAAAAGTCTGTTTTCAAGAAACAAACCTAAAGTAAAATGATAGGGGAAAATTGAAAAAGTGATAGAAAAAGTATGTAAGGCATTATTAATGCCAGACAAAATACAATTTTAGGCCAAAAGCATTTTTAGAGATAGATAAATGTTCCTCCAATTGATACAACAATCATTAATTAGTAACTAACAATCTACTCTCCAGATAAAATAGAAAATTTGTAGTGATAAAATTTTTTCAGACTTCTATGAAACTGATCAAACATAAAACTGTTGTTAAGAATAGAAAAGTCAAGTTTGCGCTTATAAATAAATAGGCTATGTGCTCTTTTCCAACATGGAACATGTGTAAAAATTGCCCATGTTTTAGGCCACAAAAAGTCTTTAAAACAAACTCCTTTGCCCTAGCCATTTTGGCCCATTGGATAGAGCATCAGCCTGTACCATACATGCTGGCTAGATTCCGGTCAGGGCTCGGTCAGGGCTCGTGTCTTGGTTTTGACCTCTGGGTGTGTGTGTGTGGGTGGGGGGGAGGGGCAGGGGGAGCGGGGAACGGGGAGTTGGAGGCAACCAATCGATGTGACTGTCTCACATTGTTGTTTCTCTCTGTCTCTTCCCCTCCCAGTCTCTCTAAAAATCAATGGAAAAAATATCCTCTCGTGAGGATTAATTTTTTAAAAATCACACAAAACTACTTAATCAGATGGACTGCATTCTCTGATCTCTATTGCTTTAAAAGTACAAATCAACAATAAAACATTTTTTTTAAATTCCATACACCTAGGAAATTAAAAATACTTTTACACAATTTGTGGGTTAAAGAGGCAATCATAGTAAAAATTACAAAGTAGAAATTATCACAAAAACTACACATCAAAACTTGGGTGAGAGGAGGATACAACTAAAGTGGTCCACAGAAGGAAAATTTTATATGTGTATATACATGAGAGTAAATTAAGCTAATAATAGAACAACAAAAAAGGAAATAAAGATAAAAGCAAAACTTAATAGAGTAAAAAGCAATATCATAAAAATAAGGATAAAAAGGAAAAAATAGTTGTGAAAAGCAATATTAAAAGCTAAGTTTTAAAAACTACTGAAATAGATTAAATAAGCCAGACTTCAAAATGAGGAAAGGCATAGGTAAATCATAAACACTTAAAGGGAGTTAGAACTATTTGGTAAGATAGAGATCTTTAAAATTTGCAAGGCAATCATATGAACAAGCAATAAATTTGAATACTTAGATGAAATTAATACTGTTAAATAAGTTTAAAATGATCAAAATTGACTCAGAATAGGAACCCTTGCATTGGCCATTGTGTCCAAGTGGTTAGAGCGTCAGCTCATGCACCAAAGGGTTGTGGATTTGGTTCTCGTCAAGGACATGTACCTGGGTTGCATGCCCCGGGAGCGTGGGAGAGGTAAACAATTGATGTATCTCACATCTCTCTCTTCCTCTCCTTCTCTCTCTCACTCCCCCTCCCCTCCACTCTCTAAAAATCAATGGAAAAAATATCCTTGGGTGAGGATTAAAAAAAAAAAAAGAATAGGAACCCTCAATAGAACAATAACCATATTACAAATTAAATCAGTAGTTTTAAATCAGCCATCCAGTGGAGGTAAGAGGCCAAATGTTCAAGGACTACATAATCCCTATATTATTGTAGCTGTTCCCAAGAACAGAAAAACATGTTAAACTGCACAATATGTAAGTTTATAGCCTTAGAAAATAATTTTCTGTGTTTATAAAGGAAAATCATAATGTATATCCTGAAATTTTATTGATCTTGAACAAAGATTGGCTGTACTAATAAACCCAACATTCGTAAGTAATATATACAAATTTGATTCCTATTTTAAAAGGATTTATTGGTCAGATATTTTGGTACAAATGATACATGTGGGACATACATTATTAATTTTAGGACATGAAATATTATCAATACATTTTAAAGTTTCAGTATTGTTTTACCAGCCAGTTTCTCAAACATAATTATATTGTTCAAAACCAAAGAAATGGCCCTAGCAGTTTGGCTCAGTGGATAGATTGTCGGCCTGCAGACTGAAGGGTCTGGGGTTTGATTCCCGCCAAGGGCATGTACCATGGTTGCAGGTTCCTACCTGGCCCCAGCCAGGTCCGGCCCCATGCAGGAAGCAACCAATACATCGATGTTTCTTTCTGTCTTTCCCTCTCTCTTCCACTCTCTCTAAAAATCAATAGAAAAATATCCTCAGGTGAGGATTAAAAAAAAAACAAAGGAAATTATATTTATAGGGAGTAAAATAAAATAGGCAGTTTTCATACTGTTCATTTCAGAAATTTTTGTTAGTATGTTGAATTTTGAAATTTGATTTGATCTTGGGACAAATACTTTCTGATTTCTTTTATCAGCTATGGTAATTTTTAAGTATATAGAATTAGTTAATTAAAAATTTAAAGCAGGGCAAAATCTTTTGTCTTTGTGATCCAGTAATGTTGATGGATGTCCCTGTCAGGTGTAAGAGATAAGAAAGAAAGAAAAAGGAAAAGTGACTTTATTGCCCACCCATGCTTTAGTAATAATATAGATAATAACCATCTTACTCTAAGTTTAACTACTACTCTTAATTTCCTGTTAAATTAACTTTTCTTTCTCTTATTTACTTAGAAAATTAAAACTTCAAACCTCAGTACTATGAAAGGGAAGATTTAAGAGGTCAGTTATGCTAAGGTTCCTTTTTGGTAAACAGTATTCAGGCCCTTCATTGTTTTAGATGTTAGGTTTATAATGGTAAACAAAAATGGATGCAATTGCTGTTCTCATGAAGCCTACATTTTAGTGGCAGAGGCATGTTAGCCAAATGGTTGCACAAACTAATATATGATTGGAACTTTTGAAGGAGCAGTTCATAGGGCTATAAGTCAAGAAGTTCAGGGAGGTCTTCCTTGAGGAAATGATTATTGACTTGATGTGAAGGATGAAAAAGAACTAATGGATAAATATTATAGGGAAAAGAGAACAGCTTGAGCAAAAAGCCCCTGAGGCAAGAGGGGAAATAAGTTGCTAAAGGAGTAATTTATTTCCAGTGTGTTATTAGTTATGATATTTCAGAAATAAGTCAGATGAAAAATTGGACAAACAACTTTCTAGTTCATTCTGAGTAAGATTTTCACAGTGTATATTCTGTTTTGTTTGAAGTTGCCAGAATCTTATATTTATCTATATTTGACTTTAGGTTTAAAATACATTCTAAAGCCAAATTGTGTTGGCATTATCTATACCTTAGAGTTAAAGGTTGTTGTGTAATCAATATACAGGGTAGGGTAAAGTAGGTTTACAATCGTCCATATGGAAAATAATACAATAATTAATAAATAATAACACAAGAATAAACTCTGTTTCGCATACTCACAATTGTAAGCCTACTTTTGCCTCACCATATACATAATAATTAAAAGTTAAAGCATAACTGATTTTTATAGTAGGTTGAAAGATTCTACACCATCAAGATTTTTTAAAATCTGCCCTGACCGGTTTGGCTCAGTGGATGGAGCGTTGGCCTGCGGACTGAAGGGTCCCAGGTTCGATTCTGGTCAAGGGCATGTACCTTGGTTGCGGGCACATCCCCAGTACGGGGTGTGCAGGAGGCAGCTGATCGATGTCTCTCTCTCATCGATATTTCTGGCTCTCTATCCCTCTCCCTTCCTCTCTGTAAAAAATCAATAAAATATATTTTTTTTAAAAAAGATTTTTTAAAATCTATTTTAGAGTGCAGTTCCTATCACCACAGGCCAATGTAATGTTTCCATTGGGTTGACAATCTACTCTTATTTTTCTTTTTTAAAATATATTTGTATTGATTTCAGAGGGGAAGGGAGAGGAAGAGAGAGAGATAGAAACATCAATGATGAGAGAGAATCATTGATCGGCTGCCTCTTGCATGCCCCACACTGGGGATCAAGCCTGCAATCTGGGCATGTGCCCTGACCAGAAATTGAACCCTGATCTGGTTCATGGGTCAACACTCAACCACTGAGCCGCGTGGCTGGGCTCTACTCTTATTTTTCATTATTAGTTTGCCTGAGTTGTAGATCAGATAGTTATGTAAGTAGATTAAATTCTATCTTTTTGGCAAAGCAAACAATTTTTTAAATTTACTATGTATTAGGTAGCTAAAGGATTCTCAATTAGAACAGAGCTGAAATAAAGCTTGACTTAATCACTGTTCTTTATCAAGTATTTCTTAGTTACAAAAGAAGACCAGAATAACAGAAATTACTGTTTGCACACAGTGAAAAAGTGGATAGGTAAGAGAACTTTTCATAGAAGTGATGTTATCAGCTACATTTTAATATTTAGACGAGTGAATAAGAGTTCACAGATCTACCAGCAGATAGTGCTACTTACCAGGTATAATCCTTGTAGTGTCATTTGATATTAGGATGGTTGGAAGCTGTTTAGTCATGCATTCCTCTTGCTGGCAAACTTCCTAGACTAACAGTCCTTATATTATAAAAGTGTTTCTTTTGCCTTTGATACTCAAATATTTAATTTCTACTCTTAAGAAATATCTGCTCATGGTATATTTTTTGTTTTCTTTTTCCCTTTATTCCTGAAATAACAGTATTTTTCTCCAGGGATTGGTTTCTGTCCTTTGATAGAGTTCTTATTGAATTCTGATATAAGATCAAGATCCTCCTAATCACCTCACAATACTAAGGCTCCTTTATCACAGTTCAGATGAATAGTTTGGAAAATATCTTTTTAATCTTAGGATTAGGAAAATGCAGAGATTTCTCTTTGGGGCTCAAACTAAACATAAGTATTATCTTTAATGGTTATAGTTTGGTATACAAAGCTGAACTTGACCTTAAAAGGTTACCACCTAGTGTGGACTGAAATTAATCCTATATTTTGGAGGAATTGAGGTAGGTTGTATAAGTGACTACATGGAGTAAGTATTAAATCTTCATTATGTCTATGTCATTGATATTAAGTATTTAAAATAGATGCTTAATGAGTTATTGATGGATTATTTTTGTTTCTTTAATAGGAACATGAATCTGAAGGTGGAAGAACACCTTTGATGAAAGCTGCAAGAGCTGGTCATTTGTGCACTGTGCAGTTTCTTATTAGCAAAGGTAAAGAAAGTACAAGTGATCATTTCCAAGAGGCTACAATTTCTGGGGGTAAAAAATCCTAAACTTGCAATTTATATTAAAGCTACTTTGCCTTTAACATAAGTACTATATTCTAGTCCTGTGTTGCTATATTTTTTTGGTAATCATAGAGTTCGTGAGATACTTACTGGAATCTTTATTAGTTTTGAGTTTGAAGTTTTTGTCAGCCAAATAGCAGGTGGTTACTCCCAAAATTTGGAAAAGCCAAATGTAAATGTCGGTATATTTAGTAGATATTGTTCACCACTTAATGATTATAAGGCCAGTTCTGCTGGAAATACGGGGAGGTAGAAGGGGGGGAGTGTGCTACTGTTGTTTATGGGACAGTTAAATTAATCAAGTATGCAAAGGTATTATTTATTATTATTGTATTTATTTGATTATATTTAAGCAAAGAAGTTCAATTGATGCATGACGAGGTAGTTCAATACTGTTTACTGTAGAAAAGTGAAACACTTCTGAACTCATGTTAGGTTGAACCATATAAAATTGTCATTTTATACATCAAAAAATGGTGTATAATATCAGCAGTTTCATTTGGTTCAGTCTAACTTTGTGTATTATAGTGTTAGAGGTACTTGGGCATCTTATAAAAAACTCTAGGATAGGACGGCAAAATGCAAGGAAGGTCCACTCAGGTGATGCCATATTATTAAAATAAAAATTTTCTATCTCTATTCCAATAAAACTCATATTTTGTGCCATTAAGAATGCAGTATAATATTTTATTATTTTAAAGATAAAGTATTTCTTTAATTAGATAAAACAAGGTTTATTTTCTCTATATCGCATTTTTGCTACCAAGTAAGGCCTATCTTTTTCTTTTTTTAAATTTTTACTTATTGATTCTAGAGGGAGAGAAAGAAACATCAATTTGTTGTTTCACTTATTTGTACATTCATTGGTTGATTCTTATGTGTCCTGACCAGAGATTAAACCCACAACCTTGGCATACTAGGACAATGCTCTAACCAACTGAGCTACTTGGCCAGGGCTAAGACCTATCTATAATAATAAAAGCATAATATGCTAATTAGACCAGACATCCTTCCAGACAACCTTCCAGACGAAGTCGGGGCTGCGAGGGAAGCCCAGGTCCCTGGTGCCTGCCAGCGGCCAGAGGGAAGCCCGGGTCACAGGTGCCAGAAGGAAGCCGGTGCCGGCAGCTGGAGGAAGGAAGGCCTACTCTTTCATGAATTTCATGCATCGGGCCTCTAGTTTATGTACACTGAGTGGCCAGATTATTATGACCACCTGACATTTGTAGGCAAATTAGCTATAATTTCATGCTGAAGTTGCTAGAGCAGGGGTCCTCAAACTTTTTATACAGGGGGCCAGTTCACTGTCCCTCAGACCATTGGAGGGCCGGACTATAGTTTAAAAAAAAAACTATGAACAAATTCCTATGCACACTGCACATATCTTATTTTGAAGTAAAAAAACAAAACGGGAACAAATACAATATTTGTATTTGCATGTGGCCTGCGGGCCGTAGTTTGAGGACCCCTGTGCTAGAGGGTCAGACCATTATAAATAGGGAAGCAGGTTGTTTACCACGACAGTAGAAGTGATTTTTTTCTGAAGATATGGGTAAACAACGCGATTTAACAGCCTTTGAACGTGGGATATATATATATATATATATATATATATATATATATATATATATATGTATGTATGTATATTTGCCTACAAATGTCAGGTGCTCATAATAATCTGGCCACTCAGTGTATACAAAAAGCCAGTGACAAGAATACAGTAATGACTGGAATGACTAGTTACTATGACACCAACTGCGGCCAGCGAACCGGTCGATCAGGGGTGGGGCCAGCCGGCCCGCCCCTGATGGGCCCCCACCACCCCATTGGCCCACAGCCCCTCCCCCCAGCCAGCCCCACTCCCAATGTGCCCCTATTGGCCCACAGCCCCTTCCCCCGGCCGGCCCTGCTCCTGATTGCCCCCCCTACCCCAATAGGGGGTGGGGCCTGCATGCCAACCTCCTGCAGCCCCTCCCCCTGCTAGCCCTGCCCCCGATGGGCTCCCACCACACCAATCGGGGGCAGGGCTGGCTACCCAACCTCCCATGGCTCCTCCCCCCGCCGCTGATCCCCATTTGGTCCCCCCCACCCCAAGTGGGGGCAGGGCCTGCCAGCCAATCCCCCGTGGCCCTCCCCCCAGCTAGCCGGTCCCTGATCGGGCCGATCGGGGTGGGCTGGCTGG
The DNA here is from genome assembly GCF_000147115.1 of Myotis lucifugus. Taxonomy (NCBI): domain Eukaryota; kingdom Metazoa; phylum Chordata; class Mammalia; order Chiroptera; family Vespertilionidae; genus Myotis; species Myotis lucifugus. Next base: position 5,050,056 of record NW_005871076.1, on the reverse strand, counting down.
CCAACTTCCTGCCGTCTCCTCCTCCTGACAGGCTCAGCCCCGATCCGCCCTGATTGGGGCCTGGCCGGCCGGACCCCACCCATGCATGAATTCATGTACTGGGCCTCTAGTCTTTATATAATGCTATAAAATACTCTGTAAAAATTATTTACCTCAACCACACATAAGTATAAACAGATGGATAACCTTGGAAGTTCTCCCATGCTCCTTTATACCCAACTGCCCTGCTAAGCAATTAGGCTTGTCAGGAGTAGGAACACATTGATTATAGTTTTTCTAGGCTGTAGTAACTGCTAAATAGTCTATAATCTAAATGTATTATTAACCTCCTGGCAGGCATGGCATCAACCTATGAACCATGAGGTCATTGTTGGATTCCTCATTAGGGCACATGCCCATGTTGCAGCTCAGTCCCCAGTTTGGGGTGTGCAGGAGACAGCCAATCAAATGATTCTTTCTCATCATTGATGTTTCTGTCTCTCTCCCTCTCCCTTCCTTTCTGAAATCAATAAAAATATATTTTTTAAAGTAAATGAAATAAATTTATTATTAACAACTTTAAAAATAATCTCATGTTGCTAATGGAGGATGTTTATTGATGTGTCTTGCCTTTCCCAAGGATTAGGTTCAGCTAGATATTTCTGAAAATTAAATAAATTAATAATAGTTTCACCCATAGATTTATTTTTCTCCTCATTAAGTAAGTTTGGAATTAAGGAAGAGGGAAGAATGAATATTGCTATAGTCTTAACTATCTAGGTTAGCCCTCTGGGGTCTGTAAAAGATGATTGAACTAAAATACAGTTCTTTTTTTCAAGAGGCCAAAAACAAATTTTTTTTAATTAAATCTTTATTGTTCAGATTATTACAGTTGTTCCTCTTTTTCCCCCCCATAGCTCCCCTCCACCCGGTTCCCACCCACCCTCTGTCCTCATCCATAGGTGTACGATTTTTGTCCAGTCTCTTCCCGCACCCCCCACTTTCCTTTCCCCCCCGAGAATAGTCAGTCCACTCCTTTTCTATGCCCCTGATTCTATTATATTCACCAGTTTATTCTGTTCTTCAGATTATTTATTCACTTGATTTTTAGATTCACTTGTTGATAGATGTGTATTTGTTGTTCATAATTTTTATCTTTACCTTTTTCTTCTTCTTCCTCTTCTTAAAGGATACCTTTCAGCATTTCATATAATACTGGTTTGGTGGTGATGAACTCCTTTACCTTTTTCTTATCTGTGAAGCTCTTTCTCTGACCTTCAATTCTGAATGATAGCTTTGCTGGGTAAAGTAATCTTGGTTGTAGGTTCTTGGTATTCATCACTTTGAATATTTCTTGCCACTCCCTTCTGGCCTGCATAGTTTCTGTTGAGAAATCAGCTGACAGTCGTATGGGTACTCCCTTGTAGGTAACTGATTTTCTATCTCTTGCTGCTTTTAAGATTCTCTCTTTGTCTTTTGCCCTTGGCATTTTAATTATGATGTGTCTTGGTGTGGTCCTCTTTGGATTCCTTTTGTTTGGGGTTCTCTGTGCTTCCTGGACTTGTAAGTCTATTTCTTTCACCAGGTAGGGGAAGTTTTCTGTCATTATTTCTTCAAATAGGTTTTCAATATCTTGCTCTCTCTCTTCTGGCACCCCGATAATTTGGATGTTGGTACGCTTGAAGTTGTCCCAAAGCTCCTTACACTATCTTCATATTTTTGGATTCTTTTTTCTTTTTTTTTTTCCGGTTGGGTGTTTTTTGCTTCTTCGTATTTCAAATCTTTGACTTGATTCTTGTGATCCTCTAGTCTGCTGTTGGAACTCTGTATAATATTCTTTATTTCAATCAGTGTATGCTTAATTTCTAATTGGTCCTTTTTCATAACCTCGAGGGTCTCACTAGATTTCTTGAGGGTCTCACTAAATTTATCAGCGGTTTCTAGAAAATTCTTGAAAAACCTTATAAGTGTGGTTTTGAACTCTATATCCAGTAGTTTGCTTTCCTCCATTTCTGTCATTTGTGACCTGTTTCTTTGTCTCCGCATTTTTTATGCTTCCCTGTGTTGATAGAGTGGCTTTCTGTGCTAGGTGTCCTATAGGGCCCAGTGGCTCAGCCTCCCCAATTACCTGAGGTGGACACTCTTGGTGCACCCCTTTGTGGGCTTTGTGCACAGTCTTGTTGTAGTTAAGCCTTAATTGTTGTTAGTATCAGTGGGAGGAATTGACTTCCAGGCCAATTGGCTGTGAGAATCAGCTGTGTCTATGGTGGGAGAACTTCTGGGCTGGAGACACCCTTCTGGGGCAAGACTTGCTTCAGTGGGGCTTTGGTGCTCACTGAGTCTGCCCCCTGAGTGTGTCCCTTATGGATCTGAGGAGTTGTAATCTGGATGGTCCCACTCTGACCACTGGGTACACTGGCTCTTGGATCTCTAAGGAGGTGCTAATTTAGCCTCTGCCTGAGGCTACCCAGCAGGAGCTATGGAGAGATCTACAGATTCCTCTTCTTTGTTTGGGTTTTGGAGGTGCCCAGATGAGGCCCAGCTGTGAAGCAATGCAAGCTGCTGTGGGGCCTTGGGCCTTCTTTTGGAAGTTCTGGGTCTCTCTGACTCTGCTGCAGTTCATTAGGTAATTTTCAGATTGCAAAGGGCCAGGCCTTTCATATGCAAAAGCCTCTGCCACAGCTTGGGTGGGGCGGGGTCTCAGGGGATCAACAGGGTGGAGCAAGCAGCTATGGCTGCTCCTCAGTCCTACCCTAAGAGGCCCCACGTCTCAGTGTCCTGGTAATTGCTGCAAGCACCTCTGAGAGAAAGCTGCCCTCGAGTTCCGCCTGCTGCCAGACAGTCCAGTTTCTCCCCGTATGAGTCTGGGTTCCCAGAGACTCGCCCAGAACTGGAGTTCAGAGCAGTCGGGAGCTTGAGACTCCCTCCCGATTGAAAAATGGCAACCATGTTCTCAATTGCCAGCCCTTTCCACGTGCTCCTTGGTACCTCTGCACTTTACTTCCGCACCTCCTCTGAGTCTCAAGTGTGCTTTTCTCTTTCCTTCTAGTTGTATAATTTCCACTCAGCCAGCCTTCCTGTGGTTCTGGATGATGTCCGTTTTGTCTTTTAGTTGTATTTTTGAAGTGGTTGTGCGAGGCAGCAATTTCCGGTGTTTACCTATGCCGCCATCTTGGTTTCTCTCCAAAAACAAATTTTTAAAAACAGGCTGAGAAAAGATTGTGCCTTTAGGTTTGCTTCAGGTCATATTGTACAAAGTTATTGAGCAACTTACTAAATAATCTTTCTGATAATATATTTGGATAATCTTCTCTTCTCTTCATATCCACATTCCTCTGACTCTTAAAATACACAATATGAAGAATTATATTTCCCTTAAATAGGGTTTTAAAAAATCTGTTATTTCTACTTTGAGACCTGGCTATATTGCCCTGTTCTAGAAATAGATAAAAAATGTCTTTGAAACATTTTGAAAGTTACATAAAATGGTATTATTTGATGCTATGTTAACCCATATATATTTATTACTTAGTCTTCTAGATTTTCCATTTTAAAAGTGATATTGAATGAAAGAACTACAACTACGTGCAACAATGTGGATGAATCTCACAAATATTATGTTGAGCGAAAGAAGCCAGACACAAACAAAAGAGTACACTGTATGACTTCATTCATATAAAGATCAAAAACTAAAACCAGTTTGGAAGTCAGAATAGTAATACCATTGAGGGGTGGGTACTGACTGAAAGGGGGCACAAGGTGGAACTTCTGGTATGTGGGTAATGTTCTATTTCTTGATCTGGGTGCTGGTGACACAGGTGTGTTCACTTTGTGAAAATTTTTCAAACTATACAATAATGATTGATGCGTTTTTTTCTATCTGTATTATAGTTCAAAAGATCTTTAAAATGATATTGTCTATGAACTGGCTTGATTCCAACTTTTGCTAAGATTGCTATTTATTTCTACTTTAAGGTGCCAATGTGAATCGGGCTACAGCCAATAATGATCATACAGTGGTGTCGCTGGCATGTGCAGGAGGTCACCTGGCAGTTGTTGAACTACTCTTGGCTCATGGGGCTGACCCTACTCATCGACTCAAGGTATTCTACTAAAAAATAAGTGAATAAATAAATAATGTATATATTAAAATGTTTAATCTCTTAGTGCTTAATATTCATTACTCTTTAATGAGTTTTGATTTTACATGAGTTGCTAAGAAACTAAATGTGTATAGTAATCATATAAGAAGAAATTTACAAATAATAATTATGGTGTCAATTTTTCTCAGGATGGCTCAACAATGCTCATCGAAGCTGCAAAAGGTGGCCATACTAATGTTGTTTCTTATCTATTGGATTATCCAAACAACGTTCTATCAGTTCCTACTACAGATGTATCTATACTCACTCCACCTTCTCAAGATCAATCTCAGGTAAAGTAAAACAGAGCTTATTTGAAATGATAACTATTCTTACCAGTTGGGAATTTTTTTAAAAATATATTTTATTGATTTTTTGCAGAAAGGAAGGGAGAGGGATAGACAGTTAGAAACATCGATGAGAGAGAAGCATTGATCAGCTGCCTCCTGCACACCCCCTACTGGGGATGTGCCTGCAACCAAGGTACATGCCCTTGACCGGAATCGAACCTGGGACTCTTCAGTCCCCAGGCCGATGCTCTATCCAGTGAGCCAAACCGGCTAGGGCTCAGTTGGGAATTTTTGTTTAAAATTTGTTTTAAGCAAAATTGGCTTGTTTCTTTTTTCTATTACATATTGAGATAAACATGATCCTAGGTTCTTAAGGTTTCTTTTATTCAAAAGTTCATGGAAATTTTTAAATCTTATTTACTAAAAATAGTGTTTTTTAAAAATATTTAATACCAAATATAAATATTTAATATTTACATATTAAATATTTCATACCAAATATAAATATTCCAAATTCTCATCTTACTACAACTAGGTTTTGGGGTTGTTTGTTTTTTAATGAATGTATTAAGCATAATTTTGAACCAAAAAAAAGCTTTTCCCTAATACCTCCTAAGACATTATTATTTATCCTAGAGTTAACTATTTTGCCAACCAGCAAAGTATAGTTAACCAGGAGATATGCACCAAAAGTTTATTAAAGTAATTTTTAAACCTAAAAATATGGAGAGAATATAGAGAATATACTAAGCATACAGAGTTTAGTGAAATCTTAAGTTCTTGTCTACAAAATTATCCTGAGAACTGCTAAATACTCCAACTCAGGAGACATTTGGAATTTTTCTTTCTTTTGACCCATGTGGAATTTGAACAAGGATAAATTGGCCAGTAATTATGTGAATTGTACTCCTAGCTATATAATTGGAACCAACAAGGCTTTCTTCTTAGCAAGAGAGTAATATTCCATTTAGCTTAAATCATTTACTTGTAGATTGCCTGCGTTTGTCCAATCAATATTCTTAGAAATTATTCCTTAGTGAAATTTTTTTAATCTTTATTGTTGAAAGTATTACTTAGGTCCTCCTTTTCCCCCCATTAATCTCCTCCAGCCCTCTTCCGTCTCCTCCCCACCCCCAGGCTGTCACCACCCCCATTGTCTGTGTCCACCCATTATGCATATATGCATACAAATTCATTAGTTGATCTCTTTTCACCCACCCTCCCCTGCCTTCCCTCTGAGGTTCAACAGTCTGCTCATGCTTCTATGACTCTGGATCTATTTTTGATCATCAGTTTATTTGGTTCATTGGGTTGCACATGACTGAGATCATGTGATACTTATCTTTCTCTGACTGGCTTATTTCGCTAGCATAAAACCCTACAGGTGAATTTTTTGGTGTTTTGTTCTTGTTTTTTTCTTAATTTTTAAGAAACAAAAACGTGAATCGGTTTATGAAAAAAATCTACAACAGGATCTCTGTTTAATGTGTGGGTCTTTGTTTTACTCTTTGGTCTGAGATTATTTTTTTCTGAGTTGACTTTTTAGGTTCCACGTGTACCAATGCATACACTTGCCATGGTTGTACCTCCCCAAGAGCCTGACAGAAGTTCACAGGAGAACTCCCCTGCCCTTTTAGGAGTACAAAAAGGTTAGTTTTTAAATTATTTCTTTAAAATGGGTATTTTATTATCTAATTAATGAATTCATTAGTATGTATCCCATATTAATTCATACATTAATTGAGGTAGGTAATTCTGAAAATGCTAATAGCCTTACAGACTATAAAATAGAAAATACATAAATACTAAGAAAAATGACTTCTTATTTTCCTGTTAACATATTGCTAGGTGTAATTTTTATCTGACATAGATGAAGATACTTAAGAAGAAGCAAACCAAGTTTTTGATTAAAGTAGCACAAATTTATCAGGCATTCATTTCCCATTTGATAATTCTTTAGCTAAGCAGTAGTACAATATGAGGAATGAAAATGTATATTTTTTGTCTAGTTAAGTCTTAGTAACAATGATTCAATTCAGTGAGTGAGAAGTTTTAAGAATTACTAAATTTAGTTTCTTTCACATAATGCAAAATACAGTGTGTTAACATCTGTCAATATGTGAACCTGGACAAATAACTATCAAAAAGTATATAAGTAATACCCAAGTGAATATTAAGAAGGAGTATACACTATTTAAAGGACTCAAGTTTATGAGCTCTGATATTTTTCTGCTATCTTTTCACTTGTAGATATAAAAACTACCTTGATTTGATAATCATATATAGTTGTCATATCCAAGTTCTTTGAAATAAGAAAATAGGTACTTTGTAAGGTATTAAGAACTACATAAAAACAAATGTATGAGCATATTTCATTCCGTATATGATAATCAAGTCCTAGGTTTTTGAAATCACAATGAGGTGTGTTAGTATGTATTAGTCTCTTTAATACTGGGATTTAAGAAAAGTTGGTGGGGGGGGGGGTGGTCAATCAGGGAAAAAGGAGACATATGTAATACTTTAAACAATAAAAAAGAAAAGTTGGTTAGGGGTAATTGTTACAGCAGCAAACAGAAGTTTCTTTCAAATTATGCCAGTTTTAGTAATTTAGAGTATTGAGGGCCTTCGCCAAGGATTATTTCATTTCTAAACTATTAATTTTAGAGATAAAATGTCTCTAGTGTCTCTGACTTATGCTAATTCTAGCAGCTTTCCATTAGACACATAGCTATTTAAACTTTTAAGAAAATGAAGGCTGCCATTTTTAATCTTAATGAATAAAAAGCAAAGTAAGCATGTACTTATTAAGGAATCTGAGCATCATAACTAGCCTTTAATAAAATACTGAAACCTAAATGCCTCTGTTTTTGTTGTTTCTTGTTTGGCTAAACCCTATATAGGACTGTACTGACTTTGGCCAGGGAAATCCAGTACTACATAAGAAATCTTTAAAAAATATACATTATTAACACATACCACAAAATAACCAAGAAATAAGCTAGGAAGGACATGAAGTATGTATAGAGAGCAAGTAAAACATTTTAAATTTAGATTTAATATGTAAGTAAACTGAAATGTTTGGATGATTTTTTAAGTTGATACTCAAGTGAGTAATCATATTTTTGCTTCTAAGATACCTCCTTGTATGGAGTATTTATTTATCTTCACTTTGATGTTTTACTACTTATTGAATAATATAAAAATAAATTAACCTTTTAAGAAACTTTCATTTTTCTAAATTATTAGGGAAGAAAAAAGTTAACACTTATATCTGGATACTTGGGCACTTGCTGTTGCCAGCTGCCAAGTGACATTGCCAACCTAATATATATTTATGCAGGATCAAACTATGATCATGTATGTGTTAAGATGTAATGTTAGGATAAATCATGTGCATCATAGAATGTTATATCACTATGAATTAGGAAAAATCAGTTGATATCAGAGTGCACACTGAATCAATGGAATAAAAAACCCTATCTTAAATTATTAAATATATGTTATTATATTTTTCTCCTTAAGGTGGCTTTTTCTCCTTAATACATCTCATTTATGTCTCTAGAGAAGTTCCTTTGAATGATGAAATTGATGTTTGACGCTTTTGTTTCTCCTAACATCTGTGTTGCATATGTGATTAGGGATAAAGGAAGGATTCTTATTCTCTAAGACTCTTATTTTCCTCTTCTAGCAATCATCTTTTCAAGTTCTTATAACATTTTATTCCTGTCTTTTTTAAATAAATCTTTTTTATTATTCATACCTGCATCCTTTAAAATATATTCATGCCCTAAATCTTACCCAGGTATTATATACTACTCATATATTCTTTTCTTTCATGACCCATTTGCACCATTTGTCTAGGCTCCATTCATCTTGACCCATATCTCCTGATATAGGCAACTTATCTCATTTGTTGCTTACAATTCTAGGTGGCATCTGAGAGACCTCAGAATCACTCTATAAACAAAATGGGCAACTAGGAGAGAGTGATATGCTCAGTTTTCCAGCATTGTTTAGCTACATTATGTATACTTGTGAATATTCAGATGGGAAAGGATATATAAGTGATATCACCCCCATGCCTTACAAAATTAATTTTTAAATTTGTCATTTGAAGCCATTTGTCGCATCTAATTTATTTGTTGTAACTGGTTCTCCAGAGATTCTAAAAGAGAGGACTGGATTATCCTATGCAGGTTAACAGTTTAGAATTTAATCTGTTACAAAGCATTTAAATGATGTCAGGATAAAACAAAACCTATATCTTTTGTGTGCACCTCAAGCCCTCTAGAGGAGTAATTTCTTTGCTCTGAACTCCTACAGCACTTTATTGGATCTTCCTTCTGGCTCTGGTCACTGCTACTCCTGCCCCCTCCTCCCCTTTTGGAACTCATGTGTAGAAGGTTGGGTTAATCATACTCAATTCCTGGTGCTTTGACATTGTGGCTCCTCTCTTACTCCCTTTATCTCTCTTTCATTCCCCTACTTGCCCTGTGGGCAATCATTCTGGGTTGTTTTTTTGTTTTTTTTTGGGGGGGGGTTGATGTGTAGATTCTTTTGTTCTTACACATTCTCATAATATGTTTACTACTTAATGGGTATTTTAAATTTAACAAGTGGTATTGTGCTGAATTCCATTTTGTTTTTTACTTTTTTCATTCAATACTGTTTTTAAGATCTATTTATGTGTCTACCTCTATATTGTTTCTGCCTGCAGAACAGTGCTTCACCCTGTATATCCTTCATTTTTCACCAGTCCTTTCTCCCAGTGATGGGTACCCAGTTGCTTCTCACTTCTCACAGATAATGCTGTGATGAAAATCCTTATATACTCCCCTTGTAGGTCTTTGTGAGAATTTATTTGGGATAAATTTAGGAACAGAATTGCCTGTCATAGGAATGCATACTGTTTATCTGAGAGTATTACAAATTTGCTCTCTATAATGGCTAGAACAGTTTACACTCCCACCAGCAATGCATGAGGGTTCCTATATTATACCCCCTATTCCAGGCCTGCCAATCCTTGGATTTATCCCTATATTTGGACTTGTATACTTTTATCTCCTCTTTTAGACTGTAAGCTCCTCAAGGGCAGGGTTTATGTTGTTTATCTTTGTATAATCCACTATGCCTTGCTTGTTCTATTTGTTCCAATATTTGTTGAATAAACTAATGAATACCAGGCTAAGAATATATATCATTCTGAATGCAAAAGAAAATTATTAAACATTTTTAAGAAGGGAGATGTGATTAAAGAATGATGTTTTTAAAAAAATTAATCAAGAAGTAGTATTCTAAAATGGTGGGAAAGATTGAAAACAGCAATATAAATGTAAAGTAAGAACTCAATTAACATACCTCTTTTATATCCCAGAGTTGTTTATTGGAATAGGTACCTGAAAAGTTCTCATATTTTTATATCAAATCATTAAAAGTGCATAGAGCCCTGGCTGGTGTGGCTCAGTGGATAGAGCGTCGGCTTTTGTACCAAAGTGTCGTGGGTTTGATTCCCAGTCAAGGGCATGTACCTGGGTTGCAGGTTCATTCCAGCCCAGTCAGGATGCTCAGGAGGTAACCAGTCAATGTGTCTCTCTCACATCGATATTTCTCTCTCTCTCTTTCTCCCTCCCTCCCTCCCCTCCTTCCACTCTCTCTGAAAGTCAATGGAAAAAATATCCTCAGGTGAGGATTTTAAAAAAAAGTGTATAGAAAAATATATGTATAGTGAATGAAATTGAGTGTTTTTATGGAATTTTTACTACTGATATTCTCTAATTTAATAGATTTCTATTATGTATTCATGTTTACATGGATTACATATGCCCAAATTTAATAATGCCTTTTAACATACAACTGCTTAGAAGGCAAAAGGTTGAATTAATCTTTTAGCATGTAACATAGATGCTCTGTCTTTGAACACTCTTGGTTAACCTTACTATCCTATATAATAAAGATGTAAAATGCAAATGGTCATTACGCCATGAAGCATAACGACCAACCACATAACGACTGTGGGGCGGAGGGAGCTACTGGAGGGCGGGGCAGCGGGTGGAGAGCTACAGAAGGGGGCAGGACAGCAAGCTATGAAGGAGGGTAGGGGGCGGGGGGAGCTACAGGAGGGCAGGGCAGCGGGCGGAGAGCTACTGGAGGGCAGCAGCGAGCTACTGGCACACAGATTCGTGTGCAGGGCTACTAGTGTTAAAGGCGTGCTCTGCTACTTTGGGAAATTTTGTGACAGGTATTTAGACATAAAGAAAAAATGATGAATCCCAGGCCAATGACTTTCATTTTTCACTATGACCACAATAAGAACATTGAAACCCAGGACACATTGTACATCTATTTATCCAAACACAAATTCCATTAGATAATATATATACTCTATTACATTTGATGTACTGTGTTATTTTCTATACTACTTCATCAACCTTTTTTTCTATTTCAATTTAAGACCCAGCTGTTTAAAAATCATTCTAGCCCTAGCCGGCTTGGCTCAGTGGATAGAGTGTTGGCCTGCGGACTGAAGAGTTGTGGGTTCGATTCCAGTCAAGGGCACATGCCCGGGTTGCAGGCGATACCCATAGGGGGTGTGCAGGAGGCAGCCAATCAATGGTTCTCTTTCATCATTGATGTTTCTATCTCTCTCACCCTCTCCCTTCCTCTCTGAAATCAATAAAAATATTTTTTTTTTAAAATCATTCTAGCCCTAGCCTATTTTGCTCCATGGATAGAGTGTCAGCCTGCAGACTGAAGGGCCCCGGGTTCGGTTCCGGTCAAGGGCACATGCCCAGGTTGCAGGCTTGATCCCCAGTAGGAGGGTGTGCAGAAAGCAGCCACTCGATGATCCGCTCTCATCATTGATGTTTGTGTATCTCTCTCCTTCTACCTCTCCCTTCCTTTCTGAAATCAATAAAGATTTTTTTTAATGATTGTAAAAAAAATAATTCTAGTAAGGTGCTATGTAGAGATATAAGAAAGCAAAGGGGTCACAGAACAAAGTTTATATCTGATTAGACAAAACCAAGTAAGAAATACGAAACCAAATCTACTGGTATGTCATGTATTTTGTCCTTTAGCCATTATATTTCTATTGCACAGTATACTAATTATTTTAGACACAAAAAATGATTGGTAGAATTAACTCATTTCAATAATAAACTAAATATCTGGCATGTACATGTCCACCTCATTCCCTCACTGCCCATAAAAAAAAAAAAAATAAAGGTCTCGTTCAAAGCTGTCTCCATATTATGGTTTCCTATTACAAAGTTTTTCTACTGGAAACCAAACCAAAAAGATGAGATGGTGACTTTTCCTAAATTCCTAGAAAGTACTTTATAATGTCATCCAATGTTACCAATGAATAGATTTATTTATTTACATGTGACAGTGGAAGATGTTGGAAGGAGATGGAACTCTTATTTTCTAGCATCTTATATACTACTTACTACCTTCCTACTAACTGAAAATTTGTTGCTAAAAGAACACTTGTCACATTCTCTATTTTTCCCCAAAATTGAAGGTGTTGCTTCAGCTTCTGGGAATGATTAGGTTGTATTATTTATTTTTCACCAACTTGGTTTACTTTTGATATTACAGCTTGTGTTAGTGCTTTGATGTGTATCTAGGCTCTTTGGAGAAGAACTGCTTTTTGTTCATTACTTTCACCATCCTTTGTTTTTACTGCTACATATACTAGTATTCTGGGCTTATAGTTTCTATATTTAGTTAAGTTACTTTTAGTAATCTTGTATTTTAAACTTCTTGCATCTTATTTATTAACAAGAAAGGGCCATTTCTACTGTTACTGTCCTCAATTCTAGCCTTATTTTGGATCATCTTATTATTTGTTAGATTTTTAATTTTTGAACATTCTTAAGTTCATATAATTACCAGTCTGGTTAGTGTTGAACTCTTACATGGATTTCCTTAATCTTATATACAAAATACATATCAACTATATAAGGGTGTTTTGAAATTAATAAGTGTTTAAAGGAGCTTTCAGTCTTTGCAGAATTTTTAAATTCAGTATGCTAAAGTCATTGAATTTATCACACAACTGAATTTTTGTTGTTGTTATTTATGCTGGTTATCCTCCCTTTTCTTATCTGTTGATTGTCATTAGGTACTTTGAACAAATATGTCAAGCCATGAATTCCTATATAAACTTATAGAAATATTTATAAAATTATCTCACAAATCTAAAGGCTATTGCTTTGAAAGAATAAAGTATTTCTTCACCACTTTGTTCAGATAGAAATGTAAAACTGAATATAGACAATACATTTTGCTAAGTTTGCATTTAAAGAATAAGTGTCTTAAAGTGATGGCGGTGATTTTGGAACTGTGGTCTTCTGACCTTGTTAAAGACAGTTTCTTGTGGAAAAACTGTTAGTCTTTTTCAGTAATAAAGCATGTTGCAGATATTAGAACTACCTGCAGTTTTAACATCTCCCATTCTAGCAAAGAAGCAGTTGAATCTCTGATTTTATTTTTCAGTGGTTTTGTCACCTCTTGCAATTCAGTATATTTTAACATCTTATAGGTGACTTTTTTCCTTTGGATTTGAGAATCATTTTTAATGCATTGGATGATCTGTTTTTTAAATTCTTAAGTTAACTATGTTTATGTTATTCATATATGTTGACTACAGTCCAAAAGAGTGGACAACTAATTTTTTTTCTGAGTTCTTTTTTAATCCTCACCGAAGGACATTTTTCCCACTGATTTCTAGAGAGAGAGTAAAGGGAGGGAGGAGGGGGAGAGAGAGAGAGAGAGAGAGAAACATTGATATGTGAGAGAGACACATTGACTGGTTGCCTCTGGAACACACCTGGACCGAGGCCAGAGATCGAACCCACAACTGAGGTATGTGCCCTTGACAGGGAATGGAACCCAAGGCCAACACTCTAACCACTTAGCAACACTGGCCAGGGCAACTTTATTGTATTTAAAATTAAACAGCAATGAAGCTGTTAAAAAAGAACTGGGTAGGCTTGGCCATTTTGTTCAGTGGTTAGAGCATCGGCCTGCAGACCAAAGGGTCTCGGGTTAATTCCCGGTCAAGGGCACATACCTTGGTTGTGGGTTCTATCCCTGGCCCTGATTGGGGTGCAGGCCGAGGCAACCAATACATAAATGTTTCTCTTTCTTTTTCTCTCTCTTTCTCTCCCTCTTCCTCCTTCCCTCACTTCACCTTCTCTAAAAATCAACGGAAAAAATATCCTAGGGGGAGGATTCACACACACACACACACACACACACACACACACACACACACACACAAATGCTATAAAGTTCACTCATTTTAAATGTAAAATGCAGTGAGTTTTAATAAATTTACAGAGTTGTGCAGCCATCACCACCATCTATTTTAGCATATTTCCATTACTCCAAAAAGATCTCTCATGACTGCCTGTGATCAGTCTCCATTCTCACCACCATAACCTCAGACAACAACCACTAATTTCCTTTCTGTCTCTATAGAATTGATATAAATGGAATTACACAATATATGATCTTTTGTGTCTGTCTTCTTTCACTTACCACAGTGATTTTCAACCTTTTTCATCTTGTGACACACATAAACTAATTGCTAAAACTCTGCAGTACATCAAAAAATATTTTTGCCAACCTGACAAAAAAACAGGTATACTTTTGATTCATTCACACCAGATGGCTATTATTGTGTTGCTGTTGTTTTTTTATTTTATTTGACAATTTAAGGGAAAAGAGGTCAGTGCGCCTGACTAAAGAGTCAGGTATTGCATGTTTTTAAAATTCTTGTGGTGGCACACTAGTTGAAAATCACTGACTTAGCATATTTTCAAAGTTCATCCATGTTGTAGAATATATCAGTAGTTTGTTCTTTTTTATTACTGAACTAGAGGCCCAGTGCACGGATTCATGCACCAGTGGGGTCCTTTGGCCTAGCCTGTGGGCATTGGGCAAAACCAGCTCTTCAACATCCCTTGAGGGGTCCCAGATTGCGAGAGGGCACAGGCCAGGCTGAGGGACCCCACTGGTGCACAATCGGGGCTGAGGAGGGACCACAAGAGGGCTCTAGGGTGTGTCTGGCCCATCTTGCCAAGTCCCGATCTGCTGGACCCTAGCAGCAAGCTAACCTGCCAGTCGGAGCGTCTGCCTCCTGGTGGTCAGTGCACATCATAGTGACTGGTTGAACGGTTGGTGGGACAATTAGCATATTAGGTTTTTATATATATATAGTCCCAGTTCTTCCTAAATAAGAGGATTAAGCCTTGAATTAAAGCAGTAATTACATGTATCCTCCACTCTATGTCCAGATGTTAGGATTATTAATATTGATAATTATTTTGTCATGAGAGGAGAAACTTAATTTAAGTGTGATTCAGAAACCTTAAAATAATGTACATTTACTTTATTTTTAAATACATTGTCAATATGAGTACTCTTATATGGGAAATCTGATTTTCCTCCTAGGTAACATCATTTTTCTCTGATAGATGCTTACATTAAGAGTTTATGTAAACTCAGAAAAAATTGCTCTTTTAATATTAGTGTTCATGTACAAAAGTATTAAAGATGATGGAAAATTTTAGAAGTATGTATCTTGAAAAAACTGATTTCACGTTATATTTTGATATATTAAGAGAAGCATTTTGGCAATTTGAAAAACACTACTTTCATCTACAAGTTATAGTTTCTTGTAGTAATCTTTGCTTGCACAGTTAATATTGTGCAAAGAACAATTGAGCAGTTAAGCTAATATTAATGGTATCTTAACACTATTTTGATAATGCTTTAGATTTGATATTCTTTAAGAAGTCTAGTCAAATAAGCAGAATTTTGATATTCTTTTCCTCTTTGATTTGATTTTCATCCTGTCCTGTCTTAATTTCCAAAATCCTCCTGTTCTAAAGATTAAACTTTTTATTAAAAATTTCATTTTTTAATTGGCAACATCCTAGTTTGTGCTGTTAAATAGATGAGTGTAGTCTTTACCTACCACTGTGTGAATCTTTAAACATTCATTCTACAGCATTAGTTATAAGGGTTTGGGGAGGGAGGTCCATGTGTGTGGGAGGGGGAGCTGATTTTTTTTTTTTTTTTAGCATGGCACTTTTTCAAACATTTTTCATGTGCTTAGGTACATCCAAGCAGAAGTCCAGTTCCCTGCAGGTAGCAGATCAGGACGTACTGCCACCTTTTCACCCATACCAGCCTTTGGAGTGCATAGTAGAGGAGACTGAAGGCAAGCTGAATGAACTGGGACAAAGAATTAGCGCTATTGAAAAAGCACAGCTTAAGTCATTGGAGTTAATTCAAGGTGAACCTCTGAACAAAGATAAGATAGAAGAACTTAAAAAGAACAGAGAAGAGCAAGTCCAGAAGAAGAAGAAAATACTGAAAGAGCTGCAGAAAGTGGAAAGGCAGTTGCAGATGAAAACACAGCAACAATTTACCAAAGAATACTTGGAAACCAAAGGTCAGAAAGACACAGTATCTCTACACCAGCAGTGCTCTCATAGAGGAGTCTTCCCAGAAGGGGAAGGAGATGGTAGTCTTCTAGAGGATCACTTTTCAGAGTTACCTCAGGTTGACACAATCTTATTTAAAGATAATGATGTTGATGATGAGCAACAGTCTCCACCATCGGCAGAACAAATTGATTTTGTCCCAGTCCAGCCTTTATCATCTCCACAGTGTAACTTTTCCAGTGACTTAGGTTCTAATGGGACAAATTCTCTTGAACTTCACAAAATATCAGGTAATCATCAGATTATAGGACAGCCTCAGATTGCTATTACTGGACATGATCAGGGGCTGTTAGTTCAAGAACCAGATGGACTAATGGTTGCAACTCCAGCCCAGACGCTTACCGACACTCTTGATGACCTGATAGCAGGTGGGTTAAGAAATATATCTGTAATAATTTTTCTTTAATCTGTGTGCTCAACTTCTTTACACAACCCTCCAAAAACACCAACTTTGTACTTTTATGTTTTAGAATGATCTTTGTAAAATTATTTCCTGAGGTGTTTTGGAAGTGATTTTAATTAAGCTCTAACACACAAAAGTGTGTTTGCCCCTCTTCTTTTTGTTACTTACAAAGGCAAAGAAATAAAACTGCCATGATCCTTTACTTTAGACCTTTGGTGTCAAAACCACCCTGTGTTGTGTCTTGGTTAGGAGATCTCAAAATAGAATTCCTTTGTAGGCTTTAGAGATATTCACAAAAGATTATACATTAAATTTTCCTGCTAGTGATTTTTATGTTTGGAAATCAGAATTCTAAATCACATTGTTTTTTCTTTATTTATAATTTTATTAGATCAATTTAAATATTTATAATTGAAAGGGATGTTCAGAGAAAACTATAAACATTCCATGTTGATACAGTATTTGTGGTTAGAGTATTTAAAGTTAGAAATTATTGTCAACTTGATGATGATTTGGAGATTGGGATTTTTATATTAACTGTCTTGATGAAAGCACACAGACAGACATAATACACACACACAAAATAAAAAATAAAAAAGGACCTGGTAACCTTAAAGTATGTTTCTTTTCTTTTCTTTTTTTTGTGGAAAATTACAACTAGATATGAAATGAGGTACACAAGTTTACTTTCCCTTTCATTGTCCTTGCAGCAGTGGGAAAACAGTGCAATTAATCATTTACCTTCCTAAAGATGGCTGGTGAAAGTATCACCTCCATGAGAGCCCAGTTCAGAAATGCAGCCAGAATGGCTGTTGACAGTGGATGAAGACCAAGAACTAAGATGTAGCTGGAGTGATATTCAAAGGCAGGCCAGTCCTCTGTCTCGATTGCAAAATTTTTTTCCTTAACTGTTGTCTGTTTCCTCTTGTCATATTCTCCTTCCCTCCTCCCATCCCAATTATGCTATCCCAGTTTTATTCTTTTGTGAGTCTTTAGTCTTCCTAATCTTTACTGAATCTTTAAAAATGTGGAATAAGATTACTTAAATCAGGAATTTTGGGGGGCGTGTGTATGACTTTCAGTGGTTATAGAATTGTAATATAGCCTGTGAGGCTCCTCTAATATGGAATATAGGTACCACTGTGCAGAGGAGGAATATCTTAGTTTTTGTAAAGAAAATAAAAATGCTGGGAAATGTTTTAAGGAGTTAGATTATTTAATTTAGGTTTTTATATCTTAAGCCCACAGCCACTTAACTCAAATTAACTTTGTGTCATTAGCATTGAGAGTTGTTATAAATTATAAATAAACTCAGAGTTTATTTATAGCTCTTATTTCTAATCTGGGTAAAAGTATATATTGGAGTGTGAAGTATGATTATGAATAATAATAATAAAACTAGTGATCCTGGAATAACATTTTTAAGGTTCTATAAATAGCAATGTAATGTTCCTAATTAAATACTCAATTTACATCATGAAACCCACATTACTGATCGATCTAGTATTGTTGTAACTTAGGACCTGTTTGGTTGTTGTTTTTAAAGACTGTAGAAACAGCTCTAAAAGTAAACTTGTAGATTTGAACTTTATGGTAGTAAATGGATGGTCGGATAGTTTTGTAGGGGAGGTTAAATTTTATTTCACCAAAGTATTTGTTAAATTGAAGTGGTCTTTTACAAAGTTAACATAAAACTTCAAAAAGCTGATTTAGAAAACATCTTTTAATGATATGTAATGTTAATAGGAACTAATAAAATTTAATTTCTGTTAGACATTAATATCTAGTGATAGTTGGTCTACCATATTATGTAATATTATTTTATTAATAAACCTTAACTTGTAAATCAGCCAATAAATATAAAAATTATGTTCATATAAAAAATTTCCATTAAGCCCAGGTTTCTCTTAATTTTTTTAATTGAAGGTTAAAGAAATTAGACAAGGATGAATGGTGAATACCTAATTCTACAAGTGTATGATACATTGAAATTGGTAGGATTATATGTGAGACCAAAGATGTGATTAATTTTACCTAAATTAAATCTAGTTCTCAAGCCTTGTATTTAATAAAGGAGAGAATACTGTACATCTTGCAATTATACTTTAGAAAATATTCATTTATAATAGCAATAAATTTACTCTTTAAATATAGGAGTATTTTTTCTTTAATGCTGTTTTATTCTCAAAATTTATCATGATGAGTTGGTAGATACATAATTTATTAATGTCACAACTTGATTAGCTGACTAACTTAGTCTTTTAGTATATAGTCTTATTTGTGTCATACTTGATTTAGTCCCAGACAAAATGTATGTAAAATCTTGATTGGGAGCATGGTTCTTCAAGTCCTTTTCTTCTGAAAGTATTGGACTTTTACAGTTTATCATAATAACAAATGATTCTCATGTCCAGACATCAGTTTTACATGATTCAAATATCTAGAACTGAGGTCTGGAAATTCAAAGCAATTTAAAGAATTCAAAATAGCTTTGACCATTGAGCAGTTTTAGAAACATTAGTAAAAATTTCATTATGAATATATAAAAAACATTGGCTAAAAATTCACTAATATCTGTTCAATTTATTGAGGACTTACCATGCACTTAGCTCTGTGCTAAATGCTTATGTACATTATCTTGTGAGCTATTTATAGTAATCCTATAAAATACTTTTCCCACCTGTTTTTCTTTTAAAAAAACTGAGGCTTATGGAAATTAAGTTGCTAGTAAGTAACAAGAGTCAAAAGTCAGTTCAGCCAGGTTTAAGAACCACAGATGTAATTATGCTTGCATCTGATTCAACTTGAAGTTCTCAATTGATCTTAAAGATATTATTTTCTCAAAACTTCTAAATTCTATTAAATAACATTTTCTTATTTTATATTAAGATTTGATGTGCATATAAGGTCTAATGTATTTTTGTGACTTTAGCACATTGTTATTGCTATTGGCATGTTAATAGGCTCTTTACAACAAATTCCAATTCAAAAGTGTTTTACTTTAAATAATACTGTGGTAGTCAATGTGGCTTAAGAATAAAAGAATAATTAGGAAACTCTTATTTTTTAGGGCACTTACAATAAAATGCCTTTAAATAATAATTTCCTCTAATAGATGTTAATATTTTATTTATAGATTTTTATTTATTTATATGAAACTAATAGTTATTATTAAATTAAACAATTTATAGTGATTTAATTTATTAAAACCTTACAACATAGCTTATGTAAACCTAGTATCTGAGGTTTTTATATAGCATCTTCCATATTGCCTACAAAACTGTCTTAAATTTTATAAAGAATTAGGTAGAATATTATCCTTAGTTCTTTTATCACCTTTTTAGGATAGTGCATAAATTTAATTTGAATTATGTGACTTTTGTGATAGTAATTATAGTCATTTTCAGAGACATTTTATTCAGAGGTAGGAAACAATTTAGGATTTATGAAAATGTTATAGTCTTGGTGTAAATTTATCTTAATAAAACCTTTATTCCACATGTACCTTTAAATCTTTGCTACTTTCTAGTTTTATCTTTACAACTTTTGTATGTAATTAATCCTATTAAAGTCACTTCTATGAAATGTTGCTGATTGTCATTATTGCAAGGTAGAAAAAATGTTTCTAGAATAATGTTGTAGAAAATGTACAATAGTTGGTGTGACAACACATTTTTTGTCATAGTTTTTAAATGCACAAAAGTATTTTTTTAAAGTCAACTCTGTAAAGAAGTCTTTTTATAACATCACCTTCTGGCACAGCACTCTAGTCAAATGTTTAAAATTTTTTAAATGTCTGTTTTTCATATAACAAGAGGTAACATGAATAAATAAAATTAATAATGATTAAAAAGTACTTCTTCAATAAGGTGTATGTTAATAATTATGAGACCAGTGTAAAAATTTTATTATAAAGGTGCTATGTATCATCTTTAGGATCTTGCTTACTAGAGCTATTTTCCAAATATATCAACTGTTTTGAGGAGGAATAACAAATATCTGCTTTTATTTCATTAAATGATAAAAATTTTTAAACTTTTTTTCATTTGCATGTTCTTGTAGGTGAAACAAATATATATAATAATTGTTCCTATTTGTAAATGGATAGTTTAAATTATGAATACTTATGTGGTGACAATCTGCAGAAATTCATATTGCCAAGATAATTTTATATATATTGATGGGGAGGACAGCTCATATGGAAACATATCTGAACATTTTTAAAATTTGTTATTTTTAAAAGTAGTATCTAAACTGAGTCATTCACACTTGTGAACACCTTAGCAAGTGATTGGGGTCCTATCAAAATTCTGGAGAGAAAATATTCTCTAACATTTGAAATGCTTATAGTTCCCTTTAAGACCTATATGTTTTCTTGACTTTCAGTCTGGGTGATAGAAGTTTGTTTATTGACATTACTGAAGCCTTGTTGTCTTGTTCCGTATTATTAATGATTGTGTGTTTTTCTGAGTTTTTTTCCTTCTTAAGTAGTAATGTTTTTCAAATTAGTGAATAATAGTACTGAAAGTTCTATAAAATATCTGATAATTGAGTACTTACTTTATGCCGAACACTGTGTTAAATGTTTTTATAAATTATCTCACAGACAATTCACAGCACCCCTCTAAGATAGGTCCTATTTCCCTCTCTATGAGGCAAACTTCATCTCTAATGAAATGTAAGAAATATATAGACATAAAGGTATCATTTCAATTAACAAAGTTTCCAAACACCAGATTTTGAGATCTAAAATAAAAGTTCCAATGTTCATTTGAAAAATAGTTTGATTTTCAGACACTGATTCATTGTAGCAAATTTTCAAAGCAAATATTGAATTTAAAAAAATGCTCTCTGCTATTAATGGGATAAATATTCTAACTTGTTCTCCCCTTTTTTGCATTGTTCTCGGGATATTTTATCTAATTGCCTTTTATAAATTAAGAAAGTCTTTACTTTTTTAAAGGAAACTATTTTTCTCTATTAACAATGTAAAAGGCTACCATTTGTTACATTTGCACTCAATAACAGACACTATACTAAGTATTTTACCTGCATTATTCTGAGTATTTCCAACAACCTTATAAGGCAGGTATTGTTATTATTCTCCCCATTTTACACCTAAGGAAAATTGAAACTCCAATAGGTTCATCTGACTCCAAAGCTTAGGATTTAGTTACTACATTATATTACTAATACAGAATTTTATATTTTCTGTATTTTTTTGTATATTATAAATGACTTTACTCTTTTAGTAGAATTCAGCAATATGGATATTGTTTTTCAGCTGTGAGTAGCAGAGTGCCCACTGGTTCAAACAGTTCCTCTCAGACCACAGAATGTCTTACACCTGAACCCTGTTCACAGTCTCCAAGCAATGTGGCTTCCCAGTCATTGCCCCCTGTCTATCCCTCAGTTGACATTGATGCACATGTGAGTATATTGCTTTATTTAAACTTATTTTGCACATTTTTATTTTCTTTGTTTGGAAAGGAAAATTATCATTTTATATTCATTGTGAAAATATTTGCTCTTCAATTGATAACCCCGTTGTAAAAAAACAAAATCTAATTTATTTTTTCCCCTTCTAGACTGAGAGCAATCATGACACAGCATTAACATTAGCTTGTGCAGGTGGCCATGAAGAACTCGTATCTGTACTCATTGCACGAGATGCTAAAATTGAACACAGAGACAAAAAAGGTAAGGAATGTCAGTCAAAAATAAAGTCTGGCCCTGGCCAGTGTGGCTCAGTTGGTTAGAGCATCATCCTATGTACGGTCACGGGTTGGATTCCCAGTTGGGACGTATGTGGGAGGCAACTGATCAATGTGTCTCTCTCATATCAATATTTCTATCTCCCTTCCTCCCTCTCTAAGGTCAATTATAAATAAATAATAAATAATAAATAAATAAATAATGTCTGAGTGTAGTTACATCAAGTTTTTTCACTGTCATTATGTAGTTTCTAGACTGTCTCAGTGAAAAGATGGATAAGCATATTTCAATTTGAAATTCCAGATTTGTTCATCTACAGAGCCTAATTATTCTCCAGAAGTTTGACTATAAATTATCAGTGAAGTACAAGTTTCCTTTCTCCTTAATCCAAAAGTTGAGCATGCAGAGGTTTCAAAGTTCACTATGAGTATAAACTGTAATAGTTATCTTTGACTTAGCATTTCCTTTTTATAGATGTTTATGGATTTTTGTCACAAACAAATTAGAGGTTAGAGCAGTTTTATGTTAAATGCTTATAAGTATCTGCCCTAAAGACTTTCCCTACTAAAATAATCAAGAAATAAAAGCAGTGGCTTAATAAGTAAAAACCACAAATTTGTTTGAGATTTTTATTTTCTGATTTAGGCTTCACACCACTGATCCTGGCGGCAACAGCAGGGCATGTTGGAGTTGTTGAAATCCTTTTGGATAAAGGTGGAGATATAGAAGCACAGTCTGAACGAACTAAGGATACTCCACTTTCATTGGCATGTTCTGGTGGACGTCAGGAGGTGTGTTAATGTTAATTTTCATTTTGTAAATATGTTCCCTTATATTTTAGATATGCCTATGATGAGTGAACCACAATCCTAACACATATGAAATGCAAATGGTTACTCAACAATTGACGAATAGAAAGAGTAACTTTTGATTTCAGTACAATTGGGATTTCAAACCTCTGAATTCCTTGATGTGAAATTGAATCCATTTCCCTAATGCTGATATTTGAATATACAAAGTCTAATTAATGATAAGTTGAGCCCTGGTGTAAACTGGAATTCTCTGTTCACATTTTACTTTGTAGGTGGTAGACTTGTTGCTGGCTCGAGGTGCAAATAAAGAACATAGGAATGTGTCTGATTATACACCACTGAGTCTAGCTGCATCTGGAGGATATGTTAATATCATTAAGATTCTGCTTAATGCTGGGGCAGAAATTAATTCAAGGTATCTATCACCTATCTCGTTTTTTACTCATGATTAATAAGTTACTACTTAGAATAAGTGTCTTCCCCTAAATATTTGGATAGACACCATTTTTAATTAAGATAGTATTAAAGTTACAAGAGCCAACAGTTCTTCCTGTATTGTGCTTATAAATAATCACAGATTATTTCAACTAAGGTGACTATTTTTAAAGAGGTCTCCTTCAGAAAGTACTTGGTTATGTATAGTTGAAAATTTATAACTCTAAATAAGGATTATGTTTTAAATTGTAAGATTTTCCTATTTCTAATTATTAGTCTAAACAAATAAAATCATTCATTGGTTTCTTTTTACTGAAACATTTTCATCCTTTACGTTCTCTATGCTTTTTAAAAAAAACAACAGGTAACATATTTTAATTTTCTAATTTCCCCCCTGAGGACTGGGAGTAAACTAGGTATTTCTCCCCTGATGTTGGCTGCAATGAATGGACATGTTCCTGCAGTGAAATTGTTGCTTGATATGGGTTCAGACATTAACGCCCAAATAGAGACCAATCGGAACACAGCTCTCACCTTGGCCTGTTTTCAAGGTCGAGCAGAAGTAGTGAGTTTGCTTCTGGACCGAAAAGCCAATGTTGAGCATAGAGCAAAGGTAAGCACTTTATAATTTGTCAACTACATCAGATATATTTCTAGTAGAAAAAGAATGGCATTTCAACTCAAATTGATGTACTGTATTAAATTGTCATAACTTAAAACTGATGCCCTAATACAAGATTGGAGAATTGTGCTATACAGTGGTCAGTAACACATTATCACTATTCATGACTTTTATTAAGGACAGTGAAGAAAATAGAATCAGTATTTTTTTCAACCTCAGGTTTGAGTGGTTCTCTTAATCTTCCAATTTGCAGCTTTTGAATGTAGTAATACTATTTTATAGTAAGATATTTTTGAGTAGTAAGATTATTTTATAGAGCCCATTAATGTAGATTTTTAAAGAGGCATGTGCCTTAATAAGGCATGTGCTTACCAGTGGTAAAAACCCCAATCCAAAAAATTACTGCACAGCCCTAGCCAGTGTGGCTCAGTTGGTTGGAGCATCATCCTGTACACCAAAAGGTGGTGGGTTCAATTCCCTGTTGGGGCACATACCCAGGTTGTGAGTTCAATCCCAGATCAGGGTGTGTGTGGGAGGCAACTAATCATAATCAGTGTTTCTCTCTCACATGGATGTTTCTCTCTCTCTCCCTTCCTCTCTCTGAAATCAATTTTTTTAAATTACTGCATAGATTATAAATTTAAGATAGCCAAATTCTGACAATTTTATGACTATTTAGCATTCAGAAAGTAAGAGTATGTCAGTGTTTTGAATTCTTTTTTGGCTTAGAACTATTAAGTACTTAGAACTCTAGAAAAATGTAACTTGTGTAAAATTCTTAATAATCAGACAATTGCCAAGCTGGTAGTCATTTCAAGTTGGAAGGGTTTGAATGAAAATCTCATTTTTTCTCCCTGAATTTCATTAAAACTTTTCATCGCACAAAGAGAAATGAGCCTTTCCTGCTATCCAGTTTATCTTTTATATTACAGATACTCAGTGTGACCCACTTGATTATTAGAAGTCCTAGATGAATCATCTTACTTTAGAAATACTACCAGTAGGAAATATCTTTTGGCAAAAATGTCATGAACAAAAGACATGAATAAAATATATGATATTTCAATCTATTTTACCTAAGTTTGAATAGGATTGAAAGAATTTACCCTGAGGTATTTAGCAAACTGCGTTCTCAGATAAAGTATTATCTAAAGCCGGAACCGGTTTGGCTCAGTGGATGGAGCGTCGGCCTGCGGACTGAAGGGTCCCAGGTTCGATTCCGGTCAAGGGCATGTACCTTGGTTGCGGGCACATCCCCAGTGGGAGGTGTGCAGGAGGCAGCTGATCGATGTTTCTCTCTCATCGATGTTTCTGGCTCTCTATCTCTCTCCCTTCCTCTCTGTAAAAAAATCAATAAAAAATATATTTAAAAAAAAAAAAAAAGTATTATCTAAAAAAGTTTTCCCATTGAACATTGTGCTTTACTTACTTTTTATTCATTTTTAATATCTTTATTTGTTGTGCAGAGAAGTTAAGGTCTCATGCATAAATTTATAACAGTATAGAAGTTATAAAATTGTTTTGTTTGTTTTAATTTAGCATGTGGTCGTATAAGTTAATTCATTCTAGCAATTTTTACTTGCTGTTTAGTGAAATTTAAGATTGTGAATATTGCTTAGCTGTTTTATGAGAGAAAATAACAAATAGAAAACACAAGTCGATTGTTTTAGCCTTATGAAAAGTTATATTAATTTACTTGAATAATTTTTGGTTTAAACAGACTGGTCTTACCCCCTTGATGGAAGCTGCTTCTGGAGGGTATGCCGAGGTTGGGAGAGTTCTCCTTGATAAAGGAGCAGACGTCAATGCCCCCCCTGTGCCTTCCTCAAGAGATACTGCTTTAACAATAGCAGCGGACAAAGGTCACTATAAATTTTGTGAGCTCCTCATTAGTAGGTGGGTAAATTTTTTATTTATATATAGAACTTTCTACTTTCACTTTCCAGAGCCATTAAAGCTAATAAAATTGTTCTACTTTACTGACATTTTAAAGAACAGATTGTTTACATGATATTTTGTAACAGATAAAAGACAAATGGAGAAAAATAGAAAAAGTTTGCCTCTTCTCATAGGAAACAAACTACATTAACATCTTTTGCTTTTATAGAGGAGCCCATATTGATGTTCATAACAAGAAGGGAAACACACCACTTTGGTTGGCATCCAATGGTGGACATTTTGATGTGGTGCAGTTGCTGGTGCAAGCAGGTGCTGATGTGGATGCAGCAGATAACCGGAAAATCACACCTCTTATGTCAGCATTTCGGAAGGTAATTTGATATGGGTGAGGGGGGATAAAATTTAATAATTTTAAATCAATTCTAAGTTAAAACCATATAAGAAAGATAAATTGACCTTGGATAAATGGCTATAAATCTATATACAAATAACTGCTATATTTTCACTTTTTGTGGCCGAATCTAATAGCTATATGGTAGCTCACTACAAGCAACTTTATTAGATTAACTCGTGTCTAGACTAGTTTTGTTATGTCATTGTACATAAAGCATTAGATTTAAGGGCAGTTATTATATGCAGATGGATGTCTTCTCTACCTCAGGAGGGAAAAAAAATGAGTGGACTCTTTAATAAAAACTTATTATACCATATATATATAAAGGCTCACTTATCTGTTATATTTTTAAAAGCCCTCCCATTGCATTTATGATAAACTATAAACGACTTAACATGGCTTACAAAGCCCTGTAGGATATGGCTCATGCCAGCCTCCCCAGACCAGTCATTTATACTCCCCTTCCCCTTGGCTCACTATACTTCAGCAATAAATTTTTAACTGCCTCAGGTCTTTTTCTCACTGGTTTTTTCCCAAAATGTCTTTCCCTTGCATCACCTGACTCACTTCTACTTACCCTTTAGCTCCCATTTTAAATGTTAGAGTTCTTCCGTAACACCCAATCTGAAAAGGTCCCTCTTCTTCTCTTTTATAGTACACTATTATTTTCCTCATCCAAATGTGTAGTTTATATGTTCAAATACATGTTTACTTTTTTAAAAAAAATGTATTTTATTGATTTTTTACAGAGAGGAAGGGAGAGAGACAGAGAGTTAGAAACATCGATGAGAGAGAAACATTGATCAGCTGCCTCCCGCACACTCCCTACTGGGTGCCGGCAACCAAGGTACATGCCCTTGACTGGAATCGAACCCAGGACCCTTGAGTCCGCAGGACAACGCTCTATCCACTGAGTCAAACCAGTCAGGGCTACATGTTTACTTTTTTAATGCCTATCTCCTCAACTAGGCTGGAAGATCCATGAACAATAAGATTCATGACTTTTTCACCACTGTTCATACCCAGTTGTTTAGCACAGTGCCTAACTCATAATAGCTGGTAACTAAATAGCTATTGAATGAGAGTAGTATAAGTTATGTGTCTTAGAAAAATATCTTAAGATATTTTCTAGACTTAATTCTTTTTACAAAATTTTCTTTCCTTTTAATTGAGGTATAATTTATATCCAGTGTAATGCACAAGTCTGAGGTTCATAGTTTAATGCGTTTTGATAAATGCATATGCCCATATAACTCAAACCCCATAAAGATATAAAATATTTCCATCATTCTAGAAAGTTTTATCA
The DNA here is from genome assembly GCF_000147115.1 of Myotis lucifugus. NCBI lineage: Eukaryota > Metazoa > Chordata > Mammalia > Chiroptera > Vespertilionidae > Myotis > Myotis lucifugus. The sequence continues at coordinate 5,022,540 of NW_005871076.1, read as the reverse complement.
TGCCTGTGTTCAATTAATTCCCTGCTTTGAAGGCAACCACTTTTCTGTTTTGTGTCACTACCAGACCAATTTTTGAGGATGTCTTAGAACCTTAATAGGAGGGGAAACTATGCAAGTTTGGTTATTTTATAATAGAATTGATTACAAATTATTCAACCTCTGATAATGACAGTTAGGAAGTGTTCTTTCTAGAGTCAAGTTATAGGACTCAGATAAATGTAGGCAATCTACCTTGTTTAGTAAGGTGAGAGCCAAAATAATGCTTTGGAATCTAGAACATCCTCTTTGTTTTTAGGACTAATTTACAAAAACTTTTCTACTTTCCTTGGAAAATAGGCATATTAAACTCAGGAGAAATGTCTTTTGGTCCACCATATATTCCCGAGCATGTTGTACTTATCTTTTCTGTTTATAAACTCAACACTGATTTTATTTTTATAATTTCAATTTGTAATTTAATAAACTATCTTAAAGTATTAATATACCTTTTACTCTTAAGTTTTTAAGCATATGGGGAAAATTTTAAGAGATTTTTTGGTGTGTTTTCTGTTGTACTCTTTACAGGGTCATGTAAAAGTTGTTCAATATTTGGTGAAAGAAGTCAATCAGTTCCCTTCTGATATAGAATGCATGAGATACATAGCAACAATTACAGATAAGGTAGGTTTAATATGCTATTGGAGCACATTTTTGTTTTTTGTGGAATTATGTGCCAAAATGTGCAGTTACGGACCTGTTCTTTTGTCCTCTGTGAGACTAACCACCTCGTCTTTCTATACTTTAGTTTCTCCCTTTGTAAATAGAGAATGGGTATAATACTTCTTTTTTTTTTAATATATTTTATTGATTTTTTACAGAGAGGAAGGGAGAGGGATAGAGTTAGAAACATCGATGAGAGAGAAACATCGATTCAGCTGCCTCCTGTACGCCCCCCACTGGGGATGTGCCCGCAACCCAGGTACATGCTCTTGACCGGAATCGAACCCAGGACCCCTCAGTCCGCAGGCCGACGCTCTATCCGCTGAGCCAAACCAGTTAGGGCTGGGTATAATACTTCTGATAAATGATTCCCTTACTCTTCTGAACCATAATTACAGTGACTGCAGCCAAAATTTATTACTAGACCATTAGCCCAATTTAGAAAGTTTTCTGAGAACATATAAAGTTTTTAGGGAGTAGTTCCTTATTTTAATTAAAGATTGATTTATGACTAGACTCAAAGGATAATTTAATTTATTTATTTGAATTAAGCCCTGGATTTTGGTATGCTAATCAGCTCATTTTATTTGGCCTAGTATGTTATGTGTTCCTTCATTGAAATAATTCCATTTTTCACTATAGGAACTGTTGAAAAAATGTCATCAATGTGTTGAGACAATTGTGAAGGCTAAAGACCAACAGGCTGCGGAAGCAAACAAGAATGCAAGTATTCTTTTAAAGGAACTTGATCTGGAAAAGGTGAGTGGGAAAAATAATTTTCCTTATAAAAATTATTGAAAATCTAAGGTAAATTTGCCACCTATAGACCAATATTTTGAACAAAATATTTTTCAAAGGAAATGATTAGTAGATTGATTTTTAATTTGAACCTATCATTCATAAAAAATATTTTGAACCATATAAGTGAGGTCTAGTTTTCAAGCAGATCACAATTTACCAAATGATACTTACTGCCTAAGTGGTTTTAATATTAGTCTAAGAAAAAATTTAGTAAAACATTGGAAATCATTTGTTTATTATAAGATCTGGGCTATATGTGGTTTATTATATCCTCAAAGACTAAGTGTCAAGTAGCCTAGAATGTGTGGTAAAGTGGAAAAAGTTAAATAAACAAGATCACTTTTCTGAGGCTCAGTTTGTTTACCAGGGAAATGAGGATGTTGTTATTAAATCCAGAATTTATATTAAAAGAACAAACTCCATGATCAAATAGTCATTCTAGGAATGCAAGAGATAGCTTAACCTGAAAATATTTTGTTGATTAAACGAAGAAAAAAGATACAATCATTTTGGGAAATGCCAGAATTTTGACACCAGTTCTTAGTTTAAAATTACAAAATAAAACTTGTAAGCTAAAAACAGAAGGAAAGATTGCTTACAAATCAATGAGAAAAAGAGAACTTGCTCAGAATAAGGAATGATTCACAGAAAAATAAATATAGATGGTCAATAGATGGAGAATGCCTAACTTTATAAATAAAGAAATGCACTATAAAAGAATGATTTAAGTTTTTTTTACCAGACTGTCAAAATTTAAAGGTCTGGTAATAGCTGTTGATGGCAAAAGTATGGAGAAATTAGCACTCTAGTATGATTTATTTATGTATGGTATAAATTAGTATAACTATTAACAGGGGTATTTGACAAATTAATCAATTAAAAAAGTGAATACCCTTATTCTAGCCATTCCACTTATAGAAATTTTATCTAAAATAGATAGACAAATGCTCAAAGATGTGAATGTATATAAGGTCATTCATTGTTGTATTGCTTATAATAGGGGAAAAACTGTAAAACTTAAAGTCTTAATAATTAGGGAATTAAATAAATTTTAGTACTTTCATGATAAACTTGATTACAGTTAAAATAAGAAGGAAAAAAGCTGTCTTCATTTTTAAATAAAGCGAAGTTTGAAGTTAGATGACAGCTAAGGTCCCATCCTAATTTTTATTTTTTTGTAACTACCCAGAGACATACATGGTCAGCAATTCCCTAAATAGCCAATTGGATTTATGGCAACAGAGTGATGAAATGATTTTTAATTGAAAATACAGTCTTTTCTTTCAGTCCTCAGCCCCTTTCTTATTAACATAGGAGATCGGCAAATTTTTTCTATAAAATGCCACATAGTAAATATTTTAGGCTTTGCAGGCCATATGCAAAAATCTGAAACTGCAAAAAATGAAACTATGGATAAGGGGAAGACTACTGTATACTTGATATAGTCCTTTGCCAGATGTATGATTTGAAATTTTTTTTCCTTTTTAAGGGTTGTCTTTTTACTTTCTTGATGGTTCCTTTGAAGCACAAAAACTTTTATTTGTCATGAAGTCCGGTTTATTTATTTTTTCTTTTGTTGCTTTCATAAATGTGTTTTGAAACTGATATTCATGGGAAACTCCTCATATCATAAACAGAAATATCATTTCATTCTTGATTTTAAATTATTGCTTTGTTGATAATATGATACATCTTTATTTCAGTCAAGAGAGGAGAGCAGAAAGCAGGCTCTTGCAGCTAAAAGAGAGAAAAGAAAAGAAAAGAGAAAAAAGAAAAAAGAGGAGCAGAAAAGGAAGCAGGAAGAAGATGAAGAAAACAAACCTAAGGAGAATTCAGAACTACCAGAGGATGAAGATGAAGAGGAAAATGATGAAGATGGTGAGAACTGACCCATCAAATTAGTGATAAAATTCTCCTGTTTAGCGACTTCATTTTGAATGCCTTTGATGTAATTAATCTAGTTAAATATTCAATTACTTTGTTAATCTAAAATTGACAATTGACTCGTAGTAAATATTTCCAAACATTTTACATTGTAAAGTGATATAGAGAAATAGAAGGGGGGGGGGGGAGACAAACATATAAATTGAGGCAGTTCAATTGTAATTTAAGTCTCCCTGTAAAACATTGTGTATGTCCTAAAAACAATACAGTGAAAGAGGTATGCCAGGTTCCTCTCTGCTCTCTACTCCCCCGCCCACCCCTGTTGGAAAATGGGAGAGGTCTGTTTCCTCAATAAATTTTTAGCTAAGGTTCAGGCACAAAGCTCTACAGCACTAGGGTTTTATTATTCTCAAAGAGCTATTTATTATACAGTGCTTGTAGTAAGCAAATAATCTTGCTATATTTGAATTCTAATTCTAAAATCCTATTTGAAATTTTTTCTAAATTCAAACTATATTGTGATTTTTGGTTAGTTCATGAGACTAACATTTCAGATCTTAAAAGTGTTAACTGTATGAATGTTTTATACCAGTTTAGACATCAAAGTAAGATATAGTATATTTGTTCTAACAACAGTAAAGATTTCTTTTTTGTTTGTTTTGTTAATCCTCACCTGAGGAAATTTTTGCATTGATTTTTAGAGAGAGTGGAAGGGAGAGGGAGAGACAGAGAGAGACACATCAATTGGTTGCCTCCTGCACACACCCTGACCCAGGCCAGGGATCGAGCCTGCAACTGATGTACGTGTCCTTGACTGGAATCAAACCCAAGACCCTTAAGTCCTTGGGCTAACACTCTAACCACTGAGCAAGGGCAAGATTTCTTTATTTACTAGTAAATATAGGTATAAGGAAAATATGAGTAAAGGACTAACTTATTATGAAATGTTACAGGTATATATGTAATAATTTATTTTGACTTCTGTGGCTCTCAATGTGATCTTTATCCTTTTTGATAATTTCAGTGGAGCAAGAAGTTCCCATAGAGCCTCCTAGTGCAACCACCACCACCACAATTGGAATCTCTGCAACATCTGCAACATTCACAAACGCGTTTGGGAAAAAAAGGGCTAATGTGGTGACAACCCCCAGCACCAATAGGAAAAATAAGAAGAACAAAACAAAAGAGACCCCTCCCACTGCACCTTTAATATTACCAGAACAACATATATCCTTAACACAGCAAAAGGCAGACAAAAATAAAATAAATGGAGAACCCAGAGGTGGTGGTGCAGGAGGGAACAGTGATTCAGATAACTTGGACAGCACAGATTGCAACAGTGAGAGTAGCAGTGGTGGGAAAAGCCAAGAATTAAACTTCAGTATGGATGTGAATTCCTCTGGTGATAGGAGATACGCCTCACTGCTACTCCATTCCCAAGAAGAAAAAATAAGTACTGCCACTTCTAAAACTCAAACACGGTAAATTTTTCTAATATGTTAACTCGACATCCACCTGTTGTTGTTTTTCCATGCTTGGCACAATAAGTTGAGGTTTATTCTTCAAGCACAAGTTGTGTTAACAGTTTAAATCCATCTCATTATCTGTCTTCAGTATTCAAAAGTGAAATTTATCAATGTCCTAATGTGCTAATTATAAAATGAGATTATTAAAAATTTTTATGATTTCATTTTGAAGTTGAAAATATTAGCAATATCTTGATTTTCACTATGTCACTTTTATTGATTACTAGAGGCCCAGTGCATGAAATTTGTGCGGGGGGGCGGAGGGCTCGGTCTGGCTTGCACCCTCTCGCAGTCCAGGACTTCTTGGGGGATGTCCGCCTGCTGGCTTAGGCCCAATCCCCTGACGGCAGTCAGACATCCCTCTCGCAGTCCGAGACCCCTTGCTCCTTACCACCCACCTGCAGCGGAGGCAGGAGAGGCTCCCACCACCGCCGCTGTGCTTGCCAGCCGTGAGCCTGGCTTCTGGCTGAGCGGCTCTCCCTCTGTGGGAGCATACTGACCACCAGGGGGCAGCTCCTGCGTTGAGCATCTTCCCCCTGGTGGTCAGTGCACACCATAGCGACCAGTCATTCCTCTGATCATTCCTCCATTCGGTTGATTTGCATATTAGGGTTTTATTATATAGGATAGTACAACTTTTGACTTCCGAATCCATTTTTATACTAAAATAGATGTTGGACTCTTTGTCCTATTTCTATTTTTCTGAATTGTTGATAATTTGATGTGCCAAATTTTAATTCAAGTATTTCAGCATAATGTTGTCCATAATAATCTCTTGATTTTCTAACTTAAAATTGATCTTTTATTGGATTTGCTATTTCTCTCTTCTCAGACCTGAAGGTGAAGTGAATTCTAGTTCCTTATCAACAAGCTATAAGTCAGTGTCATTGCCATTAAACTCTCCAAACATAAAGCTGAATCTGACCAGCCCTAAAAGGGGGCAAAAAAGAGAAGAAGGGTGGAAAGAAGTTGTACGAAGGTAAGAAGAATTAGTCTTATCTTTTTAACTTACATAGACCAATTAATTAATGAATAATTTGAATGTAGTTATTATTTTAAACTGTAGGCCAGGGGTCCTCAAATTTTTTAAACAGGGGGCCAGTTCACTGTCCCTCAGACCGTTGGAGGGCCGAACTATAGTTTAAAAAAAAACTATGAACAAATTCCTATGCACACTGCACATATCTTATTTTGAAGTAAAAAAACAAAACGGGAACAAATACAATATTTGTATTTGCATGTGGCCCGTGGGCCGTAGTTTGAGGACCCCTGCTGTAGGTTAAAGCAAAATTAGAAGTAATGTATAAATTTTGCATGCATATTTTATAGGAAACAACAAACATTGGATTTAGAATAACAAAAAATATTAAAACAAAAATTTTTTAAAAACATAAGATTTAGTTTACAAAATGGCCACAAGTTTCTTCTTAAAGGGAAGATTCTATACTTGACAGCAAATCACAATGTTATTAGGGTTATGGTGTTTGTTTAATGGTCCCATTTTGATTCAGACATCAAGCTTATCTATTTATAACGTTTAAATAAAGTTAGACTTGGCTAGAGAGCATATTCTGAAAAACTGATTAGCTGCTTTTAATGCAATTAGATCATCATAAAAAGGGGGAAAGGAGCCTATAAAATTAAAACTAACTTCCTTCTCAAAAAAAGAAAAACACCCACACTCCTGCAGCTAACCCTGATAACTACCTTCACACTGCATTATACTTAAGCCATGATGGCGAAATGAATAAGAGCAGCGAGAGGTCACTGCTTTTAAATGTCATACACAATCCAGATGATACTTCTAGCCTCTGTTCACACTTTACAACCGGTAATCAGGACAGACATAGATTTGCAGGTGTGCATTTAATCACCAAACGACTGAAGTTTCTGGGCTTTTATTCTGTAATATTTCCAAGATTTTGTGTCCATAAATGCAAACAAAAAAGGAAGAAGTCTTGTCAAAACGGGAGACAGGATGCACACTTGATCAGATAGATTTAAGTATTATTCATGGCATATAGCCTACTCCATGCTCTAGCTTTCAAAATATCTAAATATATTCTTCCCAACTTGTCTACATTAAAATAATAATTTTTTATTATTTAGGAGCTGCTATTTGGGTATTCTTCTGGAAGGAAGGTTCAAGTTTAAAGGTCCCTCCCTCAAAGGAGGAATTCTAGGGTCTACAATGACCACCTGAAAATAATGGGTGTTATTCTCATCTGGTTGTGCCAGCAAACACTGGGTTTCTTTGACAATCCTGCAGGACCATCGGGCCATCTTGTCAGATCCCATTATCAGCCTCTAGTCTTCTCTCTGGCAACCAATCACCTCACACACAAGTGGAAGTCCCAGGCTCCACTTGTGAATTGCTTTTTATGTAGTTCAAATCTGAGGCTTTCTTCTTTATTGCTAAGTATAACTTGTTGATATTGATAAGCTAGCCACTGTTTTTCAGTATGAAATTTAACAATATGGTATGCATTATTTTAATTTAGAAAGAGTCAATACGTATAGTCACTGCAGTTTGGCTTACGTGTGATATTTCAGGCAAATTTGAACGCTTAAGCTCATGTGTAGTCTTCGTTTTTTAGGTCAAAGAAATTATCTGTTCCAGCTTCAGTGGTTTCCAGGATAATGGGAAGAGGAGGGTGCAACATCACCGCAATACAAGATGTTACTGGTGCCCATATTGATGTGGATAAGCAAAAAGATAAGAATGGCGAGAGAATGATCACAATAAGGTAACTGTAGAAAATGTATATTGCTAGTTCTGTGTAGAAATTAAATTTTATTAGAAGCATACTTTTGTTAGTTATAGTAGAATAAAGAATTTTCTTTCATGGCAAAGATTACCTGTTGTTGTTTTTTATGTTATTTATCTTGTTTTTGTTTTTTCCCCAGGGGTGGTACAGAATCAACAAGATATGCAGTTCAACTTATCAATGCACTTATTCAAGATCCTGCTAAGGAACTGGAAGACTTGATTCCTAAAAATCATATCAGAACACCTACCAGCACCAAGTCCATCCATGCAAACTTCTCGTCTGGAGTAGGCACCACAGCAGCTTCCAGTAAAAATGCATTTCCCTTAGGTGCTCCAACTCTTGTAACTTCACAGGCAACAACATTATCTACGTTCCAGGCCACTAATAAACTTAACAAGAACGTTCCAACAAATGTACGTTCTTCTTTCCCAGTTTCTCTACCCTTAGCCTATCCCCATCCTCATTTTGCTCTCCTGGCTGCTCAGACTATGCAACAGATTCGGCATCCTCGCTTACCCATGGCCCAGTTTGGAGGAACCTTTTCACCCTCTCCTAACACTTGGGGACCATTCCCAGTGAGACCTGTGAATCCTGGCAACGCAAATAGCTCTCCCAAGCATAATTCTACAAGCCGTCTACCTAACCAGAATGGTACTGTTTTACCCTCTGAGTCTGCTGGACTAGCCACTGCCAGTTGTCCTATCACTGTCCCTTCTGTAGTTGCTGCCAGTCAGCAACTGTGCGTGACTAACACCCGGACTCCTTCGTCAGTCAGAAAGCAGTTGTTTGCCTGTGTGCCTAAGACAAGTCCTCCAGCAACAGTGATTTCTTCTGTGACAAGCACTTGTAGTTCCCTGCCTTCAGTCTCTTCTGCGCCGATCACTAGTGGACAAGTTCCCACCACATTTCTATCTACAAGTGCTCCTCAAGCACAACTTTCTTCACAAAAGATGGAGTCTTTCTCTGCCATGCCATCCCCAAAAGAAAAAGTGTCCACACAGGACCAACCCACGGCAAACCTGTGTACGCCATCTTCAACTGCAAATAGCTGTAATAGCTCTGCCAGTAACACGCCAGGAGCTCCAGAAACTCACCCATCCAACAGTCCCACTCCTTCTAACAACACACAGGAGGAGGCCCAGTCATCCAGTGTGTCTGAATTAAGTCCTATGTCAATGCCATTTGCATCTAATTCAGAACCTACTCCATTGACTTTGGCATCACCAAGATTGGTTGCTGCTGATAATCAGGATAACAATAATTTACCTCAATTAGCTGTACCAGCACCTCGAGTTTCTCATCGAATGCAGCCCAGAGGTTCTTTTTACTCAGTGGTTCCAAATGCTACTCTACACCAGGATCCCCAGTCTATTTTTGTTACAAATCCAGTTCCTTTAACACCACCTCAAGGCCCACCAGCTGCAGTGCAGCTTTCTTCAGCCATGAACATTATGAATGGTTCTCAGATGCACATTAACCCAGCAAATAAATCGTTGCCGCCGACTTTTGGCCCAGCCACACTTTTCAATCACTTCAGTAGTCTTTTTGATAGTAGTCAGGTGCCAGCTAACCAGGGATGGGGAGATGCTCCACTATCCTCACGAGTTGCTGCAGATGCCTCTTTCACTGTTCAGTCAGCGTTCCTAAATAACTCTGTACTTGGACACTTGGAAAATGTGCACCCTGACAACTCCAAGGCACCTGGCTTCAGACCACCTTCCCAGCGAGTTTCTACTAGCCCAGCTGGTAAGTTATTATAACTATCACTGCAGCTCAGGTTGGGGCTCTAACAGCATATTCTAATATTCTAAAATAATAATAAAGAGTTTATTTTGTACATAATATTGCATAATCTTAAAGAAATGAGAATGTGTCATAAATAGTAAAGACCCTTTAATGATTGCTGATTAGGCAAAAAAGTAGCTGTAAGTCAATCACTCACATATGACGAGCTGCCTTATGCTCTTTATCTGATCTGTCTGTCCCTCATATCAGTGACCTTGTGTCAATCCATTTTCTTAGAATTGGTATAAGATAATATTAATAAAACAAGATTTATAGGATGCTTCAGGGACTCCAAGTTTACAGACTTTTTAATTCACAGCGATTGCTTACTTTTCTCAGATTTAAAACGTTTGAGTTACAAAGGCGTTTAGGTACCAGTCTGTAATCTTCATTCTTTGTTTCCAGACCAAATATTAAATGATGTTGTTTAATAATACTCTGTTATTTACATTAGATGGAGCTGGTTGAAGGAATCCATGCATTTTTCTTTATTTTAAAAAGACCAGCTTATATTTAGCTATTCATTCCTCAAAATCAGAAATTAGTTGCTGAGGAGTTATAAGAAATATATAGAAAGATATAAACCCAGTGTTGGCTTGGAGATATTTGGAAAACCAGAATCTATTTTCTGGATTCTAAAAGCCAAATTTCACTCCAATCTGCACTATTCTGAAAAACAAATTAGTAACTGTGGCAGACATATAATAGGGGTAAGTATTACTGCCACTAAACATTTTTACTCCAGTGGTAAATTGTCCCATACTCCATCCTTCCTTTTTGCTAATTATGAACTGATCTATGTTGTTTAAAATTTGTGAGTTTATGGATATGGTAGAGCCTTAGCTTTCATATCTGATATGTTTCATTTACTTGTTTTTTCAGGAAAATGTAGCTGTTGTATCTTCTTTCAAATAGAAATACAACCTTACATGAGACCATCTATAGTCCAAAATATTATCTTAGGATTTTTTTTTCTTTTTTATAAATAGGTATCTATTTTAAAATTTCATTTTGGGGAAACTGAGGTTCTCAAAGGCCCCAGAATAAAAGAATTCATTGCCAATGCTCAGGCTGTGATAGAAGGCATTATTAATTCTTGACTTGACTGCCACTAATACGTGAATTTATATAGTACCTTAGCCAGAGTTGGACTTCAGAGTTCTAATTTTCCAGTGTTTGAGTCCTTTGGACTTCACATACTACATCCCAGAAAATGTACAGATTATGAATGTCTCGGGGGGGGGGGGGGGGGGTAAAGGAAATCATCTATTTAGTTTGGTTTTGGGACCTGAATTATTCCGATCCATAATATCAAAATAACTTATTGCTAATTAAAATAATAATAAGAAAGCAAGCATTAATCCTGGGGTCAACATTTCTTAATTGCCTGTACTATTTCTTTTGCTGGTGCTCTTCTCTATGGATAATTTACTCTCCTAGTTTACAAATAAAAATACTTAGGAGGATGAGAAAGGATATGAAAAATTTGAAACCTCAAACACTGCTGGTGGAAATTTAAAATGGTACAGCCACTGGAAAAAGTTTGACATTTCCTCAAAAATTTAAACAGTTACCATATGTTCTAGTAATTCTACTCCTAGGTATACCTAAGCAAAGACAAATGTCTGCACAAAAACTGGTACATAAATGTTCGTAACAGCATTATTGATAATAGCCAAAAAGTGGAAACAACCCACTGTCCCTCTAATGATAAGTGGAGAAACGAAATGTGGTATAGTATCTATAATAATAAAAGCATAATATGCTAATTAGACTGGACGACCTTCCACACAAAGCCAGGGTTGCGAGGAAAGCCCGGTTCCCAGGTGCCTGACAGCGGCCGGAGGGAAGCCCAGGTCCTGGGTGCCAGAGGGAAGCCAATGCCAGCAGCTGGGAGAATTTTGTGCATCGGGCCTCTAGTGTCTATATAATGAGATACTATTTTTATTATAATACATTAGATATAATCATAATCCTATATAATAAAAGGCTAATATGTAAGTCAACCAAATGGCGGAACGACCGGTCACTATGATGCACACTGACCACCAGGGGGCAGACACTCAGTGCAGGAGCTGCCCCCTGATGGTCAGTGCACTCCCCCTGTGGGGAGCCAGGCTCATGGCTGGCTAGCATAGCGACGGTGGCAGGAGCCTCTCCCGCCTCCATGGCAGTGCTAAGGATGTCTGACTGCTGGAACAGGCCTAAGCCAGCAGTCAGACATCCCCCGAGAGCTCCCGAACTGTGAGAGGGCGCAGGCTGGGTTGAGGGCCCCCTCCCCCCCGAGTGCACGAATTTCATGTACCGGGCCTCTGGAATATTAATATATTATAATCTATATATATAAAAGCCTAAGTGACCACCCAACCGTCCAGTAGTTATGACGTGCAATGACCATCAGGAGGCAGATGCTCAGTGGACAGGCATGGAAACATGGAACAGACTGATGAATCTCAGAGGGGAGGGCGGAGGGCAAGAAGAGATTAACCAAAAATCTTATATGCATACTAGAGGCCCGGTGCATGGATTCGTGTACCGGTGGGGTCCCTCGACCTGGCCTGCAGGGATCCAGCCGAAACTGGCTCTCCAACATCCCCCGAGGGGTCCCAGATTGCGAGAGGGCACAGGCCAGGCCAAGGGACCCCACCGGTGCACGAATCCATGCACCGGGCCTCTAGTTTCTATATAATCAGATAGATATAATAGAGAGAAAGGAAGTACTGCCCTGGCTGGTGTTTCTCAGTAGTTAGAGCATCAGTTGGGGCACCTGTGGGAGGTAACCAGTCAGTGTGTCCTCTCTCACATCATTGTTTCTTCCATTCTTTCTCTCTCTCCCCCTTCCTGCCCTGCCCTCTCTTCCTTCCACTCTCTGAAAAGCAATGAAAAAAATATCTTCAGATGAGGATTAAAAAAAGAAAAGAAAAGAAAGGAAGTACTGATTTATGCTACAACATGGATGAACGCTAAAAACAGTATGCTAAGCGAAAGAAGCCAGTCACAAAAAACACATGTTGTATGATTCCAATTATATGAAATTTCTAGAATAGGCAGGCAATCTATAGAGACAGAAAGTTTATTAGTGGCTACTTAGAGGTGGGGATATGTGGTAAAGGACAATGGAGATTGACAGGTAATGTATACAGTTTCTTTTAGGGTAGGCAAAATTGTTCTAAAATTGATTGTGGTGGTTGCACAATCCTGTGAATTATATAATTTAAAGACAAACCTCTGAATTATATACTTTAAACATATGAATAATACCAGCTTGAAAAAAATTTTGACAGTTTTTTGTTGATATTAACTACTTTTTCCTGAAATGAGCACCTATAATCCTTTTCCATAACCTTGTCCCCTTTCCCAAATACTTCTCCAGAGAAAGAAATGGAATTTGAGAAGACTGTTAATTTAAACTTATACAACCTAGATAAAAACTTTCATATAATTGGTAACTGATTTTTATTTATCAGATGGCATACTGGAATTATCTTTAATAGTATGCTTTTCCTCCCTGTTAGGAACAAAACATTAGTAGGTTTTGTTATTCATCTTCCATAAAAAATGACAATATAGATGCACAGCTGCGCTTTGAGATTTTCCCCAAAAGCAGAAGTTATTGATGGGTACCACTTAGTCACAACATACACTCATTTCATGTCCCCTCCAGTGAAAACTGACCTAGCTGGTAACTGCCATTCTTAAACATTGGCATCACTTTTCTATGTCTAGTGCTGTTTAGTGATATCCTTCTGGAATGCAAGAAAACAATTGGTTTGGGCCATACAGCACATAGTAAATGGGTTATTTTTGCTATGATCTATGAAATTAACTACATGCTTTCTCCTTTTTAAAAAGGAATTAATTGAACCTTGGATTTTCCATTTTAAAGCCTTAGCTAATTTGGATGTCTTGGGCCTGTTTTATTTCAGGGTTACCATCCATTGACCCATCAGGCAGCTCCCCATCTTCCTCTTCTGCTCCTCTGACAAGTTTTTCCGGCATACCAGGAACACGCGTTTTCCTGCAAGGGCCAGCTCCTGTTGGAACTCCTAGTTTCAACAGACAACATTTTTCTCCCCATCCTTGGACAAGCGCCTCAAACTCATGTAGGGATCCTGGAGGAACTCTTCCCAAAAAGTCTTGAATAAGTTATTAAACCATTTGTTTCAGGGAGCACTATATTGTAACTTCAGTATTCTAAATAGTATGCACATACCTAAGGTTTGTATTGTAGTCATGTCAAAAATCGTCAGTCATTTGTAGGATAGGAAACTTGAGAAGAGTCAAGCTCTTCTTCCAAGCCAGAAATGTTTACACTGGGACTTGGTTCAAGAAAAGAGGTACTTCAAGTAATTTTATAGAAGGACCGTTTAGGGACAGTATTGTGAAATAATTTCTTAAGTCTGAAAAGAAGTTGAATTTATGTATTTGGTCAGTGTGGTATGATTCCTCGTTTATTTATTTATATATTACACTTTAGGCATTATTGCAATTTATAAGTAAAAGTATACCTCTATTCTGACTTATTTATATCAATATTTTGAATAGATGAAATTCTAACAGTGCTTGAACAGGATTTTTTATTTTTTTAATGAGCATCATGAGGTAGACAGTGAGTATTGGCCCTTTTGATAAGGAATACTTCCCGTATTACCTGACAGTCCCATTAAGAAACAAAGCCATGAGTTGAATCCTTTGATGCTTTGCTAATATTTAACTTTTCTTCCTTATTGAAAAAAAAAGGACTGTAGAAAGGGAAAAATAAATAAAAACAACTAATAAGTATAGAGGGCCACCAGCTGTTTTCCAGACAATATGCTAGGTACTGTGCAAACATTGCCACATTTAAGTTAATTTAAAATATGACAATATATATTTTGATAAGATAATTTAGAACTAGAATAAGAATAAATTATTCTTATTCTTATTCTTTTCTAACCTTGTTCAGTTAAATCTGGACATTTTTTTTAGTCTATTTGTTTATACTTCCTATAGGCAGAAGGTAGTATTGTTTATAGAACTTATATATTCTCATTTGAATGATCTTATAAAATTATGAATTTTTCTTTACAGAACCTATGTTTTGGAATAGATCTTTCCAACAAGGTTTCTCATATTCTTATCATTAGTTTTTATATGTAATAAAACAATAGAGAAATATTTTGCCACCAGGTGACTCTCCTATTCCATCTGTTTCTTCGGGATCATCTTCACCTCTTTCAGCCGCTTCTGCCCCACCAGCCTTGGGCCAACCAAAAGGAGGCAATGCCAGTCAGGATCGAAAGATACCTCCCCCCATTGGAACAGAGAGACTAGCCCGGATTCGGCAAGGAGGGTCTGTTGCACAAGCCCCTGTGGGGACCAGTTTTGTCGCTCCTGTTGGACACAGTGGAATCTGGTCATTTGGTGTCAACGCCATGTCAGGTACAGTTACCTTGCCCTCTGTCTGGAGGGATATCTCAAGAAAGTTGTGGGATTTTGCCATTAACTCTTAGTTCCTTAAAAGTAAAATTAAAAAATATATATATTTTCAACACTTAACAATCAGTAGTGGTATTTAGACTTTTGAAGAATTCAACCCAGTCTCAAGGTCTGGAATGTTATATTTTATATAATACTAGAGGCCTGGTGCACAACATTGGTGCACTGGAGGGGGGGTCCCTCAGCCTGGCCTGTGCCCTCTTGGGAGGCAGTCGGACATGCCCCGAGGGGTCCTTAGCACTGCCATGAGCCAGCTTCTGGCTGAGCAGCACTCCTGCGGTCAGCGTTTGCCCCCTGGTGGTCAGTGCACATCATAGCAACTGGTCGTTCCGCTGTTCGGACAATTTGCATATTAGGGTTTTATTATATAGGATATGTAATATATAATAATAATAATATATGATCTGTATAAAATAACAAATAGAGAATTGATTAGAAGTAAAAGATTCAAAGTGTATTTCCTTTCTCTCTCAAGTTTTTCCATGTAAAATGGGACAATCATTTGAGTTCTTTCTCAAAGCACCTAATCTTTTGGACAAGGTAGACTGTTTGGGTACTCAAAGGACTTCACCCAGTTTTCCAGGAACTGGGTTTTTTTTATTTGAAGAGGTTATTATGAACATACCCTGAGTTCTTCAAGGGAATCATTTTGGTAAAATTAGTATGAAAAAATATCAAGTGGTAATGTTTGTTATTTTACCCAAATAAATATCAAACCCTGTTTTCAATTCTTCTTTCCAGAAGGCTTATCAGGTTGGTCACAGTCTGTGATAGGGAACCATCCAATGCATCAACAATTATCAGACCCAAGCACATTCTCCCAGCATCAGCCAATGGAAAGAGATGATTCTGGAATGGTAGCCCCCTCTAACATTTTTCATCAGCCTATGGCAAGCAGTTTTGTGGATTTTTCTAAAGTGAGTTGACAAATATCATTGTAACTTGTTTAATTCTTTGCCAGCCAATGTAGTCACATGTTAAGGAATATTTGTATTGAAATAATTCTCCCTTTTGGTGGAACTAGTTTGTTTCCATGACTTTGCCAGATCCTTTATCCAATTTCAAGAGTGGATTGTGTTGTCTCCAGTAGTTTGTCCTCAAACTATCCTGAAGATGCCCCCATCTTCCCAGAAAGTCTGAGAAATTGGATTTTGCTGCCACAGCTTTAGGGCAGCCTCTCCCCCTCAAAAAGCTGGCTGCCAGCTTCCTAATGCCCTCTTGTCTGCTCTGAGAGCTTTCTGGCTGCCATAAAGCCGGGTTATGGCTGCAAGCAGTCATATAGAGTTCCACTTTACTTCTTAGCACAAGCTTATTAGTGAAACTAAAATATGGGAAAATTGAGGTATTATATGTGTTCATCAAATATAGGAAATTTCCTAATGATTTGATAGTGGATTTAGTTGTTTTTTTCTCTTCTTGTTGAAAAGTGTTGATGATGCAGATAACCACTTTTGGTTTCTCAACACTGTATCGTGCTGAACTTACAGTATCCTCTGGAGTTCTTTGAATGAAGGAAAACTAAAGAGATTGGTGTTATGGAATCATTTTTATAATTACTTGATGGTTAAACCTTTCGTTCTGCTGTTTTAGGGTCTGCCAATTTCCATGTATGGAGGCACCATAATACCCTCTCATCCTCAGCTTGCTGATGTTCCAGGAGGTCCTCTATTTAATGGACTTCATAACCCAGATCCTGCTTGGAATCCTATGATAAAAGTTATTCAAAATTCAACTGAATGTACTGATGCCCAGCAGGTAAAATTGACTTAATAGTCTTTTATTTTTTCAGATTTTTCATGTCATTCTTTGGGTAGTACAAGTTCTAAATATCAAAAGTCATGACATCTGATTACCTTGTTCTGAATTAAGTTTTTCAATATCAAGATGATGCTACTCAGCATTTTATTTCATGTGTATGTATTCTTCCTAGGCAGAAACAGAATTGCCATTGCATTTATATATTCATTTTGTAAATGTCTAAAGATTCCTAATTAGAAATTCCAATTTTTCCTCCCCCTTTTCAGATTTGGCCTGGCACGTGGGCACCTCATATTGGAAACATGCATCTCAAATATGTCAACTAAGTTAGAAGGTCTTATTCTTTAGCCTTGTTTGAGAAACCTATGATCTTGGAAGAACCCCGGGGATTTTTTTTTTTTTAATGTGCCTAACTAAGAAATTTTCTCTGAGGCTTTAGCAATGGAAATTTGATTGTCCATTGTATAAGAACAAAGTGATTTCCTATCCACCTGATTATGTTCTGTGGTTAGTTTAGCCATTTTGAACTTAGTGCTTTGGCTAAACATACTGAATGCTACTTTTATGCAGAAGAGAATTAGATGATTACCTTTTAGGGTGGTAAATACATGTACAGTTGTTTACATACTTAAAAGGAAAAAGTTGAGTAAATTTCTTGTCATATAGTGGCTCTACTTAATGTAGCCTGTATTAATGTGAAATATTTACCAGAATATTCAATAAAAAGATGAACAGTATTTAGAAGTGGGGTGTGATCCTTTCAATAGTCATGCAGGTACCACCCAATCCACAGTCATATTAAACCAGGTTGTTAGTACTATATTTGTAAGAGGCTTCTCACATTTTACACTTTAGAGTCCATTCTTAAACTGCCTTGAAAAACGCTCTTTTAAGACTAGTTATCTACTTATTCTATATTAAACATTCCTTGTTCTTTCTCTTCCATATCATTTTATAAGTGAAAAAGTTTCAAGCCCCTTCAATGTTTCTTATCAGACATTAGCAGATTGATAGGTCATTGACAGGTTTTAGCTCTTTATGGATCATGAATATGTCATGAAGAACAATAGGATTTCAATCAGATGATACTGAACAAACTACACCCAACTATCAACTTCAGGCTCCTTTTGTGCATCCTGACTTTTTAATCTAAATATTTTGGTTTTATGTCTTTTAAGTTTTGTTTGGGTTGGGACATAGAAGGGGGCAGAGATGGCTCCTATAATTCTGTTGTATTGTTGAATCAGCTGAGTAATGCTTATAAATATGTGACTAATTCTGGGCTTAGTTCCAGAATTAGTCCCAAGTATGAAGAGCCAATATGTTTAACAAGCTAACCGTAGGAATACTGGGATTTACTGCTTTGGCCAAACCATAGGCTAAGCCGAGAATCTGATGCAGTAGGATCTGAGTTGCATAGCTCAGTTGGTTAGAGCATCATCCCAATATGCCAAGGTTGTGGGTTCTATCCCCAGTCAGGGCACATACAAGAAGCAACCAATGAATGCACACATAAGTGAAAGAACAAATCAGTGTTTCTCTCTCACTCTCTCTCCTATCCTCTCTCTCTCTCTCTCTCTCTCTCAAGAAAAAGAACCATTGCCCTAGCTGGTTTGGCTCCGTTATTGGAGCATTGGCCTGAGGCCTGAAGGGTCCTTGGTTCAGTTCTGGTCAAGGACATGTACCTTGATTGTAGAGTTGATCCCGGGCTCTGGTCAGGGCTTGTGTGGGAAGCAACCAATCAATGTGTGATATGTCTTTCTCACATCGATATTTCTCTCTGTCTCTCCCATCCCTTCCACCCTCTTTAAAAATAAAAAACAATATCAATGGGGAAAATATCCTCGGGTGAGAATTATAAATAAATCAATCAAGCAAACAAGCAAGAAAATGTTTGAGGCTGATAGAGAAGCCAAAGCTCATATCAAGGCAAAGAAGGATGCACAGACAAAAAAATAACAACAAAAAATCAACCAAAAAAAGAAAAAAAAAAAGGATGCACAGAAAAATAGTCATTAGGGGTAGAACCATGCAAGCAGCACTTTTCTACTGTTATACCAACAGTTATTCTTAATCTTCTCTGCCTGGCTCCTAGAGCCACCACTAGATGAGACACAGCATGTTTATTCTTTGTGGGACATACCTGCTTCTTTGTCTTCCATATCATCTTACATATGAGAACTTCCTTAAGCTCATGCCTTATTTTCTATTTTGAGTGAATTTGGAGCATATATATCACTGGTATTGGAAGATTTTGCCTTTTGTAGTGCTTGAAAACTACATCGTGTTCTCAAGAGACCCCCTTCCCTTAAAGAGGGTAAAAGACCCCTTTGATCACCTACATATCCTGCTGTTTCCATTTATCAATAACAAAAAAATCACCTATTATTAGTGAAATGAATGAAATGACTCTTGAAACATATACCAGTGAGAGATGATATTAAGTAAATTATTATTTGGGACAAAAAGGTGAGTTTTGTTCTATCTTAACTATCTATAATACATTTGAATTATCTGGAAGAGCCCTTTACCCTATCTTATGCACCTTGAGAACAACAGAATGAAAAATTATATCTCAGCTCAGGAACTAGAACCCATGAGAAAGAGAGGCAATTATGAGAAACCCCCTAGAAGAATTAGGAAGAGATAGAAGCTGTGTAGTTAGTAGTAGTTATTTATCCTGCTCCCTGCCTCTTACCAGCACTGCCTTCTTTCTGACCATTTGGATCCCAGTAGCCTACTCCCCATCCCATTTTGCCTGCTATAATCTCTTCTTCCTCTGTCTTGCCTCTTCCTGGTATTACTTCACTGCTCTTTTACCAACCTGAACCTTGGATTAAACCTAGCTCAGGTAAGGACTTAATTACTTTCAAAATATACAAGGGGGATACATGGGAGATACCACGATACAAAATATACAAGGGATTTTGGGGGAGGCAGCCTGGGTACAGTGGAACCAGAGTCAGAAGCCTAAACTATTTTCATTTCTGCCACTTGAAGCTATATGACCTTGGGCAAATCATTTCTTATTTCTGGGTTTCACTTTCCTCATCTGAAAATGAAATTGAACATATTGAACCCAATAGTCTCCTAGTTCTAATACAGATTCTCTCCCTTTTCCTGTGAATGAGAATATATGGTATATTCCAGATACTGGAAGCCAGTAAAGTGTTTACATTGCTAACGTTTGAGAGCTCCTACCCACTGATTCTCACATGGAATAAAAGCCTGCTGTTGTGGAGTCCCATTATTGATTTTGAGATTTTAGTGGAGGAAGAAGAAAACCTTGCACATCAATAGTGAGCCCTCAAGTCATTAAGAAACATCCTGCTGAGACATAGATCAAACCCTATGAGAATAATACCTCTTTCAAGGAATAAAATGGTATGATCAAGGTTTCTGGACCCACTTATTTGAGTAGTGTTCAATGTAAAAAAAAAAAAAAATTCCAATGTAAAAAAAAAATAAAATTGCTGATGTTTTAAGACCCTATAAACCTGTTGTGGCTACAGTGTGCTGACTTGCCCTTTTATAGGCCAGTCTGCTTCCTTCAGTCCCTGCTCTCAAAGGGGAAATCCCACCACCTCAGCTAACCAGAGTGAAGAAGAGAGTTGGACAGCCAATCGTGCCCTCTCCTAACCAGAGGTAAGAAATCTCAGGACTTGGAACTACAGCTTCTATCTGTTCTTATAGATTCTGGTCAAATCCTCCTTCAAACCTCAAAATTAGTATATGAGGGGGTCATCGTATGCTTGAGGTAGCTTGTAGAGGGGAAAGGCTGGTCATATAGTTTCAAGCCAAACAGAGAGGCGCGTTTTGTTTACATGGTTCTGTCCCACTGTTTAAGTAAGACCTTTGGACCACATTGTGATCCCAGGAAGAGGCAAACAAGCCTGTAGGAAAACAGCTTCTGAACACCTTGTTCTCTAACTAGTCCTAGATGTCTTCTACCAAGAAGTGTGGCTGGTTGTGACGTCTTCCAGTGGACCCTGCCCTGGGGTGAGGGGCTCTGATAAAGCTGCATTTTCTATTCATTCTCAAAGATTTGTCACCATTTGCCAACCAGCAGGTTCCTTTACCTTCAAACTCCTGTTAGGAAATGGGTGAGAAAAAGATGGTTTTAATTATCCACAACTTAAGTGTGTTAAGACCACTATCAAAAAAGGGCAGGAGCCTGGGATTCAAGACCTAATTTTGAAAACAAATCAAGAATCTAATGATCCAATTGCAAACCTGTTTTGTGATTACTTTTCAACTCCCGTTTTATCTTGATGGTACTGTCCCTTGGTGTATGAACAGAAGATTGGTTCCAGGACTCCCTTTGGATACCAAAATTTGAGATGCTTAAGTCCTTTATATAAAATGGCATCGAATAATGCATACTGTTTAGCCCTGTGGATTCAAAACCTGGGGATATGGAGGGCAGACTGTATATTGAAAAAAATCCGCACAGTTCAAGGGTCAACTGTAATTTGTCTGGTGGCAGAGACCTGATATTTCCTTGTAGATTTAGGCCGATCTCTGGGTTTGGGGCATGGGTATAGGTGTTTGTTTTTTTAAAGTTCCCATACTCTAATACAGAGGTCCTCAAACTTTTTAAACAGGGGGCCAGTTCACTGTCCCTCAGACATTCCACACATGCGCACTGCGGGCCTGGGACTAGTCGGCTGCTAAGCAGGACAGGCAGCGGCGGCAAAAACACCCGGCGGGCCGGATAAATGTTTTCGGTGGGCCGCATGTGGCCCGCGGGCCGTAGTTTGAGGACCACTGCTCTAATAGGTAATCAGTATTGATCCATATTGCATAGATGATGATCTGGCTTTCTCTAAAGCCACTACCTATTCTCTAGTTCCCTAGCCCTTACAGCACACAGTGTCTCAAGAAAAGTAAGCTTCTACCAGCAGTCTTATAATAGTAGTATCTGCTGCTGCTATTTTGTAGTATGGATTAACAGAAGGGAGACCTCATTTCCACACTAATCCTTCTTGGAAGCCACTTACACTTCTCTCCTAGTTCTCCTTCTCTGGCTGATCTTTCTCAGCTTCTTTTGGTGAATCCTCTTCCTCCACATGTTGATGTGCCCAGGCCTCTTTCGTTTATCTTCTCACCAAATGATATCTTACCCCTTGCTCTAGGACAGCCGTGGGCAAACTACGGCCCGCAGGCCGGATCCGGCCCGTTTGAAATGAATAAAACTAAAAAAAAAAAAAGACCGTACCCTTTTATGTAATGATGTTTACTTTGAATTTATATTAGTTCACACAAACACTCCATCCATGCTTTTGTTCCGGCCCTCCGGTCCAGTTTAAGAACCCATTGTGGCCCTCGAGTCAAAAAGTTTGCCCACCCCTGGTCTAGGATTTCACTCCACTCAAATCTGCATCATTGGCTCAAAGTTCTCTGAACTTCAGACCAGTGTATCTAGTTCCTTGTTCTGCTTCTCCATCCATGCACATCAGACATCCCCAATATAAGATAAGACCTTTCCTTGTGTTCTCTGTTATATTAAGTGGTATTACTAGCTACAAAGGATCTCAAGTCAGGAGATTGGGAGATTTATCCTCATTTATCTCCCTTCCCCTTACCCTACCCTTAATCACCTTATCCTTCCTCCTCTGTTTATCTGGATCCCTTCCACTTCTGTCAGTCCTCACGGTTACTGCCCTTTTGCCTACCCCATTTCACTAGACTGGAGTCTTCACCTTCAGTCTCACTGTTCTCCATCCCATCCCTCCTTCCCCCCACCAGACTACTTACTTGCTTAAAAGCTTAGTTGTCAGAAATGGCTCCTCGTAATCTGCTCCCACGCCTTACCCTCCAGCACTGCTAAAACACTTTATTTAAGTATACACTACTTTGTAAGAGGTTTAAAAACATCTTTAGGACATAAAATATATAGATCCTTGATCCCTGAAGTGTGATTCTAAGGACCTGCTGAACCAAGGGTCTGCATCACCCAGGATCTTATTAAAAACCCAGAATTTCAGGTCCCACCCCAGACCTTTTTCAGAATTCTCTTTTTTTTAAAAAAATATATTGATTTTAGTGAGGAAGGGAGAGGGAGAGAGAGAGAGAGAGATAGAAACATCGATGAGAGAGAATCATTGATTGGCTGTCTCCTGCACGCCCCCTCCTGGTGATCAAGCCCCCAACCGAGGCATGTGCCCTTGGCCAGAATCAAACCAGGGACCTGTCAGTCCACAGGCCAACGCTCTATCCATTGAGCCAAACCAGGTAGGGCCAGAATTCTCATTTTAACAAGCTCTCCAGTTATTTATGTGCACTAAAATTTGAGAAGCTCTGACTTGTAAAATAGTCTTTCTTTTTTAAATTAATGAGTGAAGGAATCAGAGCCAAGGGGAAATCTTATGAAGTCAGTTGGTCTGTACTTTATTTGGAGGGTAGGGGGTGTGGAGGTACACTGATTTTAAAGAAGCCAGAAAACAACTGGATGAAGTGATTTTTAGTGTATATAGGCACTAGACTTATTCTCCCACCACCTCTCCTTCCTCCTTTTATATCACTGTGTGCATCAAAAAACCTAAGGCCAGACTGTCTGGCCTTCCTTTCCAGAGAGTGAAGGAACAAGCACTCGTCACTCGCCCCCTGCCCTTCCTTAGTTTCCTCTGCTTAGGTTAGCTGTGGCTGACAGATCAAAGAGCAGGCCTCTCCTATCCCCCAACCTTTATTCATCCTTCCAGGTATCACTCCTTCCAGAAAACCCACCCTCCATCCCTGCCCTCCCCCCTTGAAGCTGTGTACCAGGCCCTCAAGGCGCTTTTCACCCTGTACTGTAATTGATTAATGAGGCAGTACTCAGCTGCGCTGAAAGGCACAGGCACTGGAATCAGATACAGTCAGGTCTGAATCCCAGCTTCCTGGGGCTCCTAGAAGATAATGTGACTTTGAACCAGTGACTTAATCTCAGGATTTTAGTTTCCTCGTCTGTAAAATGTGATTTACTGTCTTAAACTGTTTAAAAGGAATGGGTGAATTAATATATGGCAGTAAGGTGTACCTCACTTGTCCCCAGCGCCCAGCTGTAAACAGTGACTAGTCAATAACTGAGCGATTGCAGGACTCAGAGGGTGGCTTGCCAACGTTGGGCCAAAAAAGAACTCCTTCCAACTTTTACTGAGCCACGGGCTTGCTCCCTCGAGGGCGGAACCTCACGTTGAGTGACGGCCGGTGGCCCGCCCCGGGCGTGACGTCGACCGAATGTTGTGGCTGCGGCCGCACGTGGTCGGCAGAGTCCGCCTCAGACTGCTGCACTCCGCGTCTTCAGCCGCTTGCCTTCCTGCTCATCTCGCTCGCTATGTCCACGTTCACGAGCTGCCCGATTCCCGGGGGCAGAGACCGGCTGCCCGACTGCTACAGCACCACGCCGGGGGGCACGCTATACGCCACTACCCCGGGAGGTCAGCGGGCCGGGCTGGGGTCTTCAGGGAGCGGGCTGGACAGCGCGGGTGTGCTGTGGCGGGCAGGGGTGGGGGCGGTGCGGACTTGCACTCGTCCGCAGGCCTCTCTGCTGGTTGTGGCTTGGGGAAGGTAGAGGAGGGCGGGTGGAGCCCAAACCTAGTTTCCGGGTGACTCGGGCTGAAATCCTCACTGGCCTGGGTTCTGGGCGCTTTGCTTACCAGCCCCTCCCGACTTTGCAACCTGGGAGGCCTTTGCCACCTGGGAGGCCGAGGCCCCAACTGAGGGTGGCCTCAGCCGGAATCGCCAGGTTTTGCAAAGTTGCTAGATCGGGGCCGTCAGTTAGGGGCATGGGCTTCGGTTTATCTGTGGCTGGCTGGCTAGCGGCTCTTTGATTGGACAAGCAGCCTGGGATTATGAGCTGCTGGGCTTCCCACCCAGGGCTTCCTGCCACGTGGAGGCTGAGGGGAGGGCTGAGAACAAGGGCAGGGCCCTTTGAGGACAAGATTAGGTGCCAATTTCCTCTAGGCTGGGCTGAGCCTGATAGGACTTGGGAGGGGTCAGGATAAGAACAGTATGTCCCTGTTTCACTCGGAACACAGCTCCTCCCCGCAGGATATCAGCCCAGGTGACACTGGGTGAGCCGCCTTCACATCTGTTATTTGGTTTCCTTATCCAGCCAAGGCTGAAAGTCTAGGCCCCACCGTGTGAAACAGCAATGAAGTTGCAGAGCCAGAGAAGAGCAGCCTGAAGTACCTGAGCTCCAAATTTGGTCCTCCCTAGAGCCAAGACCTGAAGCTCCCCTAAACCAGTGGTCGGCAAACTGCGGCTCACGAGCCACATGCGGCTCTTTGGCCCCTTCAGTGTGACTCTTCCTAAACCTTAGGAGTACCCTAATTAAGTTAATAACAGTGTACCTACCTATATAGTTTAAGTTTTAAAAATTTGGCTTCCGTTGGCTGGGCGTATGCCCTGAACTTAACCCAATCTGGGGAAAAAACAAACAAAACGGGGAAATAAAGCGTCTCGTGCTTGGGCCAGCTGGGGATGGTCAATTTTCAGCGTTATAACGTAACA
>NW_005871076.1:4989476-4997245 GCF_000147115.1 Myotis lucifugus | reverse complement strand
GTGCTGTGAATGCTAATCACCTGAGATCCTGGCTGGACTGCAGAGCAGTAGCCCTTTAAAACACAAGGGAAATGTGACCCCCAAGGTCCCCAAAAGGCTTTCCGGGGCCCCAGACAGCTCTGTACCCAAGCTCCTGCCTCTTACGTAGCCCCTACCCCTTGACAGGCACCAGGATCATCTACGACAGAAAGTTCCTGCTGGAGTGCAAGAACTCACCCATTGCCCGGACACCCCCCTGCTGCCTCCCTCAGATTCCCGGGGTCACAACTCCTCCAACAGCCCCATCCCCCAAGCTGGAGGAGCTGAAGGAACGGAAGGAGACAGAGGAAGAGATACCCGGTAAGGAAAGCAGGAACTGACTTAAAATTAAGAAATACCTGAGTCCAAATACCCTGGTTTAGAGTGGGGGTTCAAGTCTGAGTGGTTTCTGCACTAAAGCTGAGTGTGCAGACCCTCAGCCCAGCAACCAGTCCTCCTGCCTTCTCTCTCTCCAGATGACGCACAATTTGAAATGGACATCTAATCCAGTGCAGATGACCTGTGTGTGGAGTTACAGGAATCCCTCATGCTGCCGCTGCCACCACCTCTTCCTGGGGTATCCAAAGACCAGCTGGCCTCATCTAATCTGGGAGTGCTTGGCTCTGGGCCTCCCTTAGTTCTGAGGCAGCTAGACCAAGGATAAGGAGTGGGCACCTTGCCAAGCCCTTAACTCTACTTTCTGTTCGGTTTGTAGGCACTCCTCTCAACCCCCAGCCTCCCACTCTCAGGCTGAGGCGAGGATTGGGGGAATGGAGTATGTCACTGTCTCACTGCTTAGTAAATATTCAAAGAAATGCCTTGGCTCCAATGTTCTCAATGCTGATCCTCCCATCCCAGCCACACAGCTGAGGGCCCCAGCAGACCTGGTTAGGAATAGAGGTCCAGTTACTTCCCAATTCAGATTGAGCCCACTTCCAGAAGCAATTAGAGCCTGTGGCAGGCTTATGGGGGCAAGCTACAGAAGCTATCAAATCATAAACAGCACTAGCCTGACCCCTGCCAAGGGCTGTTCCAGCCTTTCCAGGAAGCAGCCTTCCTAAAATCAGGCCTCTCCCGACTCCTCCCTCCGTCCATACCAAACCAGGAAAAAAGCACTGCCCTAACCTTTTAGCCACCTCTGATCTCCCCATGCCTCTTCTGCCTCCCAGTTATAAATACCAATTCCAGTCTCCTTATTCCAACACTGAAAGCCTGTTCTAGACCTTCTCACAGGCCCCCTCGACTCTGTTGTCTTCAAAGAATAGACCTTAGAACCCACATTGAGGCCCAAACTGAGGCAGCAGCTAATTTCTAAGTCAGATAGAGTCATAACTATATCCCCCTCTCCCAAGAAAAAAAGTCATGATCCCATATTTCAGGAATGTGGTCTTTTTCTCCTCCAATGTATTTAGCTATGTTCTAATATCTGATTCTAATCTCTTGCATACTCA
The DNA here is from genome assembly GCF_000147115.1 of Myotis lucifugus. Taxonomy (NCBI): domain Eukaryota; kingdom Metazoa; phylum Chordata; class Mammalia; order Chiroptera; family Vespertilionidae; genus Myotis; species Myotis lucifugus. The sequence goes on along the minus strand of NW_005871076.1, from coordinate 4,995,776 downwards.
AGAGTGATACAGTGCAAACAAGGCAATCTTTTCTTGAGGGAAAATTCTCCCCATGCTATTTGAACCTCTGTTCCCATGCTGAAATGAAATCATACAAAGATAGGGTTACTCAGCCCAGCAAGGGATATGCGTTTAGTTCTGATTTGGGAAAAAGTGGCAGACAGTAATCTGGTCATGCCTAGTAAGGCCATTCATGATGAATGGAGGAAGAACAGAAGCTTGCAGGGTGCAGAGCGAGCCACAAGTGACCAGTTTGGCATAAGAAGGGTTTCTCTCCTAACCAGGGGCCACACTGAGATGTTTTTATTGAAACATATGTTAGAGAAGACAAGTGACCACGCTGTGGCCTAGATGGGACCTCTTCCCCCAGAGGTGGGTCAGGCCAAGGGAACCCAACAGGGCAGACAGTCTCCCAAGTGCTGAGGGCGCCAAGTGAGACAAGGCCTCCCACGCCAAGGCATAGGAGATGGTGCGAGGTGAGTCTGGGGAACCCACAGGATTATGGATCCTGTTCTGGTACGGTCTGGTTCTCAGATGTGGCTGCAGCTTTCTCTTCATTAGCCTCCTCCTCTGAAGACAGACTCCTCTTTTCTGCAATTAATCTTTTAACTCCCACCATCCACTGACTGACTTCAGTCACATGGTCAACCATGAGTGAGCGGTGGATGTCATCTGCTGCATCCCACTGGTGCCTTGAAAGCTCTGAGGAGAGAGAGAAAGAGGCTGAGCAAGCAGTCTGGGCAATAGACACCTCCCACTCCTCCCCTCAGAATCTCACTACCTATTCCAGCTTAGCCAACTACGGCAGGATAAGGAACTGATACCTTGCACCAGCAGAGCCATCCTCTTCTTTACAGGCGTTGACAGCTTCCCTCCAGCCCACTGTTCTTGCAGCAGAGCCAGGCGTCGGCTGATGTCATCACATACCTGCTTCTGAGAGACAGAAAGCCCTGCAAGTCAGTTCTGCCACAACAGGGGCAAAGGAAACCTAGCACCACATAGGAAGCACCTGCTTTCTCTGGCCCAGGAACTTTACACTTAATCTTAGCGTTCTGGTTCTGTACCCAAAGATTAGAGGCCCACTAAGAATTTGATGAAACTTATAGATCTATTTTCAAGAAAAATGCATGTAAGGTGAGAATTTTAAGCTTTCTTAGACGCTCAAAAACTCATTTTATAGTGCTACTTTACAAATAAGGAAACTAAGACCCAAACAGGTGAAAATTACTATGCTACTTTCCTTTAAGATTCCTCAAATCCCTTGTCTCCAGAGAACTTAAACACTATAGACAGAAAAAGAGGGTTTCCCTCCCTCCCGGAACACAAAATTAGCAAGGCCTGCTCTGAATGGCCTAGAGGTATCATAATCAGGCTGCTGATCACTAATGGGAGTTAAATTCAACTTTCATACCCACAAGCCTCTTCTGACTGGTCTCGAGAAGTGCCTTGAACCCTCCTGAAACCCTGTGTTTATTTTTCTGGGAAGGCCTTAGATTCCAAAGGAGTCCATAACTTGAAAGGGTTAAGAGCCACTGCCCATAGGATCGCAGGGTCTACCTTTGGGAGCCATACCTGCATCTGGCTGTCAATAGGAACCCTCCCCATCATCCCACCAGAGTGCCAGGGTTTACCTTCGTGTGGCCACGACAATCATCCAATGCCTGTTCCAAAGGTCTCAGCACATCTTCCAGCAGAGTCTCACACTCAGTGACTGGAAAATCTATGGGATCCACAGTGGAGGCAGGACAACTCCCCACAGCTGGGGGCCTAGAAGCTGTACTTGAAGGAGGTGGAGGCCCCATTGGGGAGGGCCCAGGAGAAGTCTCTGAGGTGGGGACTGAAAAGGTAAAGCAGGATCAAACAAACAGGCATAGCTGCTGAAATAGTTTGTAAGAAGCTCAACTCTCTTGAGACAACTCATTCACTGAAAAATACATATTTATGAAGTCCCTACTATGTGCCAGACAATGTGTGAGGCACCAGTGAGAGTAGTAAACCAGGCATATTAGGTTCCTGATATCAGAGTTTAAATTCTAGAGGAAGTGGGGGGTAGGGGGGACAAGAAAAATCACCAAATTATGTTGCGTGCTACAAAGAAAATGGATCAAGTGAATAAGAGGAATACAGGGACCTACCTAGAAGGGCACCTAATTTTATTCCAGCCCACCCACAATGTGACATTTGGCAAGTTACTTTTAACCTCTGAGCTTGGGTTCCTCTTCTATAAAATGGGGATATTACCATAATAGCACTTACTTCAAAGTTTCAGTGATGATTAAGACTATAGATATAGGCTCTAGCCAGTTTGGCTTCGTGGATAGAGCGTCAGCCTGTGACTGAATGGTCCCCAGGTTTGAGGGCTCGATCCCCAGTAGGGGGTGTGCAAGAGGCAGCTGATCAATGATTCTCTATCATCACTGATGTTCCTATCTCTCCCTCTCCCTTTCTGAAATAAATAAAAATATATTTTACGAAAAGAATATAGATACAACTGCTAGATTAGTGTGTAGCAAAAAGCACTCACAAAGTTAAGAACTAATGGATGAGATAGATGCAGCCATGAAAAGTTAAAGGAAACAAGAACTAGATAGAGGTAAGGGCAGTGCCCAAGAGGCAGGAAAAGTCAAGATGTTAATTCTGTATGCTCTGAAAAATTGATGAGAATAGGTCAAGAATGGAGGCGGGGACACCAATTGGGAGGTTAATGGAGTAGTGGTCCTGGAAAGAGAAGAAGCTGGCATGGACTCGTGTGAAAGACTAGAGATGAGGAGAAATGGAGTGGTCAGATTTACTTAGGAGGGAGACACAACAGGACTTGGTGGATTGGGGGTGAGGGAGAGGAGTCAAAGATGACTTGGTTTCTGACTTGAGTAATGGGATGGTGGAACCACTACAGAAAAAGACTAGAGGAGAAAGACCAAGAATTTAGTCTTAGGCATCAACATCCACATGAAGGGGGTGGAGGTCCCATATGGAGGAGGGGGGTCAGGAGAAATCTCTGAGGTGGGGACTGAATAATTTGGCCTCTGTTTCTTGACCTCCTCACCTTCAGTGATCATTTTTTCCACCCTACCTCGGCCTCATTCCCCTCTGCTGTGTTCCCAACAGCACTGAACCATCTCCAAAATCTGATCACCCCTCCTACCCTTCCAGCTCAGCTACTCAGATTTAACCAGACATTAAAATCGCTGCCTTATAAACACTCTTACCTCACTTAACTGTCCCATTTTCCTGGTAAACACAACTTGCCTACACTTGTTGGGAGGAAAAATAAAACCATGCTGAGGAGTTAACACTTTAAATCCATGACTACAGCCCTAGCTGGTTTGTCTCAACGGATAAAGCGTTGGCCTGTGAACTGAAGGGTCCCGAGTTCGATTCCAATCAAGGGCATATGCCTAGGTTGCTGGCTCAATCTCAAGTGGGGGGCGTTCAGGAGGCAGCCAATCAATGATTCTCTCTCATCGATGTTTCTATCTCTCCCTCTCACTTTCTCTCTGAAACAAAAATATATTTTTAAAAAATTTTTAAATAAATAAATCCATGGCTACAGATTTCAAAAGGTATCCAATGCTGCTTGGAAATCCTATACTTTGCTCATTTTCCCACTCTTTGGAACAACTATTTTCACATCTTACCTCCTCTAAACTTTCTACCCTGCCCCCTTCTTTACCCTTCCCTGCTGTCTCTCTACTTCTGATCCTGCCTCATATTTCACTGAGAAAGTAGTCATTCAACAGGAACTCTTATATTCTCACTACCAGTTCTAACTCAACCACATTAGTGGCCTCTTTCTTCCTCTTTCAATAGATGAAAGGTCTCTGCTCCTAACAGAGGCCATCTCTCTAGCTGAACTTTGCACCCAGTCTCTCTTGCCTTCTGCAATTATCCCCTTTCTCCTGCACCATTAGTTCTCCCTCTCAACTGCACCATCCCATCTGCACAAAACACACCAAAGTATACTACCTTAAAAACCCTCCCTTACCTCAAATTCCATCTTCAGGTACCCACGCCCTTTCTCATCTCTGCTTCAAGCAGAATTTCTTGAATGAGTGGGCTATAGTTACTTCTCGCTCTTTTCACATTCTCTCATCCCATCCCAGCAGGATCTCTGCTCTCATCACTCCACATACTGCTCTTAGGGTCATCAATCATCACTATGTACATCAAAACTAGCAGTCCCTTTTCTCTTACTTGATCTCTCAGCAGCATTCATCACAGTTAAGATTTTACTCTCTGGCCTGGCTCAGTGGTTGAGCATCCAGCAATGAACCAAGAGGGCACTTGCCCAGGTTGTGGGCTTGATCCCTGTAGGGGGTGTGCAGGAGACAACAAATTGATGTTTTTCTGTGTATATCCCTCTCCCTTCCTCTCTAAAATAATTAAAATCACACAAAAAAGATTTTACTCTCTCCCAGAATAAATTTTACTTTTCTTCTTCTTTGGCTATTTCTCAATCTCCTTTGCTAATTCCTTCTCTACTCAATCTTGAAATGCTACAGAGCCTTAGGGCTCTGTCTTAGATCCTCTTTAGGCCTCTATCCACACACTTTCCCTAGGTAACTTAGTCACATCCATGACATCAAATCTGATCCATATCATGGTGACTCATTTCTGTAATTCTGGCCTATACCTCTCCCCCAAAACAGCAGCCCAAATTGAACACGGCCAAGACTGAAAACTTGCTTTCCCTTCCCACGCCCCCCAAACCACTATTCTCTAGTCAGTGAACAATACCAGCCAACTCCTCAAGCAAAAATTCAGTTACATTGATTCTCCTTTCCCTCACCTACCCACTCCTACTGACTTTCTCCAACACATCCCATATCCATCCAGTACCTACCACCTCCAGTACTCCCATCCTTGTCCATCATTAAATCTTGCCTATGTTACCATAATAGTCTCTAAGTTTTCCACTTCTTCCCTAAATCTTCCACACAACAGATACAGTGATATTTTTTTTAATGTGAATTAGTCGGTGCTTCTCAGTCTGGGAAGATTTTGCCTCCAGGGTAAATGTGTGAAGATACCATTAGCTGTCCCAACTAGATGGGTGCTGCTGGCATTTAGTGGGTAGAGGCCAGGGATGCTGCAAACATCCTACAGTGTACAGGACAGTCCCTCACCACAAAGAATTATATGGCCCCAAATGTCAATAGTGCCAAGGTTAAGAAATCCTAGCTTACCTCATTCCAGTGTTACAGTGTGGAAATAGAGGGGTGCTGAAAGCGCTGAATCTGAGCCTCTTCCTCAGGGCCACACCCCCACCTATTGGCATGGGAACTGCTCAGGGGAAAAGGCAGCCCTCTTCTATTTTACACTTTTCAATGGCTTCCAACTTTACATAGATTAAAATACAAACTCCTTATCCTGGCTTACAAAGCCAACTATGACCTGGCCCCTGCCTACTTTTCTCTATCCCTACCCACTGTGCTCTAGCCAGTCTCTGAATTTGCCAAATGTGTTCTCCAGGCCTTTGTACTAGCTGTTTCCAATGCCTGGAATGCTCTGGCACCTGATCTTTGGGTAGATAGCTCTTAATCATCATTCAGATTTCAGCTGAAGTGTCAGCCCCTCAGACACCTTAGTTACCTGGTCACTCTCACATCACTTTTATTTCTCTGCAGAGCCCTTGCCACTATTCATTTGTGTATCTCCAAAGCTATAGTGTGGACTCCATGAAAGCAGAAACCTTTTTGTCTTCTTCATTGTTGTCTAATTCGCCCACAAACAATGCCTGGCTCACAGTTGGTGCTCAGTAGATGATAATGAATAACAAGTCAAGTCTGAGATGCTTATTATATAGCCAGGTGAAGATGTAGAACAGACAAATGGATATATCACTATGGAGTTCTGGGAAGAGATCAGGGTAGGAAATAAAATTTGAAAATAATGTGAGAGTAAAAACTACATCAAAACCATAGGTCTGATGAGATCACCTTGGATGAAAGCATAAAGAGAGTATTTGAAACCAACGTACCATTTATTGACCTGGGCAGTAGAGAAGGGGCTCAGAAAAGGGCCTGCCCCGAGGCCCTTTCTGGGGCTCCAACCTCTCACCGCGGGACAAGCTTATCCCCGGCACCGCCCATTCTCGGCCGGCCTCTGCGCCCTGGGCCCCCACGCACCTCTGGGGGCTCCATCCTGGGGAGCGGCGACCCTCTTGGTCAGCGGGGTGCGCTTGGGTCCGCCGGCCTGGGTCTGCAGCCCATAGGAGAACTGCGGCGGGTCGTTCCAGCCGCGCTCCTTGTTGCCTGCAGGGGGAGGCGAGTGTAAAGCCAGCCCAGGGGGGCCGGAGGG
>NW_005871076.1:4987192-4989376 GCF_000147115.1 Myotis lucifugus | reverse complement strand
CCTTCTACGTCGTACTTGGCCCCGTTTTATGTACGGGGCCCATATGATTAAACCAATCACATCCAATCACAGCCCCCGAACATATACACAAAACAATGTTAATGCGTGATGAGCACCATGCCACTTCCGCCTCACCAGCGTGGCGGTGCGTCACTTCCGGGGCGGGCGCACGTCCGAGCCACGCCCCTCCCGTCTGACAGCGGGAGACCTTCCGGTAGGACGGCCGTTCTGGACGGCACCAGCCGCGGCGGGACCGGTACCCGCTCTTTAAGGGTCGGGCCTTGATCTCTGGGCACCTAATGCGGTTGTCTTCCAGGAGGCGGCGCTATCGGAGTCCGCCTACCCTCAGTCTCTCGCTCACGGTCGCTCTCAGGAGCAAGTTTAAACGGCCAGAAGCTCCCGCCCACACATGCTCCTCTGGGACCCAGCCAGGTAGACTCTAGAGAACAAGCATGTCAAACTCGCGGCCGCCCAGCCAATATAATGGTATGTAAGAAATGATTTAATAAAAATTTCATAACTTAATTTTTGCAATATCCTGTTATACATACTCTATATATACAAAAGCCTAAGCGACTGTCCTCCGACTGGCCAGAACCAGAGAGGAGGGAGCCCGATTCCAGGGTGCCTCACCTGAGAACTGCCCTCTCACAATCCAGGACCCCCTTGGGGGATGTCAGAGAGCCGGTTTCGGCCAGTTCCCACAGGCCAGGCCAAGGGACCCCACCGGTGCACGTGCACCAGGCCTCTAGTTATTAATAATGAACTACAACGTTCGCTAATGACTGATTACTATAATTGTGTTGCATTCATTTCCCTTACGTGCCTTACGCACAGGCGCACCATTTCTCTCCACTAATACTAGCAGCAAATATTTTAGCAGCCGATTGCCGCGGCATTAGTCTTGTACTGACTTGTTTGGTGTGCGTAACAGGAAATATTTTGCTTTCAGAGAACAAGAAAAATAGGTTTATTTGCATTACGCTTATTAATTTGTGCAGCTATTCAGTAAGTTAATGTTCAAGAAAAATAATTTTTTTTAAATATTCTTATTTTATGTTAATAATTACTCATTTATTTCAGCCCTTTGTATTCAGCATGTCTCTATCGAAATAAACCTACGTTTCTATGAAAATTGAAGCTTTTGTTTTTTTTGCGACCCACATAAACTTAAACCTTATTTGGCCCATGTTAGCCTTTGAGTTTGACATGCTTGCTCTAGAACCTCACCTCTGACCACTGCCTCTACACATATACTCTAGGTTTGATCACTAGTACAGAATTCCTTCAGTGCTCAGCTATCAACTCATCAGGAAGCCTAGTATATCCTGCTTCAGGCCAGGTTGTGTCTCGTCTGAGTTCCCACAACCCTCTGAGATTTCCTAGTTGTACTATATACTATCTTCTATTTTGTTCTTCTTCCTCCTTGTTAGTCTCAGAAAGTGGAAACCCTGTTTTATCCCCAATGCTTAGTTTAGTGCCTGGGATAGAGAAGACATGAGCAAATATACTTATTGAATGAAGTCAGATCTCCATCACACCCATGCCCTCATGTGACTATAGGCAGCCACCAACACCAAGCACAGACAGACACCCACTTCACACAGGTTAACCCCCACCCTGTCCCAGGCCCAGTATACTCACACTCAGTGAGGTCACTGAGGGACTTTTATTTGTACTTATTTTGCTATAAAGTGTTGCTGAGGTAGAGCCAACTGTCCAAAGCTGGCAAGGAACACAGGGACCCAGGGAAAGGAGAGCCAGGGTCCTAGGATGTGGTGCAGGGCCTCTCAGTTATCCATATAAACAATTAATAAATTGGGCAATAAATATACAGGGTGCACAAGGTTGGAGGGACAGGCAGAGAAGGTTCCAAAGGGTGAGAGGCTACATGTCCCTGGGGAATGAAGGGGTACAGAGTTGGGCATGGACCCAGAGCCTCGTTACCCCGGTCCTCCCAGATCCATTTAGGACATATGGAGCAGAGAGGGTTTCAGTCGAAAGGCATCCAGAAAAGAGAAGATGCCCCGCTTTCGAGGGGCAGCCCCTGCACCTCCAACCCCTCCTTTGAGTAGGGGGAGAGGCAGGGGACCTCCTGGGAGTCCACAGAGCTGGTCCGCTTGAGTCGCAGGCGGGCACGGGCCTGGGCACCCCAGGCCCTTGTCTCGGAATGCAGAAGGCACA
>NW_005871076.1:4933819-4986991 GCF_000147115.1 Myotis lucifugus | reverse complement strand
GGATCCAGCTCCCTGTCTGCCTCGGACTCCCTGAGCGGGTCTGTCAGGGCAAGGGACTGTCCAAGGTTTCAGTTTGATATGAGGCTCGTAGTCCACCACATCTACAGCATTCCCAGGTAGCTCAAGAACAAAAACATAACACTTGACATTTACTGAGCATTTAAGAGGGGCTGGACACTGTGCTAAATGCTTTGTATAATGTAACAATCCAATTATTTATCAGGTGTTATTATCCTCCTTTTACAAATGAGGAAATTGAGATTTAGAAAGAATGCATGACTTCCCGAGGTCACCTAGCCAAAAAATGGTAGAATTGAGATTCAAACCTAGTCTGTCTGACTGCAGACCTGTGCTCCTAACCACACCTTACCACTATGTTGTCACCTTACCACTATGCTCGCTCTCTCTCTCTCTCTCTCTCTCTCTCTCTCTCTCTCGGACTAGCCCCTAGCAGAGTGGATTCCCTAGTCAAGGAGGTCTTCCACTCAAACTCCATTCCCCATGCAACTGCCCCAATCTTCTCTCATTTGAATTCAGCAGGGTCCTCAATGGTCTTCCTACTTCTTGTGTCTTCCAAATCTTTTACCTACACTATAGCTTAAGCAGTCTTCCTAATCTACAAACCTGATTTCACTGTCCTGCTCAAAACTTTTTAATGGCTCAGAATGCCTCTGGGCAAAATGAACTCATCCCCTTGACCTATAAGTTCTTCCATGACCTGGTTTCTGCCATTTTTTCTGCCCCCATCGGTCACTCCATCCCACTAGCACTCCAGATGCACTAGTCTCTCAGATACACTAACATCTCTCACCTTCACAGCTGGAGTTCCCTGTACCTGGCACACCTTCTGTCCTACTCCTCCTCACGTAGCTAACTTCTTCCTTGGACCTTCAGCTCTCCACTTCCTATCACCTCTTACAGGTAGACTTCTTGAACCCCTGAACGGACCTTCTCCTCCATTATCCTGTAGTGTACAACTTCTTTCTGGTCTGTCTCTGCTTTAACCTAAGGCCGTGCCCTCTATACCACTGAATTCCCAGGGTCAGGTACGGTCCCTGCAGGCATTCATATATTTGTTGAGTGAGTGAGTAAACTGAAGAGTGAGAACATTCCATATTTAAATGCCCACAGATACCAGGAAATAACCTAAATGAAAAAAAAAAAGGAAAGACAATGCCAACTGATAGGGCACAGCCCCTACACAATTCCAGCCCAATGTTGAAATGTATGCATGATTCTGACAGTTTAAGAAAAACAGGAATAGCAATCATTGTGTGAAATGTCCTGGCACCTCATTAAAACTGATTCAGAAGAGCATGAGGGCCAAATAAAATACTAAGAACCATGGTCAACCCTGGTATCACTGGTTTGTGGTTCTGGAAATCCTGAGCCCCAGTCACCAGTACAAAGCAGCTGCAGGGCCACCCCACCCACCATCCCACCCCTCACTCACCATGCAAGCAGCCTGCACAGCTTCGGAGAGTCCCCCTGCATGGGGCTGGCACCAGAAGGCTGCGCACTGGAAGCTCTGACGGCCCAGGTCAGCAATGAGGCCAAAGGTGTGTGGGTCGCGGCCGACACCAATAAAGGTCACAAGGCGCACAGGGCACTGCCACAGCGGCTCCTCCTCTGCATCAGCCTCTGCCTGCCCACACCAGGCCTCGTCACTAGAGGGCTCGGCACAGGTGGGCCCACTGAGCTCTTTCCTAGAGCAAGCAGTGATACCCAGCATCCCTGCCCACCCCTCCACAGCCCCCAGCTTCACCTTCTGGTACCTGAATGGGATGTGCAGTCATGAGAGAGTCAGACACACTGAGCGTGGCGGGGACCCAGGCCTCCCGGTCCCCTCGGGTGGTGAGGATACCAATGGCCTCGTTCAGCACATCCATTCCTGGAGGGACATACCCACGATGGTGTCTCCCAGACATAAGGAAGGAAGGAATCTGCATGGAGTGTCTAGGCCCCTCTCACTGTCTTGGAATTCAGGGAGATGAGAAGAGAACACCTGGAGCTGGGCTTAGAATCCTGAGTTGGGAAAGGTGGTACATCCAGGCCATACAGGGCCACGGAAGCACGCTGAGAAACTGGCAGATCCCACCTCACCCGCCTTCCCCTTGCCTTAGCAGCCCACCACTCCCTCCAGCCCACTCAGTCCTCACCCATGGCTTTGGTGACTGGCAGGGTCCCCATATACAGTGCCTGGTACTTCTGAGCAGCTTGGCTCACCGCATCCAGCAGCTCCGCTGAAATATACACAGCACGCTGGCCTGCACGCTCTCTCAACAACCCCTCTCCCCACCCTTCTGCGAGAGCTGGAGCAAGCAGAAGATAGAAGAAAAGACCACGGATGTGCCTCCAATCCAGGGCTTGGATTCCTGGAACCAGAAGTCCCATATCTCCAAGGAAGGACTAAGTAACCAGGACCCCCTCCCATCTTTCACTAAAATAGTCTGTTGCTGCAACACAGGACCTCCCTCCCCATACCTTGCCTCGGCAGATCTTCAGGGGAGATGGTGTCTAGGGAACAACAAGGGGAATCACCACTGACCCCAACTCGCTCTGACAAGATCTGAAACAAAATGCAGCTGGCTTGAGGCACAGGGAGAACGGACTTGAGGTAAGGGAGTCCCAACCCCCCTGGCAGCTTCAGACCCAGCTCCATCCCACATTCCCTACCCCACTCCTGGCCCTCACCTGAGCACAGAGCCCATGTAGGGCACTGGCAATGGCCTTGGCAGGGACATCACAGCGAAACACATGGCACTTGAGCATACAGCTGTCTTTGTCGCCCGCCACAAAAGCGAAGTCCCTGGCAGGTCAGAGATGGGGCTGGGGTAGAGACTGGGTAGGGGCAGTCTGCAGAGGCTAGAAAGTCAGGCAAGGGATATGGAAAGGATGGACAGGGAAGTCAGGGCTGGGGCTCAAGGCACCTGGCTGTCACTCACCTATCACTGTTCCGGAAGCATGTGGGAGCACAGGAGAGAATCAGCTCAGCCTCTCAGGCTCTCCCCCATCTGTCCCCGCGGAGCTGGGCCCACCCTCCCCAACCAGGGCTGCACCAGGCAGGGAAGGCAGAGCTTGGATCCATGTCAGAGGATCTGTGTCCAAGGGTTTAAGTACAAGGGATCAGCATCAGTGGGGAGCACAGCCTGCAGTCGGTGCAAGGAGCAACTTTCACTTGAGGGGACGTTGGGGTCCTCACCGGCCCTTGGAGCTGCCCACACCCCATACACGGATGTGCACCAGAGGCTGGCAGTGGATCAGACTGTGGTCCAGGGGATTCACCAGGCTCATGGCATCCTTCTTCAGGATCATTAGCATGTTCTGGCCCTGCCAAGGACAGAGGGCAGCACAGAGCTCAGATGAAGGTGGTTGCCATGGGGAACAGACAATTCAGAGACAACCAGCTCTATCGGACCCTGAGCTGAATCCTTGAAGGGCTGGCTAGCTCACCTCGCCCCAGGCACCAGCTGGGGGCTGGCTCCGGCTGCGGGTCTGGGCCAGCTGCTGGATGCAGTTACTGACCGCAATACTGCTCTTCCCTGGTGCCAGGTCCTCTTCGGGTACCTCCACCCAGCCCAGAGAGCGGACTGCAAAGCACTGGCAGGTGAGGAGAAAGGACAGAAGGGCCCCAAGTGAGTAGAGGTGGAGCAGGGTAGAAGATGCCACAGGCTACACACATACGAACCCTCTGATCCCCCTCCCTTGATCATCTCTGCTCAGCCCAATCCCACCCCTGACCTTTCCCTGGGGGCCTTCCCCAATGCCACGGGCTGGCCCTCAGGCCTAAGTCACTACCTTAGCCCCTGGTTCCATGCTCTGGATGTAGGATTCCTCACCATACCAGGACAGAGAGTTACTGGAACAGAGCAGAGCTAGTAAGGGACCACACTTCCTACAGAAGGGACACTGGTGAGGCACAGACTACTTAATAGGCAAAACATGTGGGATAAGACCCAGAATATAAAGTCCCAAATATAAAACCAGAGCAGGGAGGCCCCAGGACATATTAAACAAACGTAACATAAAGAGTATGACTTAGAATCTGAGGAAAAAATCAGGGCACAGGACATAGAATAAAAGTTGTAAACATAGAGCAGGGTTCAAAATGTGAACCAGAGCTCCAAAAGGGGACAAGAGACCCTAGAACACAGGACAGGAATCTCCATGGACAGATCCCAGGACAGTGCCCAAGGTCCAGAACATGGTACGTCAGGACGCAGCATACGGAAAAGAACATGTGGCAAAAGACAGAGCTTGGAACTAGACCAAAACTCAAAATACTGAGTCAAAGCATGAGTCAGAGTTCAGAACCTGGGCTGGAAAGCAGACTGTGGATCCAGCTGCATCTCTGAGTGCCATGGAACCCCCTGGCCTGGCCCGGCCCTATCCCTGTTACCTCCGGTCCAGTGAGCTCTCCAGGCTGGAGAAGGATCTCCCCTTGGGAGGCCGAAGTCCCCAAATCCTTCCGGCCTCTGCAGAGAGGGGGCTAAGTCAGTGTAGCAGCAGGCTAGGTCCACACATGGGCTCAGGCCCCCTCCTCACACTGCACCTACCGTGCCTGGCTCCTCTGCATCTCCTGGCTCCCAGGTTGGGCGCTGCCACTGGGTGCTACCGCTTGGTACGTGCCAGTAGTAAGTACCGGCAGCATCGTGGATCTTTCTCCAGCCAGGGGGCAGGCCTGGCTCTCCCTCCAGACTCTGGTCCCCCCACAAGTCATCTACAGGAATACGGAACGAGGAGGGGGAACACGGGATTGGAGAAGGAGGGCATATTTGTGGATGCAGAATAACACCTTGTCAACCCTTACCCTGGAGGTCCAGGCAGACGGTCCGGGCTCCCAATCTTGGATATTATTACAGTGCAAAGATCAGGGTTCATTTGTACCCTGGTTCTCACCCCAGGACCTACCCTCCTCCCTGAGTTTGAGCCTGGGGGTAGCCCTTCACCTTCCCTCTTCCCCTCTCAATTCCCGGTCCTCCCTCCCATCGGACCCCTCCGTGCACACCATCGCAGTTGACCAGAATTATGGCCAGCATGTAGTCCTTGCCCAGCATGGCCCCGACCGCGGCCCCGCCGGCCTCTGCCGGCCTGCACTCTCAGCCCAGCTCGACCTCGGGAGCTGCTGCGCCGACAAGCCCAGCCTCTCTGCGCCGGAGTCACCGGGCCAGCGGACGGACGCCACACAAATACGGGGCGGAGCAGGGGCCGTCCCGGGGTTGAAATATGACGGGAGGAGCGGCGCCGCTCGCCGAGAGGTGGCGCACGTAAACAGGCGTCTGGCTCCCCAAGTGGGTGCGCGTTCGGTGTGGGGACCGGGGCGGAGCGCCGAGGCCAGCGCACCAGCCGACACCACCACGCAACTGTGAGCTCAGCAAGCGGCGGGTGACCCACCAGGCGAAAGTGCGCGGGGCTCTCACGCGCACCTGTGACAGCAGCACGCCCAGGTCGTGCGCGCGCACGCGCAGCTGAGACCCGAGAGGAGGAGTCACGTGGGAGTACCTGTGGGCAGGAGTCACGTGGGAGTACCTGTGGGCAGAAGAGCGCTTGAGCTCGGCTGCCAAGAAAGCGCCTCTGGCCCAGCTGGCCTGGCTCAGGGTTGAGCGTGGACCTAGGAACCAGGAGGTTACCCTCGGATTCCTGGTCGGAGCACATGCCCGGGTTGCAGGCTCCATCCCTAGTGTGGGGCCTGTAGGAGGCAGCCAATCAATGATTCTCTCTCATCATTGATGTTTCTATCTCTCTCTTCCTCGCTGAAATAAATAAAAATATATTTCTATATACATTTAAAAAAAAATTTTTTTAAGAAAACACCTCCAACCTTCCAAAAAAATCTCCCGGAAGTGCCTCCGCCCTCAGTAATGATGGGCACTTGGTATGAGGGAGGGGGAGGCGGGGCTGCGCCTGCGCAACAAGCTCCACGGGGGAAGATGGCGGATGACAAGGTGAGTGACCATGGGGTGGTCTGCAGTGGCGTGGTATCCACACCTTTTTAGTCCCGGGGAAAGACAACGCATGGGTGAGATGCCCCTTGCTTTCCCTGGGGGTGGACTTGTGCTCACGCCCGCGGCAGAAGTGTGGAGTAGATGGGCGGAGCACTCCAGGAGGCAAGCAGCTGAGGAGCCGCCAGGGTGCCCCTCCGGGGTCCATCTCAGTACCTAGTTTCTCACATTCAAACCCGTCCGCTCTGACACTCTCCTGACTCTGCTCCATTCCCTAGCCCTGGGAATGTCCCCTCCCAGAGACACCTTGTTTCAGATTCATACTGACACACCCTCATTCAAACACTCGCTGGCACACACACTGAAGTTCATACTTTATGCGTCAGAATCTCTCAGTTCATTGACCCATACTCCGTGCCCCGCCCCTGCCACCTCCCGCGAGCATGCGGAGGCACACATTCAGTTTGGGGTGGCCTAGGGGGAGAAAGGGGGGGAAGCCCGGGCAGAAACCAGATTTACCTCCAAATTGTCCAGGGAGCTGCCTTGGGCCGTTATTTACCTTTGATCTGAAACTCAGCACCACTCACACATTTACTGAGTACTTGCTGGTCCCTGCATTAGGACTTGGGACTCAGTAGACAAGACAGACTGGTCTCCACTTCCACGTAGCTTATAGTCAAGTCATTAGTATTTTCCTGATTGATCTAATTAGCTGCCCTTCCCGCTTTCCCTACACACTGCTTACTCTATGAAGTTCCTGTAAGTTACTGATGCACATCCATCTGTCACCCCCTTCCTGGCCCCAGTGTGAATCCCATCCTTTTCAATGCCCTTTTTTCCTTTACCAGTGTCATCTCAGGAAGGTATTTATGTAAAGAGGTTTCACAGGCTCAACCCATCCCACCTCCTCCCCAGCCTCTGATAGACTGGAGCAGGGGATGGGGCTAGGTCAGTCTGCTGGAGCCAGTCTCTCCCTTTCCGTAGGACTCTTTGCCCAAGCTTAAGGACCTGGCCTTTCTCAAGAACCAGCTAGAGCGCCTTCAGCAGCGTGTGGAAGACGAAGTCAGAAGTGGTGTGGGCCAGGTAACACTGCATCTGACGCCACCCCCTGTAGGCTTCATTGCCCAGTATGCTTTTGAATGGGTGGTAGAGATTTATTCAGCAAATGCTAATTGAGGGCCTGTTCTCTGAGACTTCAAGGAAATTTTCCCTGAGAAAATGGCACTTGATCCGGGATCTTAAATAGGGGTTAACTAGGTGAAGGGGGAGGAGGGAACATTCCAGGCAGATGGAACAACATATGCAGTGTTCTTGTGGTGGGAAGTAGCATGGTGAGCATGGAGGTGAAAGCCGTTCAGTGTGGCCGCAGTAGTGGGTGAGCATGCTAGGAAATGAGAAGCAAGCAGGGCCAGGTTCCTCTGTGGCCTTGTGGCAGTAGGGTTCTGTGTGTGGAGCCTCCTAGCCCCAGGGTTCTGAGATTATGTGATCAGAACTCCTAGGTTATTTTTCTGCCTCTAGAACCTTGAGAAAATCTTTGGAGAGCGTACTACAACTTTCCAGAGTAAGAAGGAGCAGGTGATGGGATGCTCTCAGCCCAGATCGAGTAGCTCCTGGTTAGAGAAGGGGAGAACCTACTGAGTTTCCTCCTGAATCTTTTTCCACAGGATGGCTCGCTCTTGTCCTCCCCATTCCTCAAAGGCTTCCTGGCTGGCTATGTGGTGGCCAAACTGAGGGCATCAGCGGTATTGGGCTTTGCTGTGGGCACCTGCACTGGCATTTATGCAGCTCAGGCATATGCTGTGCCCAATGTGGAGAAGACAATAAGGGACTATCTGCGGTCGCTGCGGAAAGGGCCCGACTAGCTCTGGATCCTGTGGGGGAGGCAGGATGAGAAGCTGGGGCCTGCAGGTGGAGGCCTTTCGACCACAGACACCATATCTGGCTTCCCTGGCTGTCACCCAATTACTGTCTCCAAGTTTCCTGCCTCCTTCATCCTTGTTTCCCTTCCTGCAGAGGGTGGGTAGTGGCTCATCAGCCAGTATCCTCCATACCTCCTTCCCTCCCTGACCCAATGGGACTGATCCCAAGATTGTGGCTTCTAAGGCCACCAGACTTTTCCCACCCTAAGTGTGGAGTTTGCAGCTGACGTACCACAGCTCCTGCCTCCTGGGAGCCAACTCCATATCTTGATTCTCCTCAAACGTGTCACATCCTCACTGCTCCTTATTAGTTACACAGGCCACCCAGGGTCTGATGTGGGCATGAGTGTAGAGGACGGGGGAGTGCCAGGCCTGGGCCGTCCCAGGCAGGCCCGCTGGACTTTGATGCTACTCCTGTCCACTGCCATGTATGGTGCCCATGCACCATTGTTGGCACTGTGCCATGTGGATGGCCGAGTGCCCTTCCGACCCTCCTCAGCTGTGCTGCTGACTGAGCTGACCAAGCTACTGTTGTGCGCCTTCTCCCTCCTGGTAGGCCGGCAAGCATGGCCCCGGGGGGCCCCGCCCTGGCGCCAGGCTGCCCCCTTTGCACTACCAGCCTTGCTCTACGGCGCTAACAATAACCTGGTGATCTATCTTCAACGATACATGGACCCCAGCACCTACCAGGTGCTGAGCAATCTCAAGATTGGAAGCACGGCCCTGTTCTACTGCCTCTGCCTCCGGCGCCGCCTCTCTGCACGCCAGGGCTTAGCACTGCTGCTGCTGATGGCAGCGGGGGCCTGCTATGCAGCTGGTGGCCTCCAGGACCCTGGGAGCACCCTCCCTGGGTCCCCTCCAGCAGCTAAGGCTGGCCCCATGCCCCTGCATATCACTCCACTAGGACTGCTGCTCCTCATCCTGTACTGCCTCATCTCAGGCTTGTCCTCCGTGTACACAGAGCTGCTCATGAAGCGACAGAGGCTGCCCCTGGCACTTCAGAACCTCTTCCTTTACACGTTTGGTGTGCTCCTGAATCTAGGTCTGCATGCAGGTGGCGGCCCCGGCCCAGGCCTCCTGGAGGGCTTCTCAGGATGGGCAGCGCTCGTGGTGCTCAGCCAGGCACTGAATGGACTGCTCATGTCGGCTGTCATGAAGCACGGCAGCAGCATCACACGCCTCTTTGTGGTGTCCTGCTCGCTGGTGGTCAACGCCGTGCTCTCAGCAGCTCTGCTGCGGCTGCAGCTCCCAGCTGCCTTCTTCCTGGCCACTCTGCTCATTGGCCTGGCAGTGCACCTGTACTATGGCAGCCGCTAGCCCCTGACCACCTTGACTCCTGACCCTGGAGGTTGGGCGTTACCATCAGAGCCACCTCCTAGCTCCCTTTCCCTCAGCAGCCCTGTAACAAGTGCCTTGTGAGAAAAGCTGGGGGAGTGAGAGCAACCAGATGGGTGGATGAAGGTGTACCCCTGAGAGACTTGTAGAGTGGGTTTGGTTAAGGAAACTGGAAACTCTTAAACATCACCCTCCCCTGACCCCCACCCCACGTTCTTCCAGACTAGGGAACTAAGGGAGCATCATACCTACACCTGAGAAATGACCCCGTCTCTGATGGAACAGGTTCCCTGTCTTATCCTGCATGAATGCAGTTGCCTCCTTCCCCACCCCCATCCTACAGGAAAGCCCAATTGCCACAGATTCCACACCCATCACCTTGGCCATTCTGCTGAGCTCCTGCAGCTCCAGGGTCGCCTGGAGACAGTGCATCCCTGCTCCCTCCACAGAGCTGCTCTCCACACCCAGCCTTTGTTCTGGAAACCCCAGAGGGGCTGGGGCTTGGCTCATCTCAGGAAATGTTTCCCCTGGGCTCTGGCTTATACTCCTGATCTCTCTACTTACCCAAAGACCCTCTTGAAGCCCAGTGCCCCCTCTACAGCTCCTAGGAGTTACCATTCTAGGTCCTGCCCCTGCCTAGCAGTGTCCCACCTCCCAACAGCCACAGAAGCTCTGCACAGAGTGACCTGGGACCAGCACAGGGAAACGTGTATAGCTCAATGTCAGACTGCATAAGCAATAAAATAAGGTCTTAATAAAGCATTCTGGAGTGTAGGCGATTCCTACAATCAATCATGATTGTCTTGTGTCTTCTGTGTTGCATAGCTCCTCTCAAACAATTTCATTCCCCTGGTGCCCTTAGTATCTTAATCCTGGGGTAACATACTGGTAGACTAGGAGAAAGGCTGTTTTCTCCCTCACTGTTGCCAGAAGCATTATTTCCTCTGAGGGTTCCATGGAGCCAAGACTGTTCTCGGTCACAGAACTTTTGAAATTTTCCTGAAGCATAAAACTTTGGTGCTGAGGAATTTGGAAGCATCTTGGGACTAGAAGACACTAAGCCCAACAGGACAAACTAGACTCTAGGCCAGAGAACTCTTCAGAACTCAATGTGGTTATGATTGTTGTTTCCTCTGGACCCCTCACTGATACTCCTGCCTGTCATCTGATCTCTTGGCCGGAGGAATGTCAGGCCCTGCTCCCATGGAAGAATACCTGGTAAACTTGTTTTTAAAAAGTCTCAGACATATTGAAGCAGAATCTTAGTGAGTGGGGTTAGGGAATCTTTTTTTTTTTTTTCTCCTTTTTAAAAAAAAAATTGTAATTGATTTCAGAGAGGAAAGGAGAGGGAGAGATATAAATATCAATGATGAGAGAGAATCATTGATTGGCCGCCTGCACACCCCACACTGGGGCTCAAACCTGCAACTCGGGCATACGCCCTGACCGGGAATCGAACCATGACCTCCTGGTTCATAGGTTGGTGCTCAACCACTGAGCTACACCAGCCGGGCTTTATTTTTTTTTTAAAGCAGCTTCCTAGGTGACTGATACACTGCAGTTTGTGCACCACTACTATCTGCTGTGTAGAGCTATAGCAAACTAGACCTGAATTTGGACTCTGTCACTTACTAGCTGACTGTCCTTGGGCATACATTTAACCTCTCCTAGCTTTAATTGCCTTAGCTCAGAAATGGGGGTCAATGGTGCCTTACAATTATTTTGGGTAGTAGGAAAAGCTAAATGAAACAATAGATATTAGGTGCTTAGCAGGGACTGGTACAAGGAGACGTGCTTAGTGATGGTATTAATTATAATGAAGGTTAGCTTGGTTATTGTGTCCCAACTTCCTCTTCCTTCTAGGACCCTTAAGAATAAGGAGAGCCCTAGCCAGTATGGCTTCATGGATAGAGCATCAACCTGCGGACTAAAGGGTCCCAGGTTCGATTCTAGTCAAGGGTAGTCAGGGTTGCAGGCTTGATCCCTGGCCCTGGTCAGGGATGTGCAGAAGGCAACCAATGGATGTGTCTCTCTCACATTGATGTTTCTGTCTCTCACCCTCCCTTCCACTCTCAAAAAATCAATGGAAAAATATCCTTGGGTGAGGATTAACAACAACAAAGAGTAAGGAGAGAGGGTCCTACCTGGGTAGCTCCATTGATTAGAGCGTTGTCCTGATACGCCAAGATTGCAGGTTCAATCCCCGGTCAGGACACATACAAGAATCAACCAATGAATGCATAAATAAGTGGAACAACAAATCGCTGTTTCTCTCTCCCCTCCCCCACCCCCCACCCCCGTCCCCTTGCTTCATCTCTCTCTAATATCAGTAAATAATTTAAAAAGAAAGAAAAGGTGAGAGGATTCCTGATCACCATATTTCTCCCCAGGGCAAGGGGCCAGCATGACTGCCCCAGCCTAGTCTGCAACCTGCCGGAGCTCCTGGTTCTGTGCAGCCAGGTTTATGGTGTCCTGCAGGATGCCAGCCAGCAGGCTGCGGTGGTGATACTCTGGCCATGGTCTGTTCCTCCCACGGCACCTGCCAGGCTTGCAACACCTGTGCCCAGATTCAGAGGTGTCTGTCAGTCAGCCAGCATGGTAACCAACTCAAGGCCTGTCCTCTGTCCCTACTAACCTGTAACACGTGGCATGTCTGTGCTCAGGTGGCCTGCACATGCAGGTCACAGAGGGCTATCGGGTCCTGCTCCGCAGTGTCCCGCTGTGCCCGAAGGCCTCCCGCTGGAGCCTCAGCACTGTGTGCTCCCGGTGCCGCCGCTGTCTCTTCTCGGAGGCCTTAAGTGATAACACAGTCAGCCTTTCGGATCCACATCCCGTTCATGGATTCAACCAACCCCAGATTGAAAATATATATTTTTTAATGTTCCATTATTGCTGATGTTGTACTATGTAGTTAGGCCCACAGTGGCTGCGTGTCTGAACTGAACATGTATCAAGTTTTTTTCTTGTCACTATTCCTTAAACAATACAGTATAACAACTACTTACATAACATTTACATTGTGTTAGGTATTATAAGTAATCTAAAGGTGATTTAAGTCTACAGGAGGATATGTGTAGGTTACATGCAAACACTGTGCCATTTTATATAAGGGATTTGAGCACCCGTGAATTTTGGTATCCATGGAAGTCCTAGAACCAATCCTCCATGGATACCAAGGGACAACTTACTTTTTCTTGAGTGCCACCTGTGTGCCCACTCTGTCCTACACACTTCATATGTATGATCTCATTTTATCCAAGGACCACCCTATGAGGTAGTTGTCATTTTACAGATTTGAAAACTGGATCAGAGGAGTGATTTAACGCCCAGATTCACGTGGCTAGTGAGGGGCAGAGCTGAGATGACACGCCTTCCAACAGTTCACCACCATCCTGGGGTAAAGTCGAAATCCAGAGGCATGGCACATGCCTCGCCTCTGACCATGCACCTGCCAGGCTCCAGCCAGAATGACGGTTTGCAATACCCAGAACCCATTTGCCATTGTTTGGCTCTGGACCTTTCTTCATACAATATTGTCGTCTCTTAGAACATATGTTTCTCCACTCCGCCCTCATGCCCCATGCACATAAATTTTGTTTCTTAATTTGTTCCAACAAGTTATATTTACCGAGTGCCTCTATGTGATGAGCACAGACTGCCCCTATGGGGCTCAGAGTCTAGGGGATCCCCCTGGTTGCTTTACTTGTCCTTTAATTCTCATCTCTAATCCACTCCAGCCTGGGTCGGGTACATCTCTTTGTTCCCATAAGCCCCTACTCCCCTCATCACAGCACTTAGCACCAAGAATTGCCTCATCTATCCCCCACAAAGCTGTGAGGGCCAGGAGAGAGGGTATGGCCCCGTCTGTTGTGATTGACACCAGATCTCAGCGCACCAGCATAGTGCCTGGCCCAATTAGAAGACTCAAATCCCCTACATGACCCTCCTTACCTCTTCCCCAGCCACCAGGACTTTGACCTGGTCTCCTGCCTCCTCCTGTCCCAAATGCTTCAGTTCCTCCTGGATCTAAATGTGTGCTGTGCTCGCAGTCTCTGACTCCGGGCCTGGGCCAGGAAGAACTGCAGGGCCACATCTGGGGCCTGTCAGGCCTACGTGGCATCAATCCAGGCTCAGCCAGAAGCCATGTATGCACACGGCATCGGGACATAGGGCCCAACATTTCCAACAGAATCTCATTGCCAGGGATTCTCCCAGAACTACATCCCAGACCTAATGGCCCTGGAAGAGCCTGTAGTCTGGACAGAGATTTGAAGGCCATGGGGGGAGGGAAAATATTGGCTCTTCTAATAGATGCCACGGAGGCCCTAAAGATTACATGCTCCTAATCCAATAGGAAAACAGTCCCTTCGGGATCCAGTAGACCTTCAGGTCCTTTATTTGCCACAGTTCAATATTTCTCCCTAATGTTGGGGCTGGGTAAGCCGGAGACATATTAACTGGGCTCTGCAACTGCAGCTCTTCACTCCCCGCACACCTTTGTGGGGTATGTGAGGGAACCTGTTCCTCAGCGTCCCTGAAAGGATGCTTTTGGTGGAGCCCAGGTCCTAGAGATGCTGTCCTTCCTGCCACTGGAGGAAAATGCAATTAAGTAAATCAAAGGTGAAGACCCCCAATTCCACCCCAAGCCCCAGGCCCACCTTGGGGTTCCTCCTGGAGGCCTGTGCTGTGGCTTGCTTCTGAATTTCTCACCTGCTGAGAAGATATTAGGAGTGGGAAGGACAGCTGAGGTTAGCTCAGGGCTTTGAAATCAGACTGGTCAGGGTCCCAGTCCCTCCCTTTCTTAGCTGCATGACCTCAGGCAGGTGACACGTCTTTTGAGTCTCCATTTTTCCTCATCCATAACATGGAGCTGATTAAAGTTATAGAGAGTATGAAATAGGATAAGGCACCCAAAGCACTGAGCAGTAATGGGAGCTTACATGCTTAATTCCAAGGCCCAGGGCTGTAAAAACAAGTTGTAAGTAATCATAAAAAGGAAAAAAGAAAAACAGGAAAAGCTGGACAGGGCAGCCTTCCAGCCACCCTGTGGCAAATCCTGGGAGAGAGCGCCCCCTTCTGCACAAGAGCGAGCATGCATCTGGGAGGATGAAAGCACCACATTGAGTCTAAGGACTTGGCATTTGCACCTGCGCTCCCTTTGGTTCTCCCATCACTTTCCTTCTCTGAGCCTCAGTTTGCTCACCTGAAAATGGGGAGCAATGTCCTCTGCTTGAAATACTTCTGTGGTTTCCTTTTGACTTTCAAGATAAAGTCCAAACATCTCAATAGATTTACAAAGACCTGTGTGACCTAGCCCCTATTTCCCTCTCCAGCCCTCTCTCCTGACTCTATTCATCACACTCTATTCTCAAAAGATTGAGCTGCTTGCAGTCCCCAAACAGATCAAGCACTCATTTACCTCTGAGACTTTTTTTTTAATATGAACAATAAAGATTTATTTAAAAAAATAATAAAAGAAAAAAGATTCTTACTTTAAAAAAATAATTTGGTGTTTTGTTAGGTATCTTTAACAAATCAGCAACTATTGGTCTAAAAGCTTTCATAGATGCTATTTCTTGTCAGAAAAGGGGAATCTCAGTTCTTGGAACTTTAGGGGAGCCGTTGAGCCTTGGAGGTTAATGACTAGGAGCTCCAGCCTTAAGGAGTAGTTCCTTGATTGATATACGCTGGGTCTGTGTAAGTCCTAAGCAGCTAGACCATATATGCATGAGAAGAAACATTTATTTAGGAGGATCTTCAATATATTGTGCATATGACTTATTTAATGTTATTTCTACAAAGTGGATTTTTTGTTATTAATTAGAAATTCATTGGATACTTATAAAGTGTGTAGCATCAAATTTAATTTGTATACTTCTTCCATGCCTATCTGCATATAATATAATTCAAATAGCATTTTTTTGAAAGATAGGATGTTCTGTTATAGCCTGTTTTTTTGTTTGTTTGTGGGGGTTTTTAAATTTTTTTATTGCTTAATCTGAGACTTTTCTTGTCATTTTCTCTGCCTGGAATGTTCTTCACTCATTGCTGACCGCCTCCGCCAGCAATCAACTTCCCCTGAAGTCTTCCTTCCTAAGACTAATTTAGATGCCCCATAGAACCCTATGCTGACAAGCCCTTTAGAGAACTGATATGATGTTGTAATCTTTCTCTCCGACAGATTGTACACTCCATGAGAACCCGGATTTCCTAGGGCCTACATGACCAGCACATGGTGAGTGGTCATTAATGTTTGGGAATCAACAAATTAATGAGGCCCAGCTGGCGTGACTCATGGGTAAGTGTAACCCTATGAACCAGGTTCGCTTCCTGGCCAGGGCATATGCCTGGGTTGCGGGCTTGATCCCCAGTGAGGGGCATGCAGGAGGCAGCTGACCAATGATTCTTTCTCATCATTGATGTTTCTATCTCTCTCCCTTCCTTCCTTTCTGAAATCAATAAAAATATATGAAAAAATAAAATTAATGAGTAAAGGAAGAGCCCCCTGATAGAGCTATGTAAACACTTGGAGTGCGGGTGAATTTCCCGCCAAAATATAAGATGTTGGATAAAAAGATACACCTGTGGTTCTGGGAGCACCACAGCCTCAGCTTTAACCCCTTTGAGCATACGGCTTCCTGGGTGCCGGCTCCAGACTTTTACAATCCTATGAAGAGATGGTTCAAGGTGGGCTCTGGCCACTGCTGGCCCAGGCACCTTCAGAGCTCACCTTGCTCACCTGCAACTCCCACAGGGCCCTGCCCAGCTGGCTGAGCCCATCATCTGTCAGGGGGTCCCCAAGGAGACCTGAACGCAGGCTCTTCAGGCCAGCCTGGTGGGCTTGGGCCTCTTCTGCCGCATCCCACAGGGTGGGCTTCACCTGTTTTACCTGCATCCTCCTTCTTGCAGCCCCCAAGAGAGCAGCCAAGCTTAGGGAGCTACCTAGTAAGAGGAGACTCCTTCCTCTGGACTCCAAAGCATACTGCCTGTAATACTTTGAATTTTCATTAATTGCACTACTCATAAAAACAGCTAATACCTAAAAACAGCTAATACCCATTAGGCTTTTTACTTGTGCCTGATGTCACTGTGCTAAGCTTTCTATGGGTGCCTCTTTTTGTCCACACAACACTCCAGCGAGGCAACAACTCTAAAATTTTATCCCCACCCCACCCCAGTTTCTAGACAAAGCAACTAAGGCTCAGAGAGATCAGCAACTTCCTGGTGGCTGGCAGAGCTGAAAGTCAAGCCCAGGTCTGTTTGACACTAAAGTCTGTGCCCTTAATCATGATACCAAACTGGCCTATAAACATATGTCTGTCTCTCACTGCTTTATCCTTGAGGGTGTGAACTGTCCAACTTATCTTCCACGGGCCACAGGGCCTCGCACAGGGGGAGGTCTGGGAATGTGCTGGCCAAATGAATGTATGTTTGTTGATTTTAGAGACAGTCAAGGGGCCTGAGTTTTGCAGGGGTTTTTTAATGGGTACCTTTCCTTCTCTGATCCTCCCTTTCCTCATCTGTAAATTAGATCTGCCTCATGGGGTTTTAGTAAGAACCAAACATACTAGTCAGTGCTTGGTAAACTGTTAAAGGCCTCTGAAGGATGAGGGGTTGCTTTCACTATTGGCCCTGCCTCTCCAGACTTCTGCAGGCCGGCCACCCTGGGACCTGTCTGAATCCTGTCCCTTCCAGAGAGTCAGACTCCCTCTGGGCTAGTGTTGGGGCTTTAGCTGGTTGGGTGAGAGGGTGGAGCAGGCCTAAGGCCAGATCTCAGAGCTTCCCAAAGAACCCCATACTCTCCCTCCCCCTACCCCAGGCCACCTTGAGGGTCCAAGCAAAGAAAAATACCGTGTAGTTACTTCCTTCCAGGAGCCATGAGACAATCCAGGGCAGAGAGACCTCCAGCTCCTCTTGAACAACCACACCAGCCAACACCTGCAGCAGGGGGCAGTCTCTGCCAGAGGGCAGAAGGAAGAAAGCATCCACCTGTGGCTGGAGAAAGAAACTATCCCAAATCACACTCTGATGGAAAGTTGGACTATTTCCAGTAACTTTTGTGCACCAACAGACAGATTTGCAACCTTGTGTAGATTGCAATTTTATTATTATTTAATTACACAAATAATATATTCTCTTAGTAAAAAAAAAAAATGTTCAATTGGCTATCTGACTATGCACTTGTATCCAGAATATATAAAAAGCTCTTACACCTCAATAAGAAAGAGACAAATAACCCAATTTTTAAATGGCAAAGCAAGATAATATCAACAAAAATGGCAGAATAGGGGGCTCTGGGGGTCGGTCTCTCCCCAGAAACCTGGCAAAAATGGCCAAAATCAACCTTGCTAGCACTCTGGGAGACAGTCAAAGATTTATAGCAACCAAGTGACTGCTTATCCAGGACAAAGGCAACTTAAATATGGTAAGAGGTTTTTGTGGCATCTTAACTTACCTAGCCCCAACCTCCTCCCCAGCACAGAGGTGGTCTTGTATTTCTGGTGGGGCTGCCTGTTTCTGGAGGGAGCAGAGCCGGTTTTGTTCCCAAGGAATTGTGTTTGTCTGTTTTGACTGGTTGCGCTTTCCCCCAAAAGTCTGACAAAAGGGGCTTCCCTTTGCTTCTCTTATCCTGGAACTCTTTCAGGGCAGAGCAGTTACACCAAACATAAAACATTGAAAACGTTGTTTTTAAAATATAACCCCTCCCCCAAAACATTGAAAGATGAAAGAACAAGCAAAAATAATCGTTGGGGTAAACAATAGATACATGAAAGATTCAAAGGAAAAGCTGGGGAGTGAGATTTGGGGGGGATCTTTAAAAAGTTCCCATGTGTACTGGGGAACCTAGAAAGCCATGCAGGCGCCCAGGGCAGGATGCATGCTCAGAAAAGCCCTGAAAAGACCCTACGCTTTCTCCTCTGGCTGACTTTTGGGCTCAGTAAAAGCAGGAAGTGAGGCTAAGGAGGAACTATAAATGGCCTGACTAAGCAAGCATAGGAGTGACCCAACACAGAGACAATCTGTAGAAACCTAGGGAATTTTTTTTTCTTTTCCTTGTCCTCCTTCCAACTCTACCCCTCCTCCTCCTCCTTTTTCTTCCCCTTTCTTTCTCTCTTTATTCCTTTGTTTTCTTTAGTTTTTGTTGTTGCTGCTGCTGTTTTTTTGTCCCAGGAGTTTAAGAATTGTGTCAGGTCACCGGCTCACCACTAAGATTAGAATAGAGACTTCAGTAACCACAAAGAATACAGTCTTTGCAAAAGTTGTCTAGAAAAGTAACTAAGCAAACAGATGGCTCCATCCCAAAACAAGCAACAATGCATATCCTGGAGAGAAGGGTGAATCTGGTTTTTAGAGTCACTATATCACCATAATCAAAATATCACAGCACCAAGGGGAAGGATGGAGACTTAAGAGACCAACACAATGAAGAATACTGTCTTTAAAAACAATACTCAGATTGGCCAGTCTCCAACAGAACAAGTATGAGATATGCAAATAAACAAGAAAATATGGCTCATTCATAGGGAAAACATTGGAATTAACAGGAACTATCCCTGAGGAAGCACGGACATTAAATTCACTAGGCAAAGACTTTAATTCAACCATCTTATATGTATATGCTCAGGAAACTAAAGAAAATGATGTCTCAGTGAATAGAAAATATCAATAGAAGGAGAGCAATATTATTTTTTAAAATAGAAATTCTAGAGCTGAAAAGTACAATAACAAATTAAAAATCCACTAGAGGGCAGATTTGAGCAGGCGCAAGAAAGAATCTCATCCAATTTAAAGAGAGGTCAAATTATCCAGTCTGAGGAGCAGAAAGAAAAAACAATGGAGGAAAATGAGTCTAATAAACTTGTGGAATGCCATCAAGTATACAAATATATGCAGAATGGGAGCCCAGAGCAAGAAGAAAGAGGCAAGAAGAAAGAGGCAGAAAGAATATTTGGAGAAATACTGCTCAAAAATCCCCCCAGTTTTATGAAAGACATGATGAATCTATACATCCAAGAAGCTCAAAAAATTCCAAGGAGGAAAAACTCCAAGAGATCCACATCAAGACATGTTACAATCAAACTGTCAAAAGCCAGACTCAGAGTCCTGAAACAGCAAGAGAGAGCATTTGTTATGTACAATAGATCCTCAATAAATTAAAAACAAATTCCTCATCAAAAACTATAGAGGCCAGAAGGCAATAAGGTGACATGTTTAAAATGCTGAAAGAAAAAAAGTGTCAACTAAGAATTCTATATCTGGCAACAACTATCCCTTCAAAAATGTAAGAAAAATTAAGATATTCCCAGATCAGCAAAAGCTAAGGGGGTCCATTGCTAAAGAGAGTCGTTCAGCTTGTTGGAGGCGAGGAAAGGAGAAGACTCAGATGCTGCCCTGGACCTCAACATTCATATTTCAGTCACCCCAACTCCCTAGCCCCATAGCTGTCAGACTTACAGGGTTCCTGGGAGCTGCAAGATCCTCAAAGCCCCTCGCCATACACTCAGAGTCCCAGAACCCTTAGGAGGTCAGGCCCTGGGTGGGACATAGTGACATTAAACAGAGAGCAAGCCCTGTGGAGGAGAGGCTACAATCAGGCCAAATGTCTAAGAGGTGGGAGGTGACAGGTACCCTCTTGTCCTCACCTGCCTCCACCCCCTGTGGCCCGCAAATACAGTTCTGAGCCAGCTCTTGAGTCAGACACCCCCACCTCATGGGCATCTTCCACCACCCTGGAGGAAGGGGAGGCTGAGCTCACTCTTAGGCACCAGAGTTCCCCAGAACCTCTGCCTGAGGAGCCCATGGGGCTCCCAAGAGCCTGTAAGAATCATCCCCAAGGCTCCAAGCTCAGTATACCCCCTAAAAGCCTCTCATCTTCTTGACCTTATTTTTTTATCCTGTCATCTGCCGAGTGAGGCAAAAGGGTAGTTGGGATTGCGCCAATTGTACAGATGGAGAAACTGAAGTTCTGCTCAGAGAGATGCTTGAATCACCCAGAATAATAATGGTTGAGCTGAAGAGGTATACTAGTAAGTGGATGGGTGAGACGAGTGAGAGGAATGGGGATATGGGATGAAGGAAAGAGGGTGAGATGGAGCCCTGGGAGCAAACTTGAGCCCTGTATGCAAGACCCCAAGCTCAGAGATTCTCTCCTCTGGGGTGGCAGTGGGGGGAAACCTCCAAGGGTCTGGTTTGTAGGTGTAAGTCCTGCCTTAAGACAAACATTCTTGGACCCTGTTGGGCCCTGGTCACTCTCAAGCCCAGAGGAGCCACATCCAGCACCAACAGGTTCTCTGTCCCTGGAGAGGGCAGGCCCCAAGTCCTCCCACTAAGGCTGAGCTGGGATCACACAAACACAACAGATGTTACAGACCGAGCCTTTTCCCAGCCTTCAGCTCACATGATCCTCCTGCTGGAGCTCTGTGGACCAAGCAAGGCACCAAAATTCAGCCATTTCAGGCAGGAAAAAGGAGACCCCAGAGAGGTAAGCCCACACGGGTGAACAGCAGAATGGTAGACCCAGGCTCTTCCGACTGCCCTCCAGCCTTGGCTCCCCAGGTCTCGCTTTCCTCCAGGGTCTCACCTGCACCAGGTCACAAGTACTAAGCACAGGATCAGAGCTCTCAAGAGGCAGAGCTTCCTCAAACAGCATCTGCAGCAGCTAAAGTGGAAAAAAGGGGGGTTCAATGGCAATTGAGAAAGGGATTGACCAAGAAACATCTTTCAAGATTTCCTGAGGATGAAATCTGTGTTGCGCCCTGTGCTTGGTGTTGAGGAAACGGTGTCCAGGTCAGAAATAGGCCCAGGCCTCACCGTTCACAGCAAGCTAGACAACTGAGCAGACATCTTCAATGGGCTAAGGCAGGGCCCATGAGGTTCTGAGGCAGCTATTTTGATTTGGCGAATTTTTTTTTCCCGCTCTTAGTTTTTTTTTTTTTTTTTTAATTAAATCTTTATTGTTCAGATTATTACATTTGTTCCTCTTTTTTCCCCCCCATAACTCCCCTCCTTCCAGCTCCCACCCCACCCTCCGCCCTCACTCCCCACCCACTGTCCTCATCCATAGGTGCATGATTTTTGTCCAGTCTCTTTCCGCATCTCCCACACCCCTTTTCCCCCCAAGAATAGTCAGTCCATTCCCTTTCTATGTCCCTGATTCTATTATAATCACCAGTTCATTCTGTACATCAGGTTATTTATTCACTTGATTCTTAGATTCATTTGTTGATAGATGCATATTTGTTGTTCATAATTTGTATCTTTACCTTTTTCTTCTTCTTCCTCTTCTTAAAGGATACCTTTCAGCATTTCATATAATACTGGTTTGGTGGTGATGAACTCCTTTAGCTTTTCCTTATCTGTGAAGCTCTTTATCTGACCTTCAATTCCGAATGACAGCTTTGCTGGATAAAGCAATCTTGGTTGTAGGTTCTTGGCATTCATCACTTTGAATATTTCTTGCCACTCCCTTCTGGCCTGCAAAGTTTCTGTTGAGAAATCAGCTGACAGTCGTATGGGTATTCCCTTGTAGGTAACTGAGTTTCTTTCTCTTGCTGCTTTTAAGATTCTCTCTTTGTCTTTTGCTCTTGGCATTTTAATGATGATGTGTCTTGGTGTGGTCCTCTTTGGATTCCTTTTGTTTGGGGTTCTCTGCGTTTCCTGGACTTGGAAGTCTATTTCTTTCACCAGGTGGGGGAAGTTTTCTGTCATTATTTCTTCAAATAGGTTTTCAATATCTTGCTCTCTCTCATCTTCTGGTACCCCTATAATTCTGATGTTGGTACGTTTGAAGCTGTCCCAGAGGCTCCTTACACTATCTTCGTATTTTTGGGTTCTTTTTTCATTTTGCTTTTCCGGTTGGGTGTTTCTCGCTTCTTCGCATTTCAAATCTTTGACTTGATTCTTGCCCTCCTCTGGTCTGCTGTTGGGAGTCTGTATAATATTCTTTATTTCAGTCGGTGTATGCTTACTTTCTAGATGGTCCTTTATCACACCATCGAGGGTCTCATTAGATTTCCTGTACAACTCATCAAGTTTATCGACAGACTCTAGAAGCCTCTTGAGAGACCTCAAAAGTGTGGTTCTGAACTCAATATCCTCCCTTGATAGTTTTGTCCTGTTTCTTTGTCTCCGCATTTTTTACGCTTTCTTGGTACACCCCCTAGTGGTCTTTGTGCGCAGTCTTGTTGTAGTTAAGCCTTGATTGTTATAGTTAATACTAGAGGGATTTGACCTCCAGGCCAACTGGCTGTGATAATCAGCTGTGTCTGCAGTGGAAGAACTTGTGTCCTCTAGGGAGGTGCTAATCTAGCCTTTGCCTGAGGCTATCCGGCAAATGCCTCTGTGCAGGGCTTGGGCGGGGCGGGTCCCACGGGATCAACAGGGCGGAGGAGGGAGCAGTTATGGCTGCTCTCAGTCCGTCCCCAGGGGCTCTGCCTCTCTGTCCCAGCAACCGCTGCAAACCTTGGAGGGACCGTAGCCAGACAGTCCTGCTTCTCCCGTTTGAGTCTGGGTCCCTAGAGACTCGCCCGGATCTGGAGCTCTGAGTCTGAGGCTCCCTCCGGATTGAAACAGACAACCACGCCCTCAGCCACCAGCCCGCGCCGCACGCACTCCGCACCTTAGTATTTTACTTCAGCACTGCGCCTCCTCTGATTCTCGGTTCCTCCTAGTTGTAGAACTTTCATTCAGCCAGCCTTCCTGTGGTTCTGGATGATGTCCGTTCCGTCTTTTAGTTATATTTTTGAAGTGGTTGTTTGAGGCAGCAAACTCCGGCGTTAACCTATGCCGCCATCTTGGTTTCTCCCTTAGTTCTTTTTCCGATTTGGCGCATTTTAATGAAGTCCCAAAAGAACCCAAAAACTTTCAAGTTTATTATCATTATTAGTATTATCAAGAACTGTGAAAATGAGACCTCCCTGGATATTTGATCTTTGCACACCACTCCTTCCTGTCCCTCACTCCATCGACCCCAGCCTCCTACCTTCTCTGACCTGTCAACAGCTGCATAAATTGACCCTGGCCCAACATCCTGTGAGGGCTCTATAGGGGCCTCAAGGAGGGACATCTAGTTCAGCTATGGTGGGGAAAGGAAGGTTCTTAAAGGTGCCCTAGAGGAGGCAACACCCCAGCCTCCTATACCTGTGGCTCCTCTGGGACACACCTGAGGCACAAGCAGGGGTGCCTCTGTTTCCCGACCCCGAAGCAGCAGGGCCACATTGTATCCTTGACCAACAGAGCCCGGTGTGCGCTGGACTCGTGCTAGCAGCTCCTCCTCTGCCTGCTGCAGGGGACACAGGCACAGCCTGGCCTGAGCAAAGGGCTCTAGAAGCACTCAGCACCCTGGGCTCCGGGGGCCAGAGGGCTCCCACCCTGCTCCCATCGCACTACCAGACCCCCCTACCTGAGCTGCATCAGAGCCCAGGACTCTGTCAAAGGTGATGCATTGTTCCTGTGGGCAGAGCTGGGGTCAGCAGTGTTCCTCCCTTCTTCCCCTGCCCCACCCATAGTTTATCCCCTCTCCACCGGTGTCTTCAGAGTCCCAGGCTAAAGCAGGCGGATGCTATTGGGCGCCTCCAGAAGGAGTATGGGGTGACAGGTCTCTTCAGGGCCTAAGAAAGGTGTACTTCATATCAACTCTCATGAGGGAAACTGAAGACTCCTGAGTCCTGCCCTCAACTTTTGCCTCAGTTTCCTATCCTGAGATGGTCTAGCCCTCTCCCTCTCCCAAGAGGCTCTCCCAAGCTGCACTACCTCTGGTAATGAGTGTGTGGTTTCTTACCACACTCTCTCCCCCTCTCCACTTCCACCACCACGGTGAGCATGGCCTGTGGGTTGTCGGTGAGGGCTGCAGGGGCTGAACTGCCCTGGCCCCAACCAGCCCCTGAGCTCTCAGACTCCATGGCTCCCATGCCTCTCAGATTCCCCTCAATAATGCATCTCTGATCTGAGGATCTCTGGGGGAGGCCTCTAAGTAATAACCTATCAAAGGATGTGACAGCCCCCTCTTTTCTGAGTTAGAACATTGCATGGGATTCTTCTTTTTTCCTCTTACAAAAAAATGTTCAACATATCTAACTGTGTAGAGAATAATATAATGACCCTCCAAGCCCCCAGCTTCAGCAGTTATCAACTAATGACCAGTTTTATTCCTTCCCTCTTTCCCTCGCCACCCCCAAAATTCTCTATTAAACCATTACACCCCCAAAGGATTCATATATATATATATATATATATATATATATATATATATAAAATTGATTTTTTACAGAGAGGAAGGGAGAGGGATAGAGAGTCAGAAACATCGATGAGAGAGAAACATCAATCAGCCACCTCCTGCACACTCCCTACTAGGGATGTGCCCAAAACCAAGGTACATGCCCTCGACCAGAATCAAACCCGGGACCCTTGAGTCGGCAGGCCGACGCTCTATCCACTGAGCCAAACCGGCCAGGGCTCCCAAATGATTCTTTTGAAGCAAATCCCAGACATCTTATTATTTCATCCATAGCTATTTCAGTATATATTTATAAAAGGTCATCACCTGTTTAAAAACTAACAGCTTTATTGAGATATAATTCATATACCATACAATTCACCCATTTCAAGTATTCATTTCAACAGTTTTTAGTATGTTTGCAGGTATATGTAATTATCACCACCGTTAATTTTAGAACATTTCCATCACTTTATAAAGAAATTTGGTTCCCTTTCCTATCACCTGCTTAATCGCCCCTCCACCCCACCCCTAATCATTAATCTTCTGTCTCTATAGATTTGCCTGTTCTGAACATTTCATATAAATGGAATCATACAATATGTGATCTTTCTGTGACTGACTTCTTTCACTCGGCGTAAGGTTTCCAGGGTTCCTCCACATTATAGCATGTGTCTGCTTCTTCCCTTTCTGTGGCTGATTAATGTTCCATGCAGGGATTGAATGACTTCTGTCACCAACTACCCAGAGTTTGACTCCACTTCACAGCTAAGAGCTGTGTAGATGTAACATAAAAAATAAGAGAATTATCAGTCCATCATTATATTTTATGATCAAAATGTCTCTCACAGCAAGGCCAGCTGTGTTTGCAGCCTTTGTTCAGTCTTGTCAGGCTCCAAAATCAAGAGTGATTTCAGCAACAAAAGACTTCAGCCTTTCAGGCATCTGGCATAACCGAGCTAAGGAACAATATCATCTTTTGTTCTGAGCCTCTTTCAAAGGGTTAGTGCAATATTGGATTTCCCTCATTGCATAACCCACTTATTTAGTCATTTACCCTCAGCTACTACTATTTCTCATTTTTTCCATTTTTACCCAAACGTTTCCACCTTTGGAAGAAATGTAAGGTTTGGCTATAGTGCTGGTCCAGATTGCTGGCAGCAATACTAGTCTAGTAAGTGCCTCTCCCTCAGTACACTCCCTCTCATAAAGAGTAGGGTTACAGCCCAGCCAGTTTTGCTCAGTGGATAGAGCCTGGGCCTGTGGACCAAAGGGTCCCCAATTCAATTCAGTTCTGGTCAAGGGCAGATACCTTGGTTGAAGTCTCCTCCCCGGTCAGGCCCTGGTCGGGGCTTGTGCAGGAGGTAACCAATCGTTGTGTTTCTGTTTCTCTCACACACCATGAGATATTTCTCTCTGTCTTTCCCTCTCTCTTACACTCTCCCTAAAAATCAATGGAAAAATATCCTCGGGTGAGGATTAACAACAACAACAACAACAAAAAAGTAGGGTTACAGAGATACAGAACTAACGGGCTATCTAGACCACTATCTAGGCAACACAGCAACATACACTGTCAACTCCAATTTTGTCACATGGGTTGAAAGCACAGTCTATCTTATCATGCTCTTAGGAATTCTGGCATAAAGGCTTAAAGGTATGGCCACAGTTTCTTGCTTAGGGATCATCCTGCTTCTGATACCTGCAGATGCATTCCTGGTCCTGGGACTCAAGTGGGGAAAAAGAAAGTTGAGATGATAAGGGGAAGAATATTATAGTCATGTCAGCATCCTCCCTCACCCTCTATTCCCCAGATCCCCCCAAAAGTGGATAAATCTATCCAGTGGGGACTCTCATGTTGAGTGTGAGCATGTATGTAAGCCCTTCCTGACTTTATCGCCTCTCCTCCCCCACATTTTAAACAACAAATGTTTCAATTGCTCATTCCAATTCTCTATTAAACCATTACTCTGAGGATGATATACAACATATATCCATTTGATGTGGTATCTCTTGGCTCACTGCTGGACACTATGAGCTATAAAGTGAGGTTCTTGGTCTGAAGAAGGGTAACTTGATGTTCCCAACTGATACAGTAATTTTTGCTCCAGTCATCTAATAGTATTTTAAACATTTGCAACTACAACTAGGTATGAAAATCCCAGTTCCTGTCAGGATCCACTTATAGCCCCCAGGGCTACTGGCTTTAGGTCAATGTAATCTATTTGCCAATTATGTGTACGGCCTTCCCCCTAGGGAATCTACCCCAAAGCCACTTTACTTTTTTTAAAATATATTTTTTATTGATTTCGAGAGGAAGGGAGAGGTAGAGAGATAGAAACATAAATGATGAGAGAGAGTCATTGATCAGCTGCCTCCTACACATCCCCTCCTGGGGACTGAGCTCACAACCCGGGCATGTACCCTGACTGAGAATCGAATCATGACCTCCTGGTTCATAGGTCGATGCCAATGCTCAACCACTGGGCCACTTTAGTCTCTCTCTCTCTCTCTCTCTCTCTCTCTCTCTCTCTTGTCGGCAGACAGAACAGTTCTTGTTGGCATTTTGTGCTTTGTTCAGTCCATCTCTGCATTATTGCAGCAGCCCCATGACCACCCATTTCATGGACCCAGGTGACCACCTCAAGGGAGATACTAGGAAATCCACTCACTGGTTCCAACAACCTTCCAATCCTGGAAGACTGTTCTTCTGTTAGACATTGACATGTTTTACTTTAATGCATCCTTCAAATTTCCATAGGGGTTTCCATAGAGTTATGCTCCATATGGGCATCCCTTTAGTAGGCCAGTTTTCCATTGCCCTTCTACCTAACCATATGAGCAGGCCATTTCTTACTGACTTATGACACTATTTTTCATGAGTCAGAAAAAACCCAAACAAAGGGACAAACAGCCTGCATTTCAGCTTATTGAGCTGATTTTTTACCTTCTTCAACCAGAGTGCTGGCCTTACAAACATACGTTCACTTTGAAACTGCTATTATAAACCAAGCAGCTCTATAGGAGACTGTCCAGGTGGTGATAGAATCTGGTAGCTCCTTAGGTGGTTCCAAAGTCAATCCTAGGAGAAAAGGTATACCTGCTGAGGAATCTGATATTTCTTTACATTCTCCCAATAGCATGTTCCTGCACAAACAATTTGCATCTTATTATGGAACTCTTCTGGGCACTGTCCTAATGGCCACTGTTCTACCCATTAGAAAAGGTCATGGGTATGAGGATATCATGGGTATTTCATGTTTAAGATTATTTTCTGTTTAGGTATAGGAGCAGTTTCAGTTAATGTGATTGCAAGCTAGTAATATTCCCTCAAATGGAAATTCTTTGGTCCAATGTCCCAGCAATCATCATTGAGAGGCATTCATGGGCTTTTGCTTTAAGTTCCAGTGTATACTCCACACGGGGCTATTGTATAGAGAATTTGTCCCTACTGGCACTCTAGCTTCCATTTCACGCTGTTGGAAATTAACAACCTGTGTGGACTCAGGCTGCTGTTCTGTACCATGGATTACCTGTGGACACCCAGGAATCAAGGTTCCTTATTCCCCACCCTTTTATCCCTTCTCTTCCCAAACCAAATATTTCAGTGAGTCAGAGTTGTTCTAGCAAATTCTACTTCTCCTCACAACAACTATGTAGAGTTGCACTAAACTTCACAGGTTAAGGGCACGGCCCTCGGCAAGACTGCTCTTATGTCAAGCACCAGCTGCATGCTTGAGGGGCCCCAGGCCATCCACACATCTGAGTAGGTAGGTTTTCACTACTCCCTCCGGATCAATAATTCACTAGAACAACTCACAGAACTCAGGATTGTCCCTATACCTACAATTTTATCATAGTAAAGTAAAACATTTATTTGTAGATATAAATCTGAAGAAGCCAAAGGCAGAGACTCATAGGCTATCAGGAACCACCATGAATAACTGGCTAAATTCTTTATTATATAGAAATGGACATACAACATTTTATTTATTCATCTATTGGTGAACATTTGGGTTGACTCCAGCTAGAGGCCTGGTGCATGAAATTCATGCATGGGTAGGATCCCTAGGCCTGGCTGGCTATCAGGGCCGATAGGAGCCTTCCGGCTGCCAGGCGGGACCTCCCTCCATTCCGCCCCGCCCCCTGGTAGTCAGCGCATGTCATAGCAAGTGATTGAACTTCTGGTCTCCTGGTCAAACTCCTGAGGGGAGAATTGCATATTAGGCTTTTATATATATAGATTTTGCTACGAGCTTTGCATACAATTTTTTGTGTGGACATATGTTTTCATACCTAGGAGTGAAACTGCTAAGTCATTTGGTAATTCTATATTTAACTTTTTCTTTTCTTTTTTTAAAATTGATTTTAGAAAGAGAAGAAGGGAGAGGGAGAGAGAGAGAGAAGCATTGATGTGAGAGAGACACATTGATTGGTTGCTTCCAGCAGGTGCCCCTACAGGAGCCAGAAAGAATCTGCAACCCAGGTAACATGCCCTTGACAGAGAATTGAACCTGCAACCCCTCGGTGTGTGGACTGAGGCTCTAACCACTGAACACACTGGCCAGGGCTGGATTTTTTTTATTGAGATGAAATTCACAATACATACAAGTAACCATTTTAAAGTGTATAGTTCAGTGACATTTAGTGTATTCACAATGTTGTGCAACCATCACTTCTCTCTAGTTTCA
Source organism: Myotis lucifugus (assembly GCF_000147115.1). NCBI lineage: Eukaryota > Metazoa > Chordata > Mammalia > Chiroptera > Vespertilionidae > Myotis > Myotis lucifugus. Next base: position 4,957,890 of record NW_005871076.1, on the reverse strand, counting down.
AAACGTTTCCATCACCCTCCAAAAATGCATCATATTCATGAAGTAATCACTTCCCATTTCCCTGTCTCCCTTTTCCAGGTATCAGCTTTCTGTCGCTATAGATCTGCCTATTCTGGGTATACTATCTGAAAGAAATTGTACAATATGTGACTTTTAGCATCTGGCTTCTTTCACTTAGCACTAATTTTTGAGTTCCGTGAAAGTTATAGCATAAATCAGCATACGCCCCTTTTGGCTGAATAATATCCCATTGTGTGTATATACCACAATTTGTTTATCCATCATCCATTGATGGACATTTGGGTTTCTTCCACCTTTTAGTTAATACGAATAATGCTGTTACAAATGTAAGTTTCTGTGTGAACTTACGTTTCTCTCTCTTTTTTTATTGTTAAGAGAGAGAAAGAAAGGAAGAGAGAGAGATAACTGTGAATGAGAAACATCAATGGTTGCCTCCCAGATGCACCCCGACCAGGGATCAGACCCCAGTCTAGGTATGTGCTCTGACCTGGAATCAAACCCGCAACCTTTTGGTGTAGGGGATGACACTTCAACCAACTGAGCCACCTGGCCAGGGCTATTTTGATTTTTCTTATTTTCATTTTTCTATGTCAGGGGTGGGGAATGTCTGGCTCTTCGGGCCATATAAGGCCAGAGAAATCATCTGGCCTTGCTAAGGCATTAGGAGTGACTTAATTAAATGTTTGACCAAATATAATATAGCAGGCTAATGTTTAAGTTGATAATTTTGTATGGTCCATGAATAATGTTATAAATATCCAAATGGCTCTTGGCAGAAAAAAGATTCACCACCCCTGCTCTATGTGGACATATGTCTTTCATATTAAGGAATGGAATTGATGGGTCACATAGTAGTTATATATTTAACTTTTGATGAACCACCAAACTATTTCCCCAGTGGCTGCACCATTTTGCATTCCCACAAGCCATGTATAAAGGTTCTTATTTTTCCACATCCTTGCCAACAGTTATTGTTATTTTTATTAGAGTCAGACTGTAGGTGTGAAGTGGTACCTCCCTGAGGTTTTTTTATTTGTGTTTCCTTAATGGCCAATGATTTTGAGCCTCTTTCACATGCTTGTTGTCCATTTGTATTGCTTCTTCATAGAAATATCTACTCAAGTTTTTTGCTCAGTTTTTAATTGTTGTTTGTCTTTTAGCATTTCACAAATGAGTAATGATGTTGAGCATGTTTTCATGTGCTTGTCAGGCTTTTGTATATCTTCTTTGGAAAAATGCTCATTCAAGTCTTTTCCCCATTTTTTATTTGGGTTGTTGGCTTTTTTGTTGCTGAGTTGTAGGAGCTCTACATATATTATGGATACTAGACCTGATCAGGTATATAATTTTCAAGTACTTTCTCCCAGTTTTGTAGGTTGTCTTTTCATCATTTTGATAATGTATTTTGATAAACAAGTTTTTAATTTTGATGAAATTCAGTCTATAATTTTTTTTCTTTTGTTACTCTTGATTTTGGTGTCATATCTAAGAATTCATTGCAGGTCAGAGGTCATGAAGATTAATTTCTGTGTTTTCTTCTAAGAGCTTTACAGTTTTAGGTCTTATATTTAGTTATTTGGTCCATTTTGAGTTAATTTTTATTATTGTCTGAGGTAAGGGTCCAACTTCATTCATCTGTGTCTGGATATCCAGGTGTCCCAGTGCCATTTGTTAAAAAGATTAGCCTCTCCACACTGAATGTTCTTGACATCCTGGTCTAAATCAGCTGTCCAGCCCTAGCTGCTTTGGGTCAGTGAATAGAACGTCAGCCTGCGGACCGGGTTCGATTCCGGTCAAGGGCACATACTGTGGTTGCAGGCTCCTCCTAAGCCGAGGCCCTGGTCAGGCACGTGCAAGAGGCAACCTATTGATGTATTTCTCGCACATCAATATTTCTCTGTCTTTCCCTCTTTCTTCCACTCTAAAAATCAATGGAAAAATACCCTCGGGTGAGTTTAAAAAACAAACAAACAGCTGCCCATAGAAACATGGGTTTATTTCTGGACTCCACTTCTCTTCTGCTGGTTTCTGTTCTTATTCCAGTACAACATTGTCTGTGTGTGTGTGTGTGTGTGTGTGTGTGTGTGTGTGTGTGTGTTTTGGACGTTTATTAAATCTGGGGACCATGAAACAAAGAAGGACCTAGGATAGAAAAGCAACAAGAGAGAGACTAGAAAAGTCTGCTTTGGCTCTCTAGAAACATTATGGGGAAGAAGTGAGCCAAAGTGAGGCTGCTGTCAGCTCACTGAAAAGTCAGAGAAAAGGGGGCTTTGGCGACAGGTTCAGGGGGTTAGCATGGGATGAGCTGCCACTGCCCATGGTTCCCCTAGTTGCAAGTCTTGTGGGGACTTTAAAGTTTAGGAGAAAGAAAATTCACTCAAAAAGGAGATTCAACTGGGTGTGCCCCAAGGATGGTATGCCAACACTGTCTTAATTACTGTTGCCTTACAATAAGTTTTGAAATCCAAGTTTGTTCTTCTTTTATAAAATTGTTTTATCTATTCAGCATCTTTGGAAATCCATATGAACTTTAGAATCATCATATCAATTTATACAAAAAGTCAGCTTAGATTCTTTTTAAAACATTTTTTTATTGATTTCAGAGAGAAAGAAAAAAGGAGAGAAAGATAGAAACATCAATGATGAGAGAGGATCATCAATCGGCTGCCTTCTGCACGCCCCACACTGGGGATCAAACCCGCAACCCAGGCATGTGCCCTGACCGGGAATCGAACTATAACCTCCTGGTTCATAGGTTGACACTCAATCACTGAGCCATGCCAGCCAGGCTCAGCTTAGATTCTTTTTTTTTTTAATTGATTTTTTACAGAGAGGAAGGGAGAGAGAGAGAGAGAGTTAGAAACATCGATGAGAGAGAAACACTGACCAGCTGCCTCCTGCACATTCTCCTACTGGGGATGTGCCCGCAACCCAGGTACATGCCCTTGACCGGAATCGAACCTGGGACCTTTCAGTCCGCAGGCCGACGCTCCATCCACTGAGCCAAACCGGTTTTGGCTCAGCTTAGATTCTTATAAAAATTTTATTGAATCTGTGTAGATCAATTAAGAGAGAATTGACATCTTAACAATATTAAGATACAAAAACATGGAATGTTATTTCATTTATTTAGATCTTCCTTAATTTCTTTCAACAATATTTTGCAGTTTTAGAAGTGTAAGTTTGCTCTTCTTTTGTTATATTTAATCCTAAATAAATTCTTTTTTATGTTATTGTGAATGGAATTTTAAATGCTCATTTTCAGGATGTTCACTGCAAGTATATACATATAAACCAACTTTTCATTCCTGGAATAAATCTCAGTTGGCCATGGTATATAATTCTTCTTATGCATTGCAGGAGTCGATTTCTAGTATTTTGTTGAGGGTTCTTGCATCCACATTCATGAGAGATATGGGACTGAAATTTTCTTTTCTTGGATGTCTTTATCAAGCAGTCTTTCTTATTACTAGTATACATAACCACAGTATACATCACCACAATTTCATACCTATCATACACTATACCATACTATAAAAGGAAACTAGGAAAAATTTTAAATATTAAAATATCAAAGTCATTGTTCAACTTTCAACTCAGATCATTATAAGTGGCTCATAAAGGGCCTCTCGTGAACTAGAGAATGAAGGGGATCTGAGCATTAGAAGAAGTGGCAGAGGGGGTTGTGTTGCAGAAAAAAAGACTCTATGGGAGGGAACAAAAACTCTTGACTCCGGGTACAAGGATTTCTGAGGAAATGAACCGATGTCTAGGCGGTTCCAGATGACAGGATAGGAACAAAAGAGGAAGCTATAAGAAGACCGATTTTGGCTCGGAAAACAAAGTCCTATGATCTCCAATTCTACCCTTGAAGTATAAAATTTGTTACACCACACCGGATATCCCATCTCATTGTGCCATGTGGAAGTGGATGCCTTGCTCCTCTTAGTTCATCACCACTCCTTGTCTCACTTCCTTCCCATCTAGGGCACATTTTTCAGCCTTGCCCTTAGCAGTACAACTTCCTCAATCTTTGGGCCTCACTAGGGTTGCCCTGTGCACCCACCCCCAATTTTTAATGAATCCTGCCTCTAGGCTGCTGTACATTATCAGATTAAAAAAACAACACTACATGCCTTGCAACGGGAACTATGACATGTACATTATGGCCTCCAACCTCAGTTTAGGCAAATCTTTTTATTTAATTTTAGTGAAGTACATCATTGTTTTCTCAACTCATGGCAGCAATAAAGCCCTCAGGCTACTCCTCTCATTCATTCAATCAATACTATATAATAAAGAGGTAATATGCAAATTGACCCTCATGCCCTAACATTGCAAGATGGCCACCCCCATGTCATCACAAGATGGCCACCCCCACATCATGAAAAAATGGCCATCCCCATGTTGTCACAAGATGGCTGCCCCACATCATCACAAGATGACCATCACAAGATGGCTGCCTCACATCATCACAAGATGGCCATCCCCATGTTGTCACAAGATGGCTGCCCCACATTGTCAGAAGATGGCCTGCAGGGGAGGGCAGCTGGGGGCAATCAGGCCTGCAGGAGAGCAGTTAAGTGTCAATCATGCTGGCAGGGGAGCAGTTAGGGGGCAATCAGGCAGGCAGGCAGTCAGGCCAGTTGTTAGGAGCCAGCAGTCCCGGATTGTGAGAGGGATCCCAGACTGGAGAGGGTGCAGGCTGGGCTGAGGGACCCCCTCTTCCCCCATGCACGGATTTCATGCATCAGGCTTAGCTAATAAAAGAGAAATATGTAAATTGACCATCACTTTGCGACACCCACAGCCAATCAGGAGTGAGTATGCAAATTAACCCAGCAAAGATGGTGGTGGCCCACCAGGCCTATGGGCAGCGCACCTCCTCAGGGCCTCTCTGCCACACTCCACACCTGTCAACCGTCCTTGAAGCCTCCCTGTGGCCCAGCCCCTGGCCTCAGAGGCAACCCCCTGGTGCCTGAGGTCATAGCTCCCGGTGTCTGCCATCTCCCTCTACCCCACCCCTGCCCCACTGCTCTGGTAAACAAAACCCTAGTGTTGGAGCAGCCCCACAGGCACTGACGTGTGCGGGAGCTTGCTCGGTGCACAGTTAGTGCACCCCGGGAGCCCCAGGCCAGCCAAGGGGCGATGGTGGCAGCCATGGTGGCAGTGGCAGGCAGCTCAGCTTTGTTTTGAATAGATGAAAGAGGCCACTTACACAGTAACCCAAATTATCAGATCTCCCTCCTCCCTATCTCGTCAAATAAAGAGGGGAGGGGCGATGGACATGGAGGTGGGCCAGCAGGCAGGAGGCGGAGGGTGGAGGAGGAAGAGGATGTGGAAGGGAGCCAGTTGCATCCCACTTTCACAATGGGAAAGTGAAACGCACTAGCTACTAGTGCACCCAACCTCTCCAGTCCTTCCCGCCTGCCTTGGGAGCTCTTCCCCTCCGCGCTTCCCTGGGAGTGCCAGCACAGAAGAAAAACCTATTCTTGCACGAATCTTCGTGCATCAGGCTTCTAGTTATTTTATAAAGGTCTATGGAGCACCTGCCATGTGCCAGGCACAGAATTGAACAAGATTGGCACAACTGTAGCTCTTGTGGAGGTTTCAGCACAGTACTGAAAAACAACAAAAAGATTTAAATAAAGAAGATTATTTCCATGTGAGATCAAAACTATGAAGAAAATGATGAGGTATGAGGGGCTCCTTCATATAAGGTGACATTTGAGTTGACTCCTGAATAATGAGAAGGTGCCTGCTATTTGAAGATCTGTATTTAGAGCTTCAATTTCAAAGAAGTTCCAAACACTCCTGCTACCACAATTACCCACCAATATCTCTGCCCAGATATCCTGCCTTCTAGCCTGGACTATAAGTTGATTGCTTCTAGGCTTGCACTAAGGCTAACCCCTCCACTGGTGAATTAGGCACCAGGCCCTTTTATCTGCTCAAAGGACAGTCCTCCAGCATGACTCTCATCCTTCTCCTGAATCATCAAGTTTTTCTTCTCTACTAGATTATTCCCATCTGCATATAGCCATGCTATTTCTCTCATCTTAAAAACCAATGAGCCCTAGCCCATTTGGCTCAGTGGATAGAGCATCGGCCTGCGGACTGAAGGGTCATGAGTTCGATTCCAGTCAAGGGTATGTACCTCTGTTGTAATCTTGACTCCTGGCCCTGGTCGGGGTGTGCAGGAGGCAACCAATCAATGTGTCTCTCTCACATCAATGTTTCTCTCTCTCTGTCTCTCCCCCTCCCTTTCACTCTCTCTAAAAACCAATGGAAAAATATCCTTAAGTGAGGATTAACAAAAACAATAACAACAAAAGCCAATGAACATACCCTGCCTGATGTGGCTCAGTTGGTTGGGTGTTGTCCCATGTACCGAAAGCTTGCCCTGTTTTTTTTATTTATTTATTTTTTATTAAATCTTTATTGTTCAGATTATTACATTTGTTCCTCTTTTTTCCCCCCCATAACTCCCCTCCTTCCAGCTCCCACCTCACCCTCCGCCCTCACTCTCCACCCACTGTGTTCATCCATAGGTGCACGATTTTTGTCCAGTCTCTTCCCGCATCTCCCACACCCCTTTTCCCCCCAAGAATAGTCAGTCCATTCCCTTTCTATGTCCCTGATTCTATTATAATCACCAGTTCATTCTGTACATCCGGTTATTTATTCACTTGATTCTTAGATTCACTTGTTGATAGATGCATATTTGTTGTTCATAATTTGTATCTTTACCTTTTTCTTCTTCTTCCTCTTCTTAAAGGATACCTTTCAGCATTTCATATAATACTGGTTTGGTGGTGATGAACTCCTTTAGCTTTTCCTTATCTGTGAAGCTCTTTATCTGACCTTCAATTCTGAATGATAGCTTTGCTGGATAAAGTAATCTTGGTTGTAGGTTCTTGGTATTCATCACTTTGAATATTTCTTGCCACTCCCTTCTGGCCTGCAAAGTTTCTGTTGAGAAATCAGCTGACAGTCGCATGGGTATTCCCTTGTAGGTAACTGAGTTTCTTTCTCTTGCTGCTTTTAAGATTCTCTCTTTGTCTTTTGTTCTTGGCATTTTAATTATGATGTGTCTTGGTGTGGTCCTCTTTGGATTCCTTTTGTTTGGGGTTCTCTGCGCTTCCTGGACCTGTAAGTCTATTTCTTTCACCAGGTGGGGGAAGTTTTCTGTCATTATTTCTTCAAATAGGTTTTCAATATCTTGCTCTCTCTCATCTTCTGGTACCCCTATAATTCTGATGTTGGTACGTTTGAAGCTGTCCCAGAGGCTCCTTACACTATCTTCATATTTTGGGGTTCTTTTTTCATTTTGCTTTTCCAGTTGGGTGTTTCTCGCTTCTTCGCATTTCAAATCTTTGACTTGATTCTTGCGCTCCTCTGGTCTGCTGTTGGGAGTCTGTATAATATTCTTTATTTCAGTCAGTGTATGCTTACTTTCTAGATGGTCCTTTATCACACCATCGAGGGTCTCATTAGATTTCCTGTACATCTCATCAAGTTTATCGACAGACTCTAGAAGCCTCTTGAGAGACCTCAAAAGTGTGGTTCTGAACTCAATATCCTCCCTTGATAGTTTTGTCCTGTTTCTTTGTCTCCGCATTTTTTACGCTTTCTTGGTACACCCCCTAGTGGTCTTTGTGCGCAGTCTTGTTGTAGTTAAGCCTTGATTGTTATAGTTAATACTAGAGGGATTTGACCTCCAGGCCGACTGGCTGTGATAATCAGCTGTGTCTGCAGTGGAAGAACTTGTGTCCTCTAGGGAGGTGCTAATCTAGCCTTTGCCTGAGGCTATCCTGCAAATGCCTCTGTGCAGGGCTTGGGCGGGGCGGGTCCCACGGGATCAACAGGGCGGAGGAGGGAGCAGTTATGGCTGCTCTCAGTCCGTCCCCAGGGGCTCTGCCTCTCTGTCCCAGCAACAGCTGCAAAGCTGGGAGGGACCGTAGCCAGACAGTCCTGCTTCTCCCGTTTGAGTCTGGGTCCCTAGAGACTCGCCCGGATCTGGAGCTCTGAGTCTGAGGCTCCCTCCGGATTGAAACAGACAACCGCGCCCTCAGCCACCAGCCCGGGCTGCGCGCACTCCGCACCTTAGTATTTTACTTCAGCACTGCGCCTCCTCTGATTCTCGGTTCCCCCTAGTTGTAGAACTTTCATTCAGCCAGCCTTCCTGTGGTTCTGGATGATGTCCGTTCCGTCTTTTAGTTGTATTTTTGAAGTGGTTGTTCGAGGCAGCAAACTCCGGCGTTAACCTATGCCGCCATCTTGGTTTCCAAGCTTGCCCTGTTTTGATTTTCAGTCAGGGCACTTGCCCAGGTTGTGGGCTTGATCCCTGGTAAGGGTTATGCAGGAGTCAGCCAATTGATGTTTCACTCCCACATCAACATATCTTTTCTCTCTCTCTCTCTCTCTCTCTCTTTCTCTCTCTCTCTCTTCCTCTCTCTCTCCCTTCCTCTCTCTAAAAATCAATTAAAAACCAACCAACCAGTGAACATAACATACTCAATAGTGAAAGACTGAAAACTTGCCCTCTAAAGTCAGAGGAGAGAGATGGCTCCATATTTAAGTGTTTCTCAAACTCTCTTTGTTTTAAAGTTCCAATGAGACCAAGTTTTTGTTTTAAAGTTCCAATCCATTGCAGATGATACTTTTGTAAAATATGATAGAAATATTTTTATATTTCTATGATAAAATATGCAGTGTGAAATTTTATAAAGTTTTATAATACTTATTCTTGACTTTTTTACTTGTCTCGCATAGTGCAGTAATAAACAATTTGCAGGCTGGCCTTGCTTTGGACCATATTTTGAGTAGCATTGCTTTACAAGGCCCTACATGATCTGGCCCTGCTACTCTCCATTCTCTTACCATTCTCCCCACCACCTCTGCTTACTCGCCTTCAGCCACACTGACCTCCTTATAGTGTTCTTGAACATTTCAAAGACCTCAGAATGTTTGTACTTGCTTCGCCCCCCCCCCAATATTCTCAAGCTCTCTCTCCCAATTCACTCGCATATCTGTAAAAAATCCTCTATCAGAGAGAAGCCTTCCCTAACAATCCTATATAACATATCAATCCTCAACATTCTGTCTCCTTTCTCTTCATAGCACTTACTAAAGTCTGATATGTTTATTATCTTCCTCTCACCCTCACCAGCCAACTAGAATCTGAACTCTGTACAAACAAGAACTTCTGCTTTATTCCTACAATATTCACAGGGTTTAACCTAGTGCCTGACACATATAAGCACTTGAGTGAATGCTTCAGCTTCCATCACCATGATCTTCAGCCCTACCTAATCAGTTATAATTCCCAGATTTGACCATATAATTTCAGGTTTCTGAGCCTTTTAACATGCTGCCCATTTTTGCTTGGGCTGTCCTTCCTGAGAAAATGGCATGCACCTCACAAGACCCATATTAAATGTTTTGCCTTCTGTACAGCCTTCCAGAGGACCACACCTTCCCTCATAGAGTTGATCCCTCCCACTCATGAATCACAACTGCCTTTTATGTCTCCCTTACTGGATTGAGAGTTCTCCAAGGGCATGGATGTTTCTGATGTATGTTTGTACACCAGGCTCCCAGAACAGGGCGTGAGGTGAAACAGGGGCTCGATAACTGTTTGGTAAAGAGCTATTCAATGTAAGATACTGCTTAATGTAGTTAAGTCTCTGATACTAGAAATGTCCCAACAGGCTGGATGAAGTCCCCTTTAGGATACTCCAGTGGGTTTTTCTGACTGAGGTTGGCCGTTTATTTAGCTGTTCCGAGGATTCTTTGAGTCTGTGGTCGAGTGACCCACGAAACGCTCCCATCAAAGTTAATTTTCATTCTCCATTCCTATCAGTGTGGTTCTGGACACTGGGGCAAGCTGGAGAGCTGTGCTTACAAGCCTCCTCCCAACCTATGAGGCAGGTATCTAGCCTCCTAGATTTAATGAAGAAGGAACTCTTAGAAAGAACAACAGCACCTCTTGGTTGATGACCTGGGTCTCAGATAATGTGGATCAGGGGCACATCTTGTTAATTGCCTTGTGATGGGTCTAAGAAGCTGTGAAGGTCTAAGATGTTATTCTATTTACAAATCAAAGAGCCAGCCTGAAACAGTTATACAACACACACATATGCTAACACAATCACAAAACCTCTGTTTCTGAGATGGACTGTTTATTTATTTTTTTTTTATATATTTTATTGATTTTTTACAGAGAGGAAGGGAGAGAGATAGAGAGTTAGAAACATCAATGAGAGAGAAACATCGATCAGCTGCCTCCTGCACATCTCCCACTGGGGATGTGCCCGCAACCCAGGTACATGCCCTTGACCGGAATCGAACCTGGGACCTTTCAGTCTGCAGGCTGACGCTCTATCCACTGAGCCAAACCGGTTTTGGCTGAGATGGACTGTTTAATGACAGCATCTTGCTCACTTCCCCTTGCCCAAATTCCGCAACAGATGTCACAGTGGAAGCCACAGCAGGAGAGAAATCTTTTTTTTTAACCTAGTGCCAAAAATATTTTATTGATTTTTTACAGAGAGGAAGGGAGAGGGATAGAGAGTTAGAAACATCGATGAGAGAGAAACATCGATCAGCTGCCTCCTGCACATCTCCTACTGGGAATGTGCCCGCAACCCAGGTACATGCCCTTGACCGGAATCAAACCTGGGACCTTTCAGTCTGCAGGCCGATGCTCTATCCACTGAGCCAAACCGGTTTCGGCAAGAGAAAAATCTTAAAATATAAAACTCAGAGTTTATGTAGAAAAGCTGGCATAGCTGCCCTCCTCTCTCAGAGACACACAGAGAGAGTGAGTGAGAAAGAGAAAGCAAATGGCCCTGGGTTTTTGTAAGGGACAAGCTGGCTCATGGGAAATGCACAGGGAGGAATGTATCTTCCTAGTTTATTTACTATTCCAACACCCTTTAACACAGGCACCAGTATTCTGCTCAGAAAGCCTGGATTGCACAGAAACTCCTTATTTCTTCTACACAGCCCTAGATAGACAACGTTTCCCTGCCTCTCTGCCCCTGAAGTCCTTTACTTAGCTAGGTGTGGTTTCTGGGGAGTTGGGGTAAAGAAAGTCTCAGTATGATGGATTCCCCATCCAGCACTGTGCCCAACACATAGCGGACACCCAGCAAACACCTGTTCAGTGAATGACAAGGACCGTTGTTTAAGATTTTAATGAACTGGGGGCAGAGAAGTGGTTGGTTGAGAGGTCCCGAGGAGGCTGCTCGGGAACCAGGGCAATCTGAGCCAATCCATTCTTCTCTCCTGAGCCTTAGGCCAAGGACCTGGCCCCCTGAAGCAGCAGGATACTGCCTGACACCCCCAGGGCCTGAGTCAAACGCTCACAGGCTGTGACCACACCAGAGTTCTTCGGGTCCAGATAGGGATTCCCGGCCAGTATCAGGTCCCTCACCTTGGGCAGCTCATCTGGCCGCGGCTCTCTGTTCAGCCTGTTGCATCTGAGATCAAGCACGCTGAGCTCGGCCGGCAGACCTATAGGCACCTGCTCCAGGCCAGCGAATGACAGGTTGAGAGAGCTCAGGGCGCTCGGCCAGATGCACCTGGGAGCGGCCGGTGCGGTGGCGCGCAGCGGGTTGTGGCTGAGGTCCAAGTGGTGCGGTTGCACTCCTGCCGCCGCCAGCGCCGCGCACACGCCGCCGAGAGTCTGCATCCCAGTGCTGCGGAGCGCTAGCTCCTGGAGGGCCGGGAACTTGTTCGGACAGAGAGCCGCAGTCAGCCCGCGCTCGTCCAGGCCAGGATTGTCAGACAGGTCTAGGGTGGTGAGGGAGGGGAAGGTGCCGAGGTCTGCGCAGGAAAAGGCGAGCGAGGGTGCTTGCGCAACGTTCAGTACTTTGAGGCCGGGCTTGAGCCACAGCTGCAGTTCCGCCAGCCAGGCGCCCCCTGTTGCCCACGACACGTTACGGATACTGAGGCTGGAAAGCGCAGGTCCAGTGACTTCCAGAGGCGGTGGCGGCGTCGGGCCGATCACTTCCAAGTCCTCGAGGGTGAGTTGGTTGAGGCGGGAGGACCCAAGCCCACGGAGGAGGGAGAACAGAAGCAGAGCAGGAACCTGTGCATCACCCACCGTGAGTCGCCGCACGCGCAGAGCCCTGATCACGTCAGCATACTGCTTCGGGTTGATGCCGGCGAACTTTACAAACTCTTTCAGGCTGCGGCCACCGCCACGGATCTCCACCTCCGTGGCACCCACACACTGGAAGGCGCTGGACCAGTCGGGCTCCGGATCCGTGAAGTTGCAGACGCAACGGACATCGTCGTCGTCCACCTCGCAGGGCTCTGACGTGGTCGCCCAGACGTGAAGCAGTGGCGGCAGCAGCAGCAGCAGCAGCCGACAGGGTGCCCGCACCTGGGAAGAGAGCGGAGGTCAGGGCGGCCCCAGCGGTCCCTGGGATTCCTCGAGTAGCCAACCCCTGTTCGGCCCCAAGACCGTACACTCACCATGGTCAATAGGTCCTCAGGGCTCTGGGAAGGGCTCTGGCTTCTTTCCTGTATGGCAGCACTGCTTCCAGGCTCCACACACCCTTTGGCAGCCTCTGAGGGTTTTTGTAGCCCCAGGAACGTCACTGTGTTCCCTCCTCTGTGAACCTTGGTCACTCCCCACCTCCCTTCGCCACTCCATTCTTTATAACCTTCCGGAAATTTTGCAACGAATGATGTTGCTGGGAGGAGGGACCTAACAGGAAGGATCCCCGCAGGACTTCTAGTGTGCTCTGCCCCAGGCAGTCTTGATGACTCAGGAGCCCCAGGCTTGTCTGGTGGGTTTGGAGAAAGGAAGATCCCCGGTGCTTCCCACCAGGACCCTTTAAAAAAATTATATATATATATATAATATATATATAATATATATATTATATAATATATATATATTATTTCAGAGAGGAAGAGAAAGATTGAAACATCAATGATGAGAGAGGATCATTGATCAACTGCCTCCTGCATGTCTGGGGATCAAAACTGAAACCCGGGGGTGTGCACTGAGAGGGAATCCAGCCTTAACATCCCGGTTCATAGGTGGATGCTCAACCACTGAGCCCGGCTGGCCCAGCCCACCAGGACTTTTACCTCCCCTGCCTATATCCCACGACTCAATCTGGGTAGTTTACTTGACTTTTCCCTAGTCTTGGTGGTTACTATTAACCTCCTGTCGTCCAAGTCCAATCCCCTGATTATCGTTGGATATTAACTGGATATTTTGTGGAAGAGATTGCAAACTTCAACTATTGACTAACCACTCGCCTGCCTGCCTGACCTCCCCTAACCGCCTCTGCCCAGGCCCCCACTGCTGCGGCTTCCTCCAGAAGGACCTCCAGAATGATGTCCGGAAGGTCGGTTGGCTGTCCGGTCTAATTAGCATATTATGTTTTTATTATAATAGATTTTCCCACTTTCACCTAGTTCTCCCTTGCCTTCCCCCAACACAATTCCTGTGTCCTAGGAAGGAAGGGCTAGATGAATGTTAAGTGAGGATTAATTAGTAATTCACTTGATTTGACAAGAAAAAGAAAAAGTATCCCAGTGGGTGGGATAGGGTTTATCCTTTGACAAGAGAAAAATTCTGAAATGTTCTAAATAAAAACTACAGTGACCAGAGAATGAGAGAAAGAGACAGGAATAGTTAACCAATTAATAGCTATGGACCAAATAACAAAAGACTGTTCACATTCCTGAATGTGTGCTGGAGTTTTGAATGAACCTCCAGATGCCTATCCAACCAGCAGACCATTGCACCCTGCATACACATGAACACTTAGGACTGTGGTTTGTAACCAAGCAAAAGTAGTAAATATTTTGCCCTGGCAGGGTGTCTCAGTTAGTTGGGGCGTCTTCCCATACACCAAAAGGTTATGGGCTTTATTCCCAGTCAGGCCATATGCCTAGGTTGTGGGTTTGATTCCTGGTTGAGGCGTGTGGGAGAGGCAACCTGATTGATGTTTCACTTTCTTTCTTTCATTCTCAAGATCAATCAAAACATATCCTCAGGTGAGGATTTATTTATTTACTAGAGGTCCAGTGCATGAATTTGTGCATGGGTAGGGTCCGGCTGGCCCACCCCAATGGAGTGATTGATGCTGTATCTCATGATGTTTCTATTTCTCCCTCTCCTTTGCTCTCTCTCTCTCTCTCTCTCTCTCTCTCTAAATTCAATTTAAAAAAAAATTTAAAACTCACCAGTGTTTCCCCAGAACCTAGTAAATCAGTGGCGGTCAAAATTTGGTGAATTACTTTATTCTAAAAATAATGCAACTCACTTTTATGCAGAACAGTGAAAGAATAATATTTGTCTAATTTTCCTCAGCGTAAAATGGGGAAAATTGTTATCGCGAACATTCAACATGGCAACGCCTACGTGAAGGGTGCTGGTTGGGGTAGGGTGAATGAAGTACAGATAATATCTCACCAATAACACGATGAATTATTGGTGAAATGGTATCCCATATCTTCCTAGAGCTCGGGCTAGTTTTGAATGTTCCTGGGTGTGTTAGGAATGGGGAAGTTTGCTGAGTGGAAGGTGATGCTACTGGCCTGTGGCGGCAGAGGTCGGGATTGAGTTACTTTCTCTCTCTATTTTTTTTAAAACAAATTTATCATTCTTATGTTATTTTTTAAAGTATATTTTTATTGATTTCAGAGAGGAAGGGAGAGGGAGAGATAGAAACCTCAATGATGAGAGAGAATCAAATTGATTGGCTCCTGCACGCCCCCTACTGGGGATCGGCCGGCAAACTGGACATGTGCCCTTGGCGGTAATTGAACCTGGGACTCTTCAGTCCGCCGGTGATGCTCTGTCCACTGAGTCAAACCAACTAGCAGTGTTTCTCAACCTTCTGGCCCTTTAAATACAGTTCCTCATGTTGTGACCCAACCATAAAATTATTTTCGTTGCTACTTCATAACTGTAATGTTGTTACTGTTATGAATCGTAATGTAAATATCTGATATGCAGGATGGTCTTAGGCGACCCCTGTGAAAGGGTCGTTCGACCACCAAAGGGGTCGCGACACACAGGTTGAGAACCGCTGGTAGGGCCTTTCTTTCTTTCATGAGTACAGTACTTACCGTACTTTCTTTCCTAGAATTGGGGAGAAAACAAGGCTGTGGCGCTTTCCCTTGGCTCTCAGCCCAGATCCCACCCTCTGCCTTCGCCCCGCCCCGCCCATCCCTCCGCCAGCCCCGCTCCCCGCCCCGCTCCCACCCCTGACCCCGCCCATCCATTCGCCCCGCCCCCGCCCCCGCCCCGGCCGCTCCTCCCCTGACTCCACCCATCCCTTCGCCCCGCCCCCGCCCCTGGCCGCTCCTCCCTCGGCCCCGCCCATTCCCTCTCGCGGAGCTCCTCCTGCTTCCCCTCTCCTTCCGCCAGCGCCGCGGCTGCGCGGTCCCTGCCATCTTCTATACTCCGGGACTGCGTTCCCAGCCGTGCGTCCAGTGGGAGTTTCCTCCAGCTCCACCATGTTGAGCCCACGGCAAGGCCTTCTCAGGCCGGTGGGATGCGGGGTGGAGGAGCTGCGGCGCCGCCGGCGGGAGCGGGAGGCAGGTGCGGGCGGGGAGGGAACACGGGAGGGTGGGGTATGGCGGTGGGAGGCCCCTGGGTGGGAGATGGGGTTCTCGGTCCTGGGTGCCCCTCCGTTGCCCCCAGCCGACTCTTTTGTCCCCAGCACTGCGGCGGGCGCGGAGGGAGCAGCAGCTGGTCAGCAAGAGGCTGCTGAGAGACGACACCCCAGAGGAAGCCGAAGGGGGATGTGTGGCCTCGGTCCTCGGGGAAGCCGAGGTGAGGGGGTCAGGGTGCGCGGTGAGGTCCATACAGGCTGGCGCCAAATTCCCTCCTCGAGGACTCGAGGTCGTCCCCAAACCTGAATGCGGTCCCTTCAACCTCCAGTGCGCCAAGCCAGAAACTGGGGTGTCAACCTTCCACCCCATCCCGGCTCCTCCCCACATCAGGTCCTTCAAGGCCTAGCCGTTTTTTACCTCGTAAAGAGCTCTGAAGTTTTGTGGTTTTTAAAAAAAATCCTCACCCGAGGATATTTTTCCATTGATTTTTTTTTTTTTTTTTTTTGAGAGAGAGAGAGTGGAAGGGAGGGGGAAAGATAGAGAGAAACATCGATGTGTCACATCGCTAGAGAGACACATCCTTGGTTGCCTCGTGTATGCGTCCTGTCCAGGGCCAGGGATCGTCCAAGGCCAAGTACGTTCTCTTGATCGGAATGGAACCGGGAACCCTTCAGTCCTTGGCCAGACGCTCTATCCACTGAGCCAAACCGGTTAGGGCAAGAACTCTGAAGGTTTTACATGCCTCCCCATCGCAGCTCTCCACCACCCTCCAGTGGATACTTACTGCAGCCTCCTAACCGGTCATCTGCATCTATGCCGCCCTCAAGTTCATTCTGCATACATCAGTCAGATGCCTCTTTTAAAAATAGAGACCAAACTCCTTTCTGTGACCTATAAAGTTCAGCCTGGTCTAACCTCTACCAACCCCAACCTTATCAACTTACTCATCTCAGCCAAAGTCCCCTTTTCAGTTCTTGGAACAATATACCAGGCTCTTTCATGTCTCAAGGCCTTTGCCTTTGCTGCATCTCAAGTGGGTCCCTTTTGGTATTTTGTCTTACAACCTGTTTACAGAATATTAATCATCCTAATTTGTTTATCATTTCTCCAACTAATTTTTAAGTCCACAGGAACCTAGACTCTATCTTTGTCATCATTGAAAACTCAGATGCCTGCACAATATTTGGCATATAGTAGATGCTCAGTATTTATTAAGTGAATGAAAGAATTGGTTTTAGTTCATTTATTCATTCAACAAGCATTGGGCCTCCCCTGTTTGTATAATCATTTTGTTTGTTTGATTTTAAATATATTTTTATTGGTTCCAGAGAGGAAGGGAGAGGGAGAGAGAGGGAGAGGTGAAAACATCAATGAGAGAGAATCATCAATGGGCTCACAACCTAGGCATTTGCCCCTACCGGGAATTGAACGTGACTTCCAGGTTCATAGGTCAACTCTCAACCACTGAGTCATGCTGGCAGGGTTGTATTATCTATGTTTATAAATATAGTTCACAAAGCACTTACACCTGGGTTATACCATTTATTCATTGTGTACTTACTTTATGCCAAGAACTGTGCTGGGGCCTGAGGTACACAAGAGGAAAAGAGAGTCCCCTTCTTTGAAGTGTTCACAGCCCATGAAAGAGACATGAGGCACAACAGAAACCCCTAAGTCTGCCACAGGAATCGAGAAAAGGCTAATTCCCCAAAGGCAGTGACAGGAGCAGAAATCTGAAGCGAGTGGAAGACCCAGGGAGGGTATGCCAGGCAGAAGAAATAGATTGTGCAAAATCTTTTCTTTTTACTAGTAAATATATTTTTATTGATTTTAGAGAAGAAGGGAGAGGGAGAGACAGAAAAAAAATCAATGATGAGAGAGAATCATTGATTGGCTGCCTTCTGCACTCACACAATTGGGGATGGAGCTCACAACTCAGGCATGTGCCCTGACCAGGAATTGAACCGTGACCTCCTGGTTCATAGGTCAGTGCTCAATCACTAAGCCACACTGGCTGGGTTGATTGTGCAAAATCTTGGCAGCACTAAAAAGTCATGTTATGCTAGGTGTTAGGGTACAGGCTGCATGGGGAGAATGAGGTGTAGGTTATGCCAGGCTGAGAGGTTTAAATATTATCCTTGAAGAAAATAGGATAGAAGTTACTCATATTTTTTTCAGGTGAGAAACTGATGTTTGGTCCTTTGTAGATTAAGTGGCCGGGCTGATTCCCTCTTCTTTCCACTCTACTGCGCTGTTGGCACTTATTAGCCATATTAGTGTGAATGACAAGTTCTAGGGATGGTGCAATATTGGAAGGCTCACAGGTGAAATAGGCAGAGCAGGTCTTGATTTGCTTTCTGGCAACTGTGTGTTGCCATCTCTCCCTGCCCCTGGCTCTAGATCCAGCAGTTCCTGAGGTTAGCCCAGCGGGGGACAGAGGAAAAGGAGAGAGAAGGAGCTCTGGTCAGCCTTCGCCGAGGCTTGCAGCACCCAGAGACACAGCAGACCTTCATCAGGTCAGTGGGTGGCTGGGGTTCTAAGGGATGGATAGGCGTTGGAGGGGAGGGGCCACAGGCTGAGCAGTGCTCTGGTACTCACTCATGTAGGCTGGAGGGCAGCATGCGGACCCTGGTCGGGCTCCTGACCAGCAACCAGGCCCTGCTGCAGCTTGAGGCGGCTCGGTGCCTTCACGAGCTCTCTCATTCCGAGCAGTCTGAGGTGGCTGAGGCCTGCCTGCCAGCCACGTCCTACCTTCTCACCTACCTCGCCGGTCACAGCGCAGACCTTATAGTAAGCCCTGTCACTTCTACCTTGTTTTTGGCTTGAGTTTAAAAATTGCGTCTTTGGGTCCAGTTTGAGCTGGCAGGTGGGGAGAAGAAAATCTGTTTTCCCTAATGTCCACAGCCATGTACATACCAATCATCTTCTATCCTCCTGTGCCCAGAGCCTGGAGAACAGGGCTGCTCCATCTTCCCCATCCCCACCCCCACCCTGGCTTAACATGGGCCAAGCCCAGTGCTTTTGTTCTGCTCTCAGGAGCTCTGTCTGTATACACTGGGTAACCTGATTGTGGAGAGTGAAGCTGGGAGAAGGCAGCTCCTGCCACAGGGCATTGTTCCAGCCTTGGCTTCCTGCATCCAGGTGAGTGTCCACCCTGACTCTCCTGAACAGCCCTCCCCGTACTTCTTTGCACAAGCCCCAGCTGCTCTGGTTAGGCAGTTCCAGCCACTGCCATATGCTAAGGGGTTGGAAATCTTCCGGCCTAGCTTCCAGAGCCAGATCCCTACCCTGTCTCCTTCTAGTCCCCCCATCTGGCTGTGCTGGAAGCCCTTGGATATGCCTTGTCCCAGCTGCTGCAGGCTAAGGAAGCGCCAAAGAAGATCATCCCGTAAGTAGAACTGTCTCCAGATGTGCAGTCAGGAGTGACCCATTCGGTAGTGTAGCCCCCAAGACCTGACCAAGTCTGGTCCCAACGCTGTTGTACATTTAACCCCATGTGGCTGGCTGGGAAGGGCTTTGGGTTTGGACACTTTCCCACCTGCTATTAGGGTTTGGGAAGAGCGACAGGCATCTTGCCTTCTGTGGTTTCTACTCAGAGCTCTGCTTCTGCCCGCAGTTCCGTCCTGGCCTCCCCTATTCCGGAGCGTATGCTGCGACTATTGCAACCTGGACCAAAGCTGAACTCTGGGGCCGCTGTGGAGTTTGCCTGGTGCCTTCACTACATCATCTGCAGGTAACACAGGCCAGTTGGGAAAGTGCCACAGACCTTTCACGGGTTCCCTTCATGACACTCAGGTGTTTGAACTTCGGTTTCTGGAATTATTGTGGTGAAAATGCCCCCTCTCAATAATTCCATGAAAGGTCTTCCTTTCATGGTCTTCTCTTCTTGGAATCCAGGAAACCCACAGACCTAGGCTGTTTGCAAGCTTAAAGGTGGGAATAGCTTAATAACTACTTGCTTCTTATTGCTCAGCCAGGTCAATAATGCCCTGCTCATCACCCATGGGGCTGTCTCCACTCTGGGGCTGCTACTGTTGTACTTGGCTGGGACTGTCCAGAGTTCTGAAGATGCAGGACTGGAGTTGGTAGGTGAAGAGGACAGGTCAAGATCTGCGCAACCTTTCTTCCGACTGTTCCTCTTCCAGTGTGCAGGGAGTCCCCTCCTCCTTACACCTGACCCCCAACTTGTCTTTGCAGCTGGTGTGCCCTGTGCTTCGGTGTCTAAGCAACTTGCTATCAGAGGAAGCGGTGGAAGCTGGGGGAGGGCAGGTGCAGCTCAGAGATGAGCGTGTCGTGGTATCCGTATTTATCCTTCTGCAGTTCCTCCTCCAGAAACACCCCAGCCTGCTTCCTGAGGGCCTTTGGCTTCTTAATAACCTCACTGGTAAGAGCCATAATCTGCCTAGGCTGGACCTTTAGATACTGGGAAAACTTCCTTGTGGCTTGGACTGAGGTGGGTAGGATTGAGTGGGGGCATTTTCAGGCTGCAGTTAGGGGGACTTCACCCTGACATTTTTCCTTTCAGCGAACAGCCCTAGCATCTGTACCTCCTTGCTCTCCCTGGATCTGATCAAGCCTCTCTTGCAGTTGTTGCCAGTATCCAATGTGGTGAGCGTATTGGTAGGTATTTGGAGTCATCTGAGCCCAAGGTCTAGTGGCTGAAGTGTAAACAGTAGGAGCTCAGAAGTGCCCTTACCTGAGAGCTGGCAGGTGGTATAGTATGGATGGCCTCAGGGCTAGACCCATCTGGGTGTGAGTCCCTAAATTGGTTTACTAGATACTATTCTTGGGAAAATCAACTAACCATCTTAAACTTCAGTTTCCCGATTTATAATTAGGAATAATAATACATGAGGGCAGTTGTAATTACAGAACTTGCTTATGAAATTGCTTGGCAGTGTCTTGGGCATGCGGTCAGCACTCTATATTTTTTGCTGTCATTGGCTTTCATCCTTTGTGGGGACTGTGTATATACATATCTGTCTACAGGTGCTCACAGTTCTGTGCAACGTTGCAGAGAAGGGTCCTGCTTATTGCCAGCATCTGTGGCCAGGGCCCCTGCTCCCCTCCTTGCTGGACACATTGACCTTCTCTGACACTGAAGTAGTAGGCCAGAGTTTGGAGTTGCTGCAACTGCTGTTCCTCTACCGGCCAGAGGTTGGTTTCTCGTCCTGTTCTCAATCCTTGTTCTGAAGCTTCTAGACCAGGGGTGGGCAAACTTTTTGACTCAAGGGCCACAATGGGTTCTTAAACTGGACCGGAGGGCCGGAACAAAAGCATGGATGGAGTGTTTGTGTGAACTAATATAAATTCAAAGTAAACATCATTACATAAAAGGGTACGGTCTTTTTTTTTTTTTTTTTTTAGTTTTATTCATTTCAAACGGGCTGGATCCGGCCCGCGGGCCATAGTTTTCCCACGGCTGTTCTAGCCTCACTATGGCCCCTTTCCGTCCAGTTCTAACTATAGCCACTTCTCTGGACCTGGCTAGCCTGTGTCCAGGTCAGAGCCTACAGCCTCTTGCTGGGAATGTACCCTTTCCCAAGAGGCGGGCTAACCCATAAGGCTCTGGGAATTGAGTGTCAGGGCACAGAGACCCAGGTGTCGAATCCTTTTCTTCCCTGCCTTTAGGCTGCCCAGGCCTTCCTGCAGCAATCAGGGCTGCAGGCCCTTAAAAGGCACGAGGAGGAAGCACAGCTCCAGGACCGAGTGCATGCTCTCCAGCAGACAGCTCTTCATAGATGACCTGGCTTCTCAGTGTCACTTTACTCCACCCCCCCACCCCTCAGCTTCTGTGCCCCATGGAGCCCCTTATGGGGGCGGGAGGGTTAGTGACCATAATGAGGCCTCATGTTCTCTGATTCCACATCTAAGCCTAAACCAAGGCCTTTAGACTCCAGCCCTCCCTTTCACTCAGCACTGTCCAGCCAGGATCAGAGGGAAGTGGGTGTGGGCTACTTACTCTGGGGCCCTGGAATCTCTCTTTTTTCTTTGGTTTTGTTTTGCTTTAGCAGCTGGTAGCTTTTGATGGGGCAGAATAAAATTTTATTTTTATATTAAACTGCTTTGCCTCAGTGGTTGCATAATAAGGGGTAGAGGGTGGAATGAGGTAAAGAACATCCTGAGACAGCATCTTACAGCACAAGCTTTATAAACAACAGAACACATCTTTCCATATTGTACTCAGTCCAGCAGAGCCCAGGCTGTGGAGTTGTTGCTCAGTCCTCAGCGAAGGCTTCAGGCTTTGCCACTTAGCACATTCTCTAGGGCTCTGGTTACCTGATCAGCACTAAAGTTGTTCAAGGAGACATTCTTCTCTTGGCCAAATGCTGGAGAGAAAGAGAGGTGACTAAGTATCCACTCTGCACCGTGGGGGCTAGCAGAGTATAACAACAGGTCTTTGTCATCAACTTAAGGTGTTGTTACGACAGGAAGGGTAGTAAAAAGATGACCAAGGTGGATTTGGTATGCCTAGAATTTCCCCCTTGGGCCTCAAGCATCTAGGAAGCCTAGGTCCAACTAGAATTTTGGCTGATTGTGGGTGGCCACAACGGTAAGGAAGGTGCTTTAAGGAAATGTTAAGGGGCACAGGAGGCATTTATTACCACGTGAGCAGTGCATTGTATGGACCTAGTCTTGGCAGGATACCCATTCTGTGGTTCCCATAGACCATCTAGTCTAATGCACTATAGCTATTTGAGTCCATCTCTTCTAGTCTACTGGTTTTTGGAAGGAGACCTTTTTCCTCCTTCAGTTTTTAGTGCTTGGCATTACTACACATGCCTACTGTTAGAACCAATCTGCCTTAGGTGTGACTTCCCTCTTTCTCCAGACATTCCTAGGGCAAGGTGTTAAAAACCATGATTAGCCTTGACCGGTTTGGCTCAATGGATGGAGCGTCAGCCTTCGGACTCAAGGGTCCTGGGTTCGATTCCAGTCAAAGGCATGTACCTTGGTTGCGGGCGCATCCCCAGTGGGGAGTGTGCAGGAGGCAGCTGATCGATGTTTCTCTCTCATCGATGTTTCTGGCTTTCTATCCCTCTCCCTTCCTCTCTGTTAAAAAAAAATACAACAAACAAAACAAAACAAAAAAACCATGATTAGTCCGGCTGGTGTGGCTCAGTGGATGAGCATGGAACCATGAACCAGGAGGTTACAGTTCCATTCTCTGTCAGGACACATGCCCTGGTTTCAGGCTCAATCCCCCATGGGGGTATGCAGGAGACGGCCAGTCACTGATTCTCTCTCATCATTGATGTTTCTATCCCTCTCTGCCTCTCCCTTCCTCTCTCTCAAATCAATAAAAAAATTATATTAAAAAAATGATTAAAATACCACTATTCAGTATGTATAAATATTGATTGCATGCCTACTAAGTGTTAGGCAACATGAAAGTAATTTTCAGATTGTAGCAAATTGAAATAGGTAATTGTTACAGATTAGTAAGAAGCTAGGAAAACTCCAGGACTTAAGGAATAGGGAAAGATAGTTAAACAGTAGTTTGCAGCCACCTAGTAAATCCTATTTTCCCTAAACCAAGGATGCTTAATAGTATAGGGAGACAGATAATAAATCTAATTAAGTGCCAATTGCCAACCACACAGACAAAAGAATAAATCTCATTTTGGTAGATCATACAGCTAATGAACATTCTATTAATCCCCCATAAGACCTGCCCTAAACACCCAGCCTTTGAAATGCCTGAAAAGCCCAGCTGATATGGCTCAACGGTTGAGCCTCAATCTATGAACCAGGAGGTCATGGTTCAATTCCTAGTGAGGGCACATGCCAGGGCTGTAGGCTCAATCCCCAATATGGGGTGTGCAGGAGGCAGCCGATCAATGATTCTCTCTCATCACTGATGTTTCTCCCTCTTCCTTCCTCTCTGAAATCAATAAAAATATATTTAAAAATACACATATATTATAAAACAAAATGCCTGAAAAGGGCCCTGGCCAGTTGCTAAGTGGTTAGAGCGGAGTTCCACTGACTAAAGGGTCATGGGTTTGATTCCTGGTCAAGGGCACAAACCTTGGTTGCAGGTCCGATCCCCCACCCTGGCCAGGTGTGTAGGGGAGGCAACCAGTCAATGTGTCTCTCTCACATCGATGTTTCTCTCCCTTCTCCCTCCCTTCCACTCTCTCTAAAAATCAATGGAAAAAAAATATCCTTGGGTGAGGATTCATCAAAAAATAAGACAAAATGCCTGAAAAGGAAGGTCCCAGGGTGCTCTCCCTCCAGGGAGCACACCTGTGCCATTCCCTTCGCCCTCTCCTTCCCCCACTGACACGTGTCCCCTAACCTCTAAGGGACCCATAAGACTTGCAACCGGGGAGCAATGGTCCTTGTTTCACTGTCCTTCGCATGTTTTTGCTGAAGTCAGTAAATCTTGCTTTTCTACATTTTGTCTCTTTTTTGTAATCTCAGCAGAGGATATTTTGTGCCATTGATTGTAG
>NW_005871076.1:4865508-4932351 GCF_000147115.1 Myotis lucifugus | reverse complement strand
TCGGTGTGGGCGCGGGTTTCTCAAACGCCCGGGAGGTCGAGGTCGTGACCCCGAAGCCCCGAAGCCCGCCCGCCCACTACGCTGCGACTCACCTGACGCCCTGGCTGCCAGGCGAGCGCTGGCATAAGTGGATGCGAATCTCCCGTAGACCCAGCTTGGCCCCGACGCCCCGACTCGCCGCCGCCGCTGCCGCCGCCGCCATCTCCGCTGGTACCCAAGCCCCTGCCAGGCCTTCCGGCCAAGTTCTCCAGACCGACCAATCGCGGACCTCCAGTCCCGCGATAGCTGGGCTGACGTAAGGGGCGGGGCCACGTGTAGCTACTGTAGGGCGCCCCGGTGTCCTCCAGTTTCCTGGCGAGAGTGTGGAGCGCAAGGCACTGTGGGTTGTTTGCGGAGGTGCATTGTGGGGAGAAGGCTGTCGCTGCTCTGTTGTTGTTGGAGACTGAGTGCTTCGTGGCGTTGAGACCGCCGACAATATGCCGGAGCGGGATAGTAAGTATCGGATTATCTGCCCTTTCTCCGCTGAGGAACTCGGGACACTTGGCGGGTTCTTTTGGCTTTAAACCGGGCGTGTGTTCGGGTGGGTGGAGAAGGGCCGGAGTGACGCCTGGAGCCGGGGAAGCCGTTGGGCCCCGAGTGAGGCTGGGCAGCCCAGACTGTCTCTAAGTCTCGTCTTTGCCCCAGGTTACGGCAGATAGAGCTGATCCGTGAACTTTTCTCCCCTTCTCCCCAACCCGGTATCACTTAATTTGGGTTGAGCCAATTTGTCTCTTACGTGGCATCTTAGATGTTATCCCGAGGAAGTCTTTGCTGATCCTCCCGCGCTGGTTTAGGGGTCCCCTCCTCTGGGCCCCTACAACCCTTTGTATTTTTTCCACTTCATTACTTACTGCATTGGATTGTTACTGTGGTTCTTGCCTTTTCTTCCTCACTAGATTGTGAGCAATTTGACAGGAAAGCAAATTTGTATTGTTCACTGTTAAATCCCCGACTTTTGCACAGGACCTGACACAAAAGAGATTGATTGAATTTATGCTAATTCTTTTTCTTAGGTGAACCGTTCTCCAACCCTTTGGCCCCAGATGGCCACGATGTGGATGATCCTCACTCCTTCCACCAGTGAGTGTTTTGACCTAGGACCATGGGGAAAAGGTGGACAATGAGCAGGGTGGAGGTGGAGGTGGTGGTGGTGATGGTCAAAGAATCCTGAGTGTCTTGTCAGCAAGGATGGTCAAAAAATTGTACCCCTTGCCCCTTTAATAGGATCCCTGCAGGCCAGGCCTCTAGTATGCATATAAGATCTTTGGTTAATCACTTCCCGCCCTCCCCCTCTCCCCTTCCCTCTGAGATTCATCAGTCTGTTCCCTGTTTTCCTGCCTGTGTATTGAGTGTCTGCCCCCTGGTAGTCATTGCACGTCATAGCTGTTGGACGGTCGCTTAGGCTTTTATATATATAGTAGAGGCCCAGTGCACAAAATTCATGCATTGGGGGGGGGTCCCTCAGCATGGCCTGCACCCTCTCGCAATCTGGGACCCCTGGCCCCTAACCACTTGCCTGCCTGATCGCCCCTAACTGCCTCGGCCCCCACCACCGTGGCTTTGTCCGGAAGGTCATTTGGCTGTCTGGTCTAATTAGCATATTATACTTTTATTATAGATAGATGCTAGTAATTGGCCATATATAGACGAATGGAATTGTTTGGTCATAGGATGTACACATTTAAACCTATAATAATAAAAGCGTAATATGCAAATCGACCTAATGACTGAACAGCAGAACAACCGTCTGATCTTCCAGACAACCACGCTATGACATGCACTGGCACCAGGCCAGCCAAGGCGGGTGCGATGCAATTGGTTGGGGGGCCCCACCATCGCCCCATGACCGCCCCGCAGAGGGAGACCCAGGCCACCCTCTGTGGGGCGATTGATGGGGGTGGCTCCATGATCGATCACCCTGCAGAGGGAGACCCAAGCCACCAGCCAGCGGGGCGATTGGGAGGAAAGCGGGGGGCAATCGCAGAGCCCCGTGATCCAGTCGCCCCAAAGAGGGAGGCCCAGGCTACCCAGCTGGCAGCTCTGCGGTGTGTGGGCAGGGGCCTCCCTCTGCACAGTGATCAATTGTGGAGCCCCGGCTGGGTGGGCAGGGCCCACCAGCCAGCGATGCTGTGGTGGGTGTGCAGGGCCAGCCAGCGATTGCCCCACAGAGGGAGACCCAGGCCAGCCAAGCAATCGTACCCCATGCCTGTCTCCTGCAGAGGGAGATCAGTGGCAGGGGAGTGGGGGCACTGCCGCACAGATGGCAAGCAGTGGCAGTGGTGGGGGTGGGGCCAGCTACTAGCAGGGTGGGAGTTGGGGAGGTGGGGCGGGGGAAGGAAAGCCCCAATAGGCCCTGATCGCCGGCCAGGCCTAGGGACCCTACCCAAAGGGTCCTGGATTGCAAGAGGGTGCAGGCCGGGCTGAGGGACACACACACACACACACCCCCACACCCCGTGCACAAGTTTCATGCAATGGGCCTCTAGTTTTAATATATACTGTCAGATTGCCCTCCAAATAGATTCTAGTTACATTTTATCAGCAGTGTATGAAACTATCCACTTTTCAAATTCTCTCTCATAGTTAATTTATCAAATGTTTTTAAAAATTAACACTGAAAAATAAATAAAAATTAGCACTCTGGCCCTAGCTGTTTTGGCTCAGTGGATAGAGTGTTGGCCGGGAATTGAAGAGTCCCAGGTTCGATTACAGTCAAGGGCACATGCCTGAGTTGTGGGCTTGATCCCCAGTAGGGGGTGTGCAAGAGGCAGCCAGTTAGTGAGTCTCTCATCATTGATGTTTCTATCTCTCTCCCCTCTCCCTTCCTCTCTGAAATCAATGAAAATATATTTTAAAAAAAGTCAGAAGAGATTAAGTCTAAGATTAGAAATCAACTCTTTGAGGAAATAAGATAATAGTTTTTTTTAAAAATATATATTTTACTGATTTTTTACAGAGAGGAAGGGAGAGGGATAGAGAGTTAGAAACATTGATGAGAGAGAAACATTGATCAGCTGCTTCCTGCACACCCCCTATTGGGGATGTGCCCGCAACCCAGGTACATGCCCTTGACCGGAATCGAACCTGGGACCTTTCAGTCCGCAGGCCGACGCTCTATCCACTGAGCCAAACCGGTTTCGGCAAGATAATAGTTTTTTAAAAAATTAGCACTCTGATGCATTAGAAGTGGCATGTTTCTTTGTTTGGTTAATTCTCTCCTGAGGATTTTTTCCGTTGATTTTTAAAAAATATATATTTTTATTGATTTCAGAGAGGAAGCGAGAGGGAGAGAGATAGAAACATCAATAGTGAGAGAGAATCATTGATCAGCTGCCTCCTGCAGGCCCCATACTAGGGATCCAGCCCATAACCCAGGCATGCACCCTGACTGGAAATTGAACCATGACCTCCTGGTTCATGGGTCTCATAGCTTGACACTCAACCACTGAGCAATGCCGGCTGGGCTTGCCA
The DNA here is from genome assembly GCF_000147115.1 of Myotis lucifugus. Lineage (NCBI taxonomy): Eukaryota > Metazoa > Chordata > Mammalia > Chiroptera > Vespertilionidae > Myotis > Myotis lucifugus. Next base: position 4,928,841 of record NW_005871076.1, on the reverse strand, counting down.
TTTACTTTTTTAGAGAGAGTGGAAAAGAAGGAGAGAGAGAGAAAAAAAAAAATCCATGTGAAAAAGACACATAGATTGGTTGCCTCCTGAACATGCCCCAATGGGGCTGGGGATTGAACCTGCAACCCAGGTACATGCCCTTGATTGGGAATTGAACCTGAGACCCTTTGGTGCTTGAACTGATGCTCTAAGCAAAACTGGACAGGGTATGGCATGTTTTTTCTTTTTTATTGTTTAGTGATTTGAGAGATAGAACAATATTGATCTGTTGTTCTACTTATTTATGCATTCATTGGTTGATTCTTGCATGACCAGGCATGGAACCTGCATCCTTGGCCTATTGGGATGGTGCTCTAATCAACTGAGCTACCTCATCAGATGGCATGTTTTTGTTTTAAGTTGTATTTTCTTATTTCCAGTAAAATTAGCCATTTTTTTGCATATTTTTTTCCAAATCTTATTGGATACTAATGTTTAAAATCTTTGCTTTCTAGATCAAAACTCACTAATGAAGACTTCAGGAAACTTCTCATGACCCCAAGGGCTGCACCTACCTCTGCACCACCCTCGAAGTCACGTCACCATGAGTAAGCTCTGGGGTGATCCAACCTGTCTCCCATCTCCTTCCTACAGAAAACCTACTGATCTAGGTGTCTTAGGAACTGGAAGGCTAGTTCTTTTTGAACAAAGCCTGTGGTTCTGATTCTTTCTTTCTGGAGATTGAAGCTCCGTGGAGCCTGGCATGCTCTGGGATTCCCTTCTTCTCAGAATATGTTCCATGAACCACTTGTACTAGAGTTGCTGCTGGTGCTTAAATAGGCAGATTTCTGGGCCCATTCTAGCCCCATGGACTCAGATTTGGAGGCAAATATTTTGGGGTACATAATTTTAATAGTCCTTTAAGTGGTTACAATCCTCTCTAAAGTGAGAACCACTCACCTACAAATATTAACATGGATCTTTTCTGATTGAAACTCTTGCTTTGGCCAGTGTTCTAGACCAGCGGTCGCCAACCAGGTGTTGTACGGACCACTGGTGGTCCATGAGGTCCAAAAGGTTGGCGACTGCTGGTTTAAGGAAACCTTTGGAGCAGCGGTTGCCAACCGGTGGTCCACAGACCACTGGTGGTCTCTGAGGTCCGAAAGTTGGCGATGGATGTTCTAGACCTTTCTTCACCCCTCACGGCCACTTAGGGTTTCTGGGGCTGTGGTAATATTTTGCTATCAGTGAGTTTCTTTCTCTTCTAGGATGCCAAGGGAGTACAATGAGGATGAAGACCCAGCTGCACGACGGAGAAAAAAGAAAAGGTGAAGGAAGGATGGAGGAGTGTGGGTTTTTTTGTTTGTTTTTGGTAAATCTTCATGAGGATATTTTTTCCCATTGATTTGTAGAGAGTGTGGAAGGGAGACAGAGAGAGACATCGATTGGTTGCCTCCCACGTGCGCTCCAACCGGGGCCAGGGATTGAACTTGCAACCCAGGTATATGCCCTTGACTGGGAATCGAACCCACAGTCATTCAGTGCAAGGGCTGACACTCTATCCATTGAGCGACACTGGCCAGGGCAGTCTTGGGTTTTAATTTGGTCAGTGTCACATGGGTGTTTCTCTCTCTTTCTCCCCCTCGCTCCCTCCCTCCCACTCTCTCTTAAAAGACTAGAGACTGAGGTTTTCCTTTTCATAAGACTGCTTTCATGGTGGAGAGGAGTGATATGTGGAGTGGTAGTTTAGGGTTTTGGAGTCAGCCTGTGGTGTTTTAATCTCCTCTTTACCAGTTTCTAGCAGAATAACCTTAGCATTTTGTTTAACCTTTCTAATCCTCAATATTATGGGGAGAATAGAGCTAGTGATAAAAACTTTTATCAGGTTGTCATGAGGATCAACTGTGGTAATACATGTAAACACAGTATCAGTGCCTGGCATATAGTAACCACCCAATAAATCTTGGCTGCCATCATCATCATCATTATTTACATGATACTAAACTTTCTGGACCTATACTTTGCTTTCCTCTCTTCTGGGGGAGGACCAGCAAGGACTGATTTATTTTCTGTTGAAATTTGGAAGGAGATAATAATTGGGATGACTTCATGGTTGCCCTATAGAGATTCAGTGATATAGAGTTGGGTGGCATTAAAGAATTCTAAAGTGACAGATGGAGTGTCCTGAGGTGGTAGATGGAACAGTGTTATATATGAGGTGGAAGGTGCTGTAGTTGTGATTTTGAGGACTATCAAGAGGTGACCAGCAGTTCTATCACCATAAATGAGCTTTCACTATAGAGAGTTGGATAAAGGTATAGGGCAGTGATGGCGAACCTTTTGAGCTTGGCGTGTCAGCATTTTGAAAAACCCTAACTTAACTCTGGTGCCGTGTCACATACAGAAATTTTTTGATATTTGCAACCATAGTAAAACAAAGATTTATATTTTTGATATTTATTTTATATATTTAAATGCCATTTAACAAAAATCAACCAAAAAAATGAGTTCAGAGGTGACACGCGTGTCATAGGTTTGCCATCACTGGTATAGGGAAACAGGAATAGTACTATTGATGTTGGGATAGCAGCTGGTAAGCTTTACACATTTGCCTTTCTCTGGTCATAGTTATTATGCCAAGCTTCGTCAACAAGAAATTGAGAGAGAGAGAGAACTAGCAGAGAAGTACCGGGACCGAGCCAAGGAACGGCGAGATGGCGTGAATAAAGACTATGAGGAAACTGAGCTGATCAGCACCACAGCTAACTACAGGGCTGTGGGCCCCACTGCTGAGGCGTGAGTACCATGGGGGCCAGGGTATGGTTTCCTCGGCACCCCAGAGTCATATATTCTTCCTCACACTTTCCTTGCTATTGAGCCCACATCAAGCCATTTCAAAAGGCATTTGCCACCCAGAAAGGACTGTTCTAATGTGGCCTCTTTCATTATATAGGGACAAATCAGCTGCAGAAAAGAGAAGACAGTTGATCCAGGAGTCCAAATTCTTGGGTGGTGACATGGAACACACCCATTTGGTGAAAGGCTTGGATTTTGCTCTGCTTCAAAAGGTGAGTCTTGGTGTGAGTGAGTGGAGAGTGATACTAGAATGGTGAATGCTCTTGTATGGGCCTTCCAAGGTGAGAAGGGAGACTACTGTTAGTTCAGACTCTCTAGAACAGTGGTTCTCAACCTTCTGGCCCTTTAAATACTATTCTTGGGGGGGAAAGGGGTGTGGGGGATGCGGGAAGAGACTGGACAAAAATCGTGCACCTATGGATGAGGACAGTGGGGAGCAGGGTGAGGGCGGAGGGGGGGGTGGCAACCGGGTGGAGGGGAGCTATGGAGGGGGAAAAACAGGAACAACTGTAATAATCTGAACAATAAATATTTAATTAAAAAAATAAATAAATAAATACAGTTCCTCATGTTGTGACCCAACCATAAAATTATTTTCATTACTACTTCATAACTGTAATGTTGCTACTGTTATGAATCGTAATGTAAATATCTGATATGCAGGATGGTCTTAGGCGACCCCTGTGAAAGGGTCCTTCGACTGCCAAAGGGGTCGCGACCCACAGGTTGAGAACCGCTGCTCTAGAAGATGGCCCCTCTGTAGGACTAATTGCTATTTATTCTTCAAGTCTCAGTTTCAATTTTCTTTTCTTGGGGAAACCTTCCTTGGTCACCGAAGTATGGTTAAATTCCTCCACTCTTTACCTCCCACTTCCTGCACCCTTGCATACCTCTTCTGTTTCACTTTTTGCAGTTATCACACTTTGTTGTTTAATTGTTAAATTTGGGGTCAGGTTCGATTTCGGTCAAGGGCACGTGCCTGGATTGTGGGCTCAATCCCCAGTAGGGAGCGTGCAGGAGGCAGCCGATTACGTGCCTGGATTGTGGGCTCAATCCCCAGTAGGGAGCGTGCAGGAGGCAGCCGATTAATGATTCTTTCCCATCATTGATGTTTCTATCTCTCTCCCTCTCCCTTCCTCTATAAGCTGCATTAGGGCAAGGATTATATTGTCTTGTTTAGTATTGAGTTCTTGGTTCCTGGGGCAGAGGATTATATTGTCTTGTTTAGTATTGAGTTCTTGGTTCCTGGGGCAGTGTGGTATAGTGTAAATATAGTGTAATTGCCAGCAAAGAGAAAGAGGAGGAAGAACTAATGGAAAAGCCCCAGAAGGAAACCAAGTATGTAAATATCAGGGAGAACTTGAGGGTTTAGATAGGTGGGACATAAAGTACGAACACATTTGGCCAAAAAAAAAAAAATTTTTTTTTTTCTTTCTTTTCAGGAAAGATGAAGATCCTGAAAATAAAATTGAATTTAAAACACGTTTGGGTGAGTACAGAATTTCTACACTAGTGGCTCTGCATTCTGGATGAATTGTAGGGCATTTAGTGCTCTGGGAGGATATGCTTCCCCGTTCCCTCAGCTTATTTTCCTCTTTTGTTGCCCCTAAGCCAGCTACTTCCAATAAAATACTCTAATAGAATTCAGACTTGGACTTAGGTATTTCATATGTTATTAATGCCTCCTTAGTTAGGTTGGAAGCTCTTTCAGATTAGGGCTTATACTTTAAGGGAGGTAGCATTATTGCTGATTACAAATTCAGAATTTGCAATCTGAGAGAACTGGGTTTGAATCCTGATGATGACACCACACTAGGCAGGTGATTTTTGGCATCTGTGTTCATTTCTCAGTGTCTGTTTGTCCATGGCAAAATGGGTTAATGTTCATCTCATGGGATTATTGGGATGAAGAGAAGTAATATAGGCAACATGCCTACTAAGAGCTGGTTTTTCATTCATCATCAGTATCACTTTAAACCTCATTCTTATTCCTCACAGGGCCCAATACAATGATAGGCTTATAGTGCCCTTGAGAAGACAATGGGGAAAAGTGGATAGGAGCTCAGGCTTTGGAGTTAGACTGCCTGAATTTCATTCTTTGCTTTGCCACTTGGTAGCTATATGACTTTCAGTAAATCACTTAACTCTCAGCCTTCGTGTTCTCATCAGTTAAAGGTGATAATAATGTCCGCCTCACGGGGCTGTTGTGAAAATTGAATGAAGCAAAGCAAAGCATGCATAGCACTTGGCATGATGACAGGCACAGAGTGAGCACTCAATAAATGGCAGCTGCTCTTATAGAAGGTTCTCATTGGCTCTTTGCTGCTCTTCCTCTTTCCATAGGCCGCAATGTATACCGCATGCTCTTCAAAAGCAAGGCATATGAGAGGAATGAGCTGTTCCTGCCGGGTCGCATGGCCTATGTGGTAGACCTGGATGATGAGTATGCTGACACAGACATCCCTACCACTCTTATCCGCAGCAAAGCTGACTGCCCCACCATGGAGGTGAGTAACCCAAATCCTGAAAGCCTTGCACATGAGTCTCAAACCTGGAAATTAGCTTTAATTCTGCCTCAGCCTCATGGACCACATTTAACCCATCACCAAGTCCTGTTTACTTTTCATCTCCTAAATTTCAATTGAATCTATTCACTTTTCTCCATCTTCACCAATAACATTCTAGTCTAAGCCATCATCTCTTGCTGGAACTGTTAAAAGTGGCTCTTGGCAGGCACCCGGCCACAAAAAAAAAAAAAAAGTGGCTCTTGCCCTTGCCCGGTGCTCAGTTGGTTGGAGCGTTGTCTCACACACCAAAAGGTTGTGGGTTCAGTTCCTGGTCAGGGTGTGTATTGGAGGCAGCTGATCAATGTTTCCTCCCCCCCCCCCTTCCTCTTTCTCTAAAATTAATAAACATAACCTCGGGTGAGAATTTTTTAAAAAGGCTCCTAATTGGTTTCATTTCCACTCTGGTTTCCTTCTAATATTTTATTTATTTTTAATTATTACTGAGATGAAATTCACATGCCATACAATTTGCCTTTTTAAAGTGTACAGTTCAATGGCTTTTAGTATATTCATAATATTGTGCTACTATTATCCCAATTTTAAAACATTTTTATCACCCCCAAAAGAAACCCTGTACTTTGTAGCCATCACCTTCCACCACCTCAATCTCTCCATCCCCATTTTACACATGGCCACAGGAATCATCAAAACAGGAATTTTTGTCTCACCACAGTTTCAAAGCTTCCATTGACTTCTCACTGTTAGAATAAAGAGCAAAATTTTTATTGTGGCCTATGAGCCTTTGCATCTTTTGGTCTTTCCAGCCTTTTTCACCTTGCTTCCCTGTTGTTGGTTTTCCAGTCATCCTGGATTTCTTGAATGTGCTAGAATCACTTTTGACCCAGGCCTTTGTGCATGTTGTTTCATCTCTTTGGAATGTCCTCTCACAGCACCTCCTTTCCTAGTCTTTACCTACCTAATTCTAACTCATCCTTTAATTTGTTTAGTGAGTGAATGAAAAAGTGAAGTGATTCCTGCTCAGTGGAATAACTTTCTTGTTTCTTGGGGTTTTCAGGCTCAAACCACGCTTACTACAAATGACATTGTCATCAGCAAGCTCACCCAGATTCTTTCCTACTTGAGGCAGGGTACTCGCAACAAGAAGCTCAAGAAGAAGGATAAAGGTAACCTGACGGGTTAGGAAGAGAAACCTTACCCCTGGAGGGGCATTTGAGGATGGAACCAAGGTCTCCTGGAGCCTCTGTCTCCAGAACATTGGGAGGCTCCTGGGAACAGAGGAAAATGAGAGCAATGGAGCATCTATGCATCCAGTTTCTGTCTGTCTGACCCACTCAGGAGGCAGTGGTTAACTCTGAGGCATGAGAAGGGAAAGTCTGGGTAGTGTTTGTTGTCCCACCTTCTAAACAGGTGTTTAAAAGGGCATTGAGAATTAGAGAGCATGGTGGGGCTGAGTGGGGATTAATGAGTCTTTCTCATTCTTCACATTTTAGGGAAACTGGAAGAGAAGAAACCCCCTGAGGCTGACATGAAGTATGTATCCTAGCCCATCATCTGATCTGAGGGAGGGAGGGAGGGGGCTATGTGCTTCGTGTCTTCAGCATTTTGGGGAGGCCTTGTTGTGAGAATCTAGAGAAATGGCCAGGGAAAGTGGAATTAATTGTGTGTGATTTTGACAGCTAATCTCTGTTTTCCTAGTATATTCGAAGACATTGGGGATTATGTGCCCTCCACAACCAAGACACCTCGGGACAAGGAGAGGGAACGATATCGGGAACGGGAGCGTGATCGGGATAGAGACAGAGACCGGGACAGAGAGCGGGAGCGAGAACGAGATCGGGAGCGGGAACGGGACCGAGAGAGAGAGGAAGAGAAGAAGAGGCACAGCTACTTTGAGAAGCCAAAAGTGGATGATGAGGTGAGATGTGGCCCCTAGTACCAGGTGATAGTGCTGCCTATCTCTGCCTGCCCGGCCGGCACAGGACCTCTCTGTTATATAGGCACCTCATGGCTTCATGGAAGCAACTGGGGGTCAACTAATCCAGGATAGGAACCATCCTGGAAATGGGGACAGCGGAGGGTAGGGAATTGATTCAGACTTGGGGGTAGAGGAGGAGTGGGAATCCCTCATGGTGATACTGACCTCAGTTTCTATTTTCTTTCCAGCCCATGGACGTTGACAAAGGTAAGTTGTGTCCAAGGCATCTGCATTAGCTCCAGCAGTCCTGCTTTCCCCTGGGCTAAGAGTTGGACCTAGAGCTCATAGCTGGCAAGGGTGGGATTGGGGGACTTTCTGGTCCTGGGTTCTCATAAGATTCCTGGCTTGCTATATGGAGTAGACAGAAGATAAGTCTGGAGTTCCCTCCATCTTGCTGGGCAGTGACAGGGCATATCTGCTCTATTAGATATAAATTCTTCAGCTGTGGAGTCTTGATATGATGTGAGGCAGGTTGAATGGGCAATATTCTGAGCACACTACCCCAACTCAACCAGAGTAGTTCATTATTATTTGGGATTTGATTAACATTTTGATAGCAAAAAGATTCTATTGCTTAAAAACTGTTTTTATGAAAGCTATAGGTTGAAAGGGTGTTATAGGGAAGAGGCTGAAATTCCTCGTTTCAGTGTCTTAATAGAATTCTCTTTTCCCCCAGGACCTGGATCTGCCAAGGAGTTGATCAAATCAATCAATGAAAAGTTTGCTGGTTCTGCTGGCTGGGAAGGCACTGAATCATATCCTTTATTTCAATATGTTTTGGGTTTCAGAGAATTGTTCTCTTTTCATTCCAACTCTACCTGCTTCCCTACTTTCTCACCATCCCACTCCTTCCCTTTTGTGTTGAATTTTGACCAGGATGAACTCACTGTGACTTTCCCCTTTCTCAGAGAACCCATTCAAGTTCACAGTTATCTCCTTAGAGTTTTCATGTTGAGGCTTTTAGTCCTTGGCCCTTCCTGGTTGAAGCTTTTCTGCTACAGGCAGAATTATTTTCTTTAACATAGCATATGCTGAAGAAGCCCGAGGACAAGAAGCAGCTGGGAGATTTCTTTGGCATGTCCAACAGTTATGCTGAGTGCTACCCAGCCACGTACGTAACAAAGAAGGGAGGCCGGGATGATTAGAGAAGAAGTTAGAGTGGAGGGGTTGGGTGAGGTAGAAATTTGATTTGCTGGGATCCAGGGGTACTTCCTACTTGGATGAACTATTCTCTTTGGCTCTGAGTAGGAGGTCTAGGGGGTGGTCATTCCTGGCATATAGTCTCTTACTTGAGTAGGTGCTCAGATGAAGCATTGGAGTCTGGGTCAGCACCATCTGTTCAACTGTTGGTTCTCTTTAGGATGGATGACATGGCTGTAGACAGTGACGAGGAGGTTGATTACAGCAAAATGGACCAGGTATGGAGTTTGAAGCATGGGTGAGGGGTCTTGGGCAGTTACTCTTTAGTACATGTCCCTTTCCCCATTCCCAAAAGATCTGTGTTTCATTAACTGGTCCTCACTTCTCAGCTGCAGTAATAGGAGCACCAGCATTGTGGGGTCATGGACAGCTTAACTATTTCAAAGTGTTTCTACAAAAATAAAATGAGATAGAGCCAAAAATATAGTTCTTTTTATTTCCTACAAAGTGCCAGGCTTTGATTTCTATTCTAGGCAGTAAGCAGGTTTTTAGTGCACAAGAAGAAAGGGCTAAAGAAATTGCAGTCTTTTGAAAAATGACTGATTTTATTCTAACCAGCCAGTGTTGGAATTTTCTTCCAACTCTTAAAACCCAGCAAACACCATTAATGGTAAAGAAATTTCATCTACTTTTTCCTTATTCTCCCTGCACTACAATGGTTAAGACCGTTGGTTAATTCCATCTTGGAACCTTGCTTAACCCTGACTCTGCCATTTATTAGTTTTGTGGCTATGTCAATTTATTTTACTGTGTATGCCTCAATTTCATCATCAGGAAAATAGAAATATATTTTCTCTTAATAGAGTTTTTGAGAGAATTAACACTCCGGTGTGGGGTGAATTTCCCGCCAAAATATAAGATGGCTCTGTCTTTTGGTTTTGTTCCATCCACCAAAAGGGTGGATTACAAACAAATATTTGGTAATACGCAGTTACAATCGGCCCGAGTTTACACGTTTCCCGCACTCCACCGCAAATCTATATGAACCGAGTTAAAGACGGCTCCCGCGGAGTACGCGCAATTCACGCGAGCCGACTTAACTCGTTTCCCCCACTCCAAGTGTTAAATAAGATAGGTATTTAGTATTCAGAAAAATGCCTGGCACATAATAAGTACATAGCAAGCATTTATTATTTATTAGGGTAGAATTTATAAATGATGAAATCAGAGACTATGGAAGAACCTGGCTTAATCAGGGACTAAAATTCCATTTCCACTGACATCTCTTCCTTCTCCCTTTGCCATTTTGTCCTGCAACAGGGTAACAAGAAGGGCCCCTTGGGCCGCTGGGACTTCGATACCCAGGAAGAATACAGCGAGTATATGAACAACAAGGAAGCTTTGCCCAAGTGAGTTGGTACTAAATACAGCCAGGATGTGAGGAGAGGGATGGCGATGGGTGGGCTAGCTCACACCAGGTTGGAGGGTGTGGTCTGGCTGAGACATTTTCAAATAGCTTTCTGCTCACAGGCCCTCTGGGAACACCTTGCTACTGCTATGCAAACTAATGTCTCTGTTGTCTTCCCTCAACTGCCCTTTTTTCCCCTCAGGGCTGCATTCCAGTATGGCATCAAAATGTCTGAGGGGAGGAAAACCAGGCGCTTCAAAGAAACCAATGACAAAGCAGAGCTGGATCGCCAGTGGAAAAAGATTAGTGCAGTAAGTGGGACTGCCTCTCTGGTGGGAGGGGTTCAGCTGGGAGTAGACACTGGTCCATCAATCCAGGAATAGGCCAGGGGCTGGAGAGCCATGGAAGTAGAGAGATCAGCCTTGAGCCTCAGTTGGACTTAAAGTGGCAGTGTAACTATCGACTGTAACTTCTTGCAGATCATTGAGAAGAGGAAGAAGATGGAAGCTGATGGGTGAGCAGCCTTATTCATTCTCTATGGGACTGGGGAATTGCTTACTTTATTTGATCTTAGGCTGACTCATTTATTCTATTACTGCAGGGTTGAAGTGAAAAGACCAAAATACTGATCTCCAGTTCCAACTCCAAGAGTCTTTACAAGGACATGCTTCCCACTGCTTGCTTTCTACAATTCCCAAAAAAGTTGCAAGGTGTTTGTTTGTTTCTGATGTATATATTATTGTTTAATCACTTGGTTCCATTAAAATTGGTTAACCTGCAGTCTTTTCTATATTGTGCACCCTCCACTCCAGGGCCCCTGAGGCACCAAGAAGGATATTAATTTTACTGATTATAGAAAATCACATGCAGAAAGTCAGCTCAGTCCTTTCCTGAGCTATGGTTCTAGATATCTTGACAGTAAGAATGTTTACTAGCTAGGTGCCCAGAGGAGAATGGATAAGAGATAGATGGTTGGTCTCAAATGTCAGACCCATTCAGGCCCATTTGGGGCCCGACTCTTAGGGCAGAGATTCCCTGGGAATTAGGGTGAGCCCAGTGGGCTGCCAGTCTAATCGCAAAGTTTGCACAGCTGAGTGCTAGGTGAAGGCATCTGATGAGAATCACTGGTGGGAACAAAAATCTTTTATGCAATTATGTCCTCCTGGGAGCTTTAATTTCAAGCACACATCACTGCTGCCCTGGCTGAAGGGATACCTTGGGGAATCCCTGTGCTAGGCCATTTTGATGTGCCCGTCAACACCCTGAGAGGTTTACTAAGGCCAGATGGGCTCCCTGGTCTCCAAATCAACTCCATCCCCACATTTTTCCTTCTCTCTGCTCATTGCCAACACTTTCATCTGGTACTTACAAATAAAGGTCACCACTTTCGGACTGGATCCCTACCTGCCACTGCTTATTCTAAGCCTAAAATTTGTGGGCTCACCAGGTCCAAAGAAAGATAAAGGGCCATCTTAGCCATTGCCTTTATTCTTGATAGGGCAGGGGCACTTAAGAGATTGAAATTGAGCCTTGTCTGCAATAGCACCTAGAATGACTAATTTCAGACAGTGACACCCAGCTTTCATGGTTGTAGGCAGTGGTCCTAATTAGGAAAAAAGACAGAGACCTGGCTCAAAATAAGATACCTAGAGTATCACTAAGATAAGACCTGGGGGTTGGTCCTAGCCGGTTTGGCTCAGTGGATAGAGTGTTGGCCTGTGGACAAGGGTCCCAGGTTGAATTCTGGTCAAGGGCACATACCCGGGTTGTGGGCTCGGTCCCCAGTAGGGGGTGTGCAGGAGGCAGTTGATCAATGATTCTCCCTCATTGATGTTTCTCTCCCTCTTCCTTCCTCTCTGAAATTAATAAAGATGTATTTTTTTAAAAAGACCTGGGGGTTGACTGTCAGTGTAAAATCAGTTTTTGCAAGTACTACCAATCTTCATGGAAGTGACTGGTTGACAACACAGTGACAAGGACTTCCAACACACACAGAAACTTCCAGTCGCACAGAGGGCATGCAGTCTCTCTGAGGTCCCTAACCTCACTCCTTCGGCTTCTCTTTAAAAAGGTTGGGAAATCAGCATATCAGATGTCTTAGAAGGCTTCATACCACAGTGATGTGAGGACGTTCTCTTCAGCCACAGGAGTTCCTTCTCATCTGCCCCACCATAATGGGTAGTCACACCCTGGCCATATAACTTTTTATTTTTCCAGGCAAATATTTTTTAGCAACTTCCTCCCCTAAAGCACAGTGTGCTCCTCTTTGTGGAACCTTTGTTAACTGGGATGTCCAAAACAACTGCTGTGCCCATTTTCCTCTTCAGCAACTGCCTGCTCTGAGCACAGCTGGCCCGGCCCACTGAAGGTCTGCAGCCTAGCTATAGGAATGGGCAGGGCGCTGTTCAGCCATGAAGATGTCGCGCACAGAGGGCAGCAACTTAGGCATATGCACACGGGCTGCCTGCCCTCCACGACCCACCGTGTGAAATTCTTGTGGCATAGGCTTTTGCTGCTTCCTGACCAACCTGGCTGACACTGGTCATGGTCTTGGATTTCACCACGCTATGAATGACTGGAGTGTGTCTCTGATCCCGAAGGCATTAAGTCCTTAAGGTTGTGTGACGTGAACAAAAAATTAGGTTCTATTGAAAGTAACCTCACAGGGTCATCTGATCATAAATGGGCAGGTCATAATGGGTAGTCACACCCTGGTCATATAACTTTTTTTCCCAGGAAAATATATTTTTAGCAACTTCCCTAAAGTATTTCAGGAGCCGATGAAGCTCTCCTGTTCTTTTTTTTTCAATTAACTAATAAATACTTGATTAGAACCTTTGATAACTTACATCTTACCAGCACCCCTTCTGCCCGGCTCCTCCAAGGCTCTGAGAGAGGGAGGCTCTCTCATCTGCTTCCTTTCACCCCGACTTTCCCAGTACCCTCTGCCCTGGGTCCCATTCGGGCTGAGTGACACTGACACACAATGACGTCAGGGGAGGTGGCACACTGACTCAGTTCCAGGGGCCCAGGTCGGGGTGCTCCCAGTCCTGCGCCGAGTTTGCCTGGGTTTGATTTGGTCCTGGGGTGATTCCAGCCTTGCTTCTAGGCTTGCTGGGCAGAAACAGCACTAGTCTCCTGAACATCTCCAAGGAGGGGAGCCTGGTCAAGCGCATGCCCACAGGAGTTGTGTGCCAAGCCCAGGAAGGGGCCTGGGAGAGCCCTCTGTGCACTGGAGTGAGGAGGAAATAGCACTGGGTGACCTGCCCTGTGGCCCTGCTGGCGATGCCGGCAGGGCTAATGTTATTGTGTCTGCACCCGAGGGAGGGGGGCCAAGGTATAGGGTGCCGGTTCTAGGTTCCTGGGGTACACCAGCGAGCTGGTACCCGGTAGAGAGGCATAGCATAACTGAATTTGAAAAGCCTGGTGTGGTTTTCAGAGGCGAAGAATTAGCCTCCGGGTGGTGGCCAGGCTCACATTCCAACAGCCTCGGACAGCAGAGAGCGAGGTGGCACCAGCCAGGTCAGACCTGCCTAGCAGCTGCCTGAGAATCGGAGGGGCTCCCCGTGAGTGCAGGAGAGGGGGGCTGTTTTCCCAGATAAGCGGTCACAGCAGAGTTTGGAGGACCAGCCAAAGGCTGGGATTCAGCTGGGGCTGCACCGGATGGAGGTCCTGGTCCTGGATGGACGTCTGGGCCCCAGGATGGAGATCTGGGACCCGGGTTGACGTCTGTGCCCTGGATGGAGTTCTGAGTCCTGGAAAGAAAGTCTGGGTATGGGATGGTCTGGTTCCCAGATGGAGACCTGGGTTCTTCAATGGACATCTGGGTTCTGGGATGGAAGTCTAAGCCCAAGATGGAGGTCTAGGTTACGAGTGAGGTCTGGGCCCCGGATGGAGATCTGAGCCCTGAATGGAGGACTGGGTCCTGGCAGTGAGGTCTGGCCCCGGATGGACGTCTGGGTCCTGGCAGGGAAGTCTGGGCCCTGATGGACTTCTGGGGCCTGGATGTAGACTGAGCCCTGAATGGCGGTCTGCATGGGTCAGGATAAGGGGGAAGGAGAAATGCGACTAGAGAGGGGATTGATGGTCTTCGGCCATCTAGCTGGTCTAGGTATCAGTGGCGTCAACACAGGAGCTCAGGGGACCTTGGGAACCTGGCCCCTAGAGTCCGCCCCGCCCACAACAGCTGCGGAGACCCGCCTTTTCCTGGTTACGGAGACGCCCCGGCGCCACTTCCTGTCCCGCCCCCCCAGGCGGAAGCGGTGCACCGGGCTGCTTACTCCTGCGGGTTGACGGCTTGGCACGCTAGTCAACTGCGAGGCGGCTCGGAACCCCCCGGTGCATGGATCACACGTGCGACGAGAGGGCCACGGAGGATAGGAGCGACGAGGAGGACTCCGACTCCCCGGAAGTCCCGGCCCGGACCCGGGACACCCCTGAAGACATCGTTTTGGAAGCGCCGGCCAGTGGGCTGGCGTTCCACCCGTCCCGCGACCTCCTGGCGGCGGGGGACGTGGACGGGGACGTGTTCGTGTAAGTGCGCGCCGGGGCCGGGGCGCGGTGGGCTCGGGGGCTGGCAGCTCCCCTGGAATGGAGCTGGCGGAGAGAAGAGTGCAGGGAGAGAAAGAAAGTTTGCAAGACTCATCTGGTCTGATTCGTTCATTAACATTTGGCTTTAAACAAGTTAGCACACAAATCTCTGAAAAGAGCTGAAAGGAAGGTGAAATGGCTGTAATGTCGTGACGGAGCCCAGAGACAGTAAGTAGCAGGATAAGGCTTTCAGGACAGATTATTATACTGAGCCTGAAACAAGCTCAACAGGGTCCCCTTCTTGAGCTTCTTGCTTTAATTGCTCTTTTGAAAACACAAATCCTTAAATAGTTTACCGTTGCTTTTAGGATTAGGTCTAAACTGATTGACCCTCTGGCCCTTGCTCGCTTTCCCCTTTGCTTTCTATGCTCATTCATCCTTATCTTTATAATGTATCTTGAAGCCTCAGCTCCTTTCCCCTCACTTGTACCTCCTATCTCTAAGTTCTCAGCATGTCTTCACTCTGTCCCCATGCCCCTGACTAAATCAGATTACTTACTAGGTGCTGCCTTGGCACCAGATGTCTTTTCCTCATAAACTTCATAATGGTTTGTAGTCAAACATAAGTTTGTATACTTATTTGAATGCTTGTCTCATTTACTTAAAAATGTGTCTATTAAGCAGCTTTTTCATGCTAGGCACTGGGATAGAGCAAACTTAGTAGAACCAGTTCTGCCCACCTGGAACTCACTGGCAATTAAGCACTTAATTCACTCGGCTGCTTTGAGGATCTGCTCTGAGCATCTGCACTGGGGATGCTCTCTGCACAGGTGCTTGCCTTGCTGAGTTTACAGGCTGGTGCTTCTCTGTTCCACCTGCATTTTGATCCTGGCTCTTTTTCAGTGTGCAGTCACAATGTGCCAGAATTAATTTTGGATCTCCAGCTCCTACAGAACTGGAGTGCAAGATCCCTGTTTTACTGATTTTTACATTTCCAACTTCTGGGGCTGCCCTTCCGTTATTAATTTAACGAATATTTCTGGGCCTTCACAGTGGTCCATACCTAATCTTTCCCCAGGCTGGGGCTTGCAAGGATGATTTAAGAAGGGTGGGGTGACATCACAAAGTTGCAAGCAAATATCTATCAAATGAGAAAAAGATTTCCAAATATTTGAAGCTCATTGAAAATGGAAAAAATGGGATGGTAAGCTGTTACGGCCAAAGGTGATCCTGAGTGGCGGGGTGAAAGGATTGAGAAAAGACAGACAAGAGAATAATAGCTGGGTCTCGGTGGGACGCTGCTCCCTGAAGAGGAGACAACGCCAGCGCCCACAAGCCGTGTCTTTATTTTATAGCAGATGCCACGAGGCAAAGTAGGGGCGTGATCAAGTCATTTACAGTATTCTCGTGTTTCAACCCTACTCAACTACATGCACCTGAACTCTATCACAAGGCACGTGGGGCTACGTGTTCGGACCATAGGTTCAAGCTTACAACCATAGCTGTTGGCTATGATTGTGCTGGGAGGGCCCTGCCCTCCAGCTGGGACTTGCACGTGGCAATGAGAGGACCCTGTCCTTTCATTAGTCCGAGGCCTGAACCTGGCCAAAACACCGTAACCGCGCCCCACAGTAAGCTCCTTGGGCTTAGGGGTGTACTAGCAGGAACTCCTAGGTAGGTGGAAGGTTGACTAGTTGGTACACCCCAGGCAGGGTCTGGGGTCATTCACTCTCCATCTCTCTCCAGCTTTTCTTACTCCTGTCAAGAGGGAGAAACCAAAGAGCTCTGGTCCTCAGGTCACCACCTCAAGTCCTGCCGTGCCGTGGTCTTCTCTGAAGATGGGCAGAGTGAGTATTGGGGAAGGCAGCCAGCAGTGTGATGGTGGGAGGGGAGCAGTGAGCAGCACCATGACCTGCGCACCTTTCCCCCCAGAACTTGTTACTGTCTCCAAGGACAAAGCCATCCACGTTCTAGACGTGGAACAGGGCCGACTGGAAAGACGCATTTCCAAGGCTCACGGGTAAGAGAAGGCAAATGTGTTGAGGCGAGGGTAAGACTAATTTTTTAGTCTTGGGTAAGGACTTGCAGCTCCCTATTGGGACAAAGATGCTCTAAGAACAACTGCATCTATGTCTCTAGTGCCCCTATCAACAGCCTGCTGCTAGTGGATATGAATGTTCTGGCCACTGGGGATGACACAGGTGGCATCCGGCTCTGGGACCAGCGGAAGGAAGGCCCCTTAATGGATATGCGGCAACATGAGGAGTACATTGCTGACATGGCTCTGGACCCAGCCAAGAAGCTGCTGCTGACAGCCAGGTACATCCTCAAAGCTGCCTTCCCTGTGCTAAATGTCTCCCCCTTAATGGCAGCTTCTGGCCAAGCCTGCTGCTCTGCTTTCTCTGTAGTGGAGATGGCTGCCTTGGTGTCTTCAATATTAAGCGACGCCGGTTTGAGCTGCTTTCAGAACCTCAGTCTGGAGACCTGACCTCTGTCACAATCATGAAAGTACGGCTGGGCACGGTGGGATGGGGTGTGCAAGGGACTTGGTCTGACAGAGCTCTGCAAACATGGTTTATCCTGTTTCCCTGCAGTGTGGGAGGAAGGTGGCCTGTGGCTCCAGTGAAGGCACCATCTATCTCTTCAATTGGAACGGCTTTGGGGCCTCACGGTGACCGCTTTGCCCTGAGAGCCGAGTCCATTGACTGCATGGTTCCAGTCACTGACAGTCTGCTGTGCACTGGGTCTACCGATGGAGTCATCAGGTGAGAGAAGCGGGGCGCTTAGGGGCACGGGAAGGGTAGGCGCCCCACCAGCCAATACCCAACACTCTTTTCTCTCCGTCCAGGGCTGTGAACATCCTGCCGAACCGAGTGGTGGGCAGTGTGGGCCAGCATGCCGGGGAGCCTGTGGAGGAGCTGGCCCTCTCCCACTGCGGCCGCTTCCTGGCCAGCAGTGGCCATGACCAGTGCCTCAAATTTTGGGACATGGCCCAATTGCGGGCTGTGGTGGTGGATGATTACCGTCGGCGCAAAAAAAAGGGAGGGCCGCTTCGGGCGCTGAGTAGCAAGGCTTGGAGCACCGATGACTTCTTTTCAGGACTGAGGGAAGAGGAAGAGAAGGAGGAAGAGGAGAGGGAGGATGACAGTGACTGAGGGGATGAGTTGAATCTCAAGACAGGTCCTCACTGGGCAAGAGTCTTGCTTCCTGGGCTGGATCCCCAGAGGCTATGAATCTGTCATACCCTCTTGTACAGCATAAGGAGATGGGCAAATAGAGGCTCAGGACTGTGGGGAAGTAGAGCTGCTCACTCTACCAGTGGAAGACAAGCCCACAGCTGGGGCAAGATAGCACGGACACAGGTGTACACCAACCAGGGGTTTAATATAAATACAACCAGCATAAACAAACAAACCAACAGTACACATACACCAAAACCAAAACACCAAGTGGTGGGGACAAAAGGCAGGTTTCTGACCCTTTGGCTCAGCCATCCCCCAAATAAAAACAAAGACAAATCAAGAAAATAAGTGAAGATTCGTGCTAAGCTGTGGGAGGAGACGGAGTGTGTGTGTCACACAGAGAAAGGCCAAGGGATACTCTGGGCTGGGAGAGAGAGGGCAAGGTCCCTCACCACAACTTAGCCAAATCTGAGCTGTCTCCAAGTGCACTGGGGCTGGGCCCCAGCTGGGAGGCTGTGTCAGGCCTAGGGCAGGGCCCATGCTCCTCCCGTTTTGGGGACCAGATGGTGGCTGCCCAGACCTGCTGGGTTGGGGACTGACACAGGCTCTGCTGACTTGTTCAGGCTGCCTGCAGAGGATGGGGTTACTGCTTAACCATGGTACCTGCCTCAGCTCCAGGAGACCACAGGGCGCTGGCCCCAGACTCGCTCACTGCCCCAGCACATGAAAGGAGGCTGGCCCCAGACTTGCTCAGTGCCTCCAGCAGCCGTGCAGACACAGCATCCTTGGCCACCTCATGCCCATCCTGCCCTTCCACGGTTAGCACAACCCAGATGAGGCCACTGAAGGGCACTGGATGCCCAGGGATCACCACCTGGTACCAGAAGTGGTGCCAGCCAGCAGGGCCCGTGCCCAAGCACTTGGTGAGGAACACTGGGCTACCCAGCTTCATCCGTTGGCACAGCAGCTGCAAGGCAGTTCGAGCCCCTTGGGACGCTAGCTTGTCCCTAGCGAGGGCCAACCCGCTGCCTTCTGGCTGTAGGCACCTCGGCGAGGGCCCCACAAGCTGCTGGCGGAGTCGGTGCTTCACGTCTGGCTTGAGCCACTCCACAGCCACCTGCTCTCCACAGAGGCGTGACTGCCCTGTAGGAAAAAGGCAGAGACAAGGACAGGTCTTAGCCCTGCACCCAAGCCCTGTGAGTCCTTAGGAGTCAAGTCACACAATTACCAGGTGATGTGACCTCTGGCAAAATAACAAGGCTTCATTGTGTTTGTAAAAAGGGTGCAGTAACAGCTACCTTCTAAGTTTTCTTGGAGGAGTACTGATTGGATGCTGGCTTTATCTACTGCAAAACCATAAAACTACCAACCTTTACTGTGAATACTTGCCAAGAATCAAGGAATGTGCTAAGCATCCAGCTTAATTCTCACAACAGACAACAGTCTCAGTTGGACTGCCTTGGGCAAGTCCCTTTCTTAAAACAATCTTCTCTAACGAGGGAGATGTTGTATATTTTTCATTGGAATGTTGAGGGTTAAGTTAGGAGATAACACATGGGAAGTATTAAATTTAGGTAAGTGGTAGTACCATTGGCAATTTTAAGAGCTGAGTTCAAATAAATAATATAAAGTTGCAAATTCGGGCATTCTTGGCCTTAAGATCTTTCTACTTTACCCGCCCTACTGACGTGTGGAGGTAAAGTTCCTGGCAGAATACTGTGGCTCCAACCAGCGGCCCCCAGCAGCCTCCGCCCCTACCTTCCATCAGGGCCTTTTTGGCCATGGCCGCTGCACGGTGCGAGCTGAACTTGAGCAGTGCCATCTGCGTGAGCGCCAGTCCGGGGCTGGGCAGCAGCAGCGCCTCCTGAAGGCCCGGACCCAGCGGCTGCAGCGCGAGCAGCAGCGCGCGGCGGGTCAGAGCCGGCGGCAGCCCGTCCACGCTCAGCTCGCACTTCTCGGTGCTGAGGCACACGAGCAGCGGGCAGGAGGGCCGCAGAGGGTGGTTGTGCAGCGTGGCGATGGCGGCCTGGGCCCCGCGCCGCGAGCTGTAGCGGGCGTAGGCAAAGCCCCGGTTCAGGCCGCTGAAAGTCATCATCAGGCGGAACTCGTAGAGGCGGCCCGCGCGCTGGAACAGTGGGATCAGCTGGTGCTCGTACACGTCCTGGGGCAGCCTACCGATAAACACCTCGGACCCGGGCGGCGGCGGGCTGCCCACCCAGCCTGGGGGGAGGGGGTGGGGGAGGCACCGTCACCCATCCGGGTGTTCCGGGCTTGGGCCCAGGAATCCGGCGCGGGTGGGACCGTGTGAGCATGCATCTGTGAAATGGGTACAACACCCGTACCCCGAGTCGTTGGGATAACTGGGTAACTGAATTAAAATGGGGCTGGCACAGAGTGAGTACACCTTAAAGCTGGCTCCTTGGAGGGGGCGGGCGGGTGGGGCACGTCTGCTGGGGGAGGGGTTAGCGGGTAGTTGGGGGTGTCTGGCTATGGAGACCCCGAGTGGGCGCCTCCCCCAAGGGGCTCGTCGAGGCCAGCGCAGCACCCCGGCAGGCGTCGGGCTGGACTGTGTACCTGGGGGTGGCCCGCCATACTTCCTCTGCCCGTTCACTTGCACCAGGCGGATACCCGTCTCCCTGACCCACGCCTCCAGCGCCGCCTTGTTCTCTGGATTCACCCTCTCACACCACAGCTGCTGGGGAAGGGGCAGGTCGGAATGGCGGATGGCCGTGCCCGCCCCCACCTCGCCTGCGGTGCTGGGGCCCCAGGGCCCCCACTCCCTGCGCAGGTGGTGCTCGTTCACCCCTCGTCGGCAAGCGCTTACCTCGTACTCCCGTTTGGGCTGCATGGCTCTGGCGTCGGTCTGGCGTCGGTCCCTTTTATAACCTCCTCCCTATCGGCCTCTGGAAGCTTCCCTACCCCTCCACCTCCCAAGCTCGCATTGGCTCCGAGCACGACCCCGCCTCCCACGGGGGGTGGGAGTATCCGCCGCACGTGCGCCGCGACCCTCAGGTGAAAGCTAGGAACCCTAGCGGTTGAGTTTGCAGGCAGACTCGGCTCCTGAGAAATGGCTGGCACCACGGAGGGAAGAAGGACGCAGGGGGCACCCTTCACCCCGGGCAAGAGCCTGCTGTCAGTCTTTCTCCCCATTTCCCACCGCTAAAGCGGCCAGACTCTGACAGGGCAGGAAGGGGCCACTAGGGCCATAGCGACACAGACGGGCTCCAGTGGTTGATATTTTATTGCACCTTTGGTGACGGGTGGTGGGGAGCAGTGCCTCCTCCTGGTGGAGGGCCTGCAGAGGGGGCCATCTCAGGCCCGGTCCTTGTAGCCTAGGGGCCAGACTGGATTGAGCCCTCAGGGCTTCCTATGGAAAATGGCACAGTAAAATTACCTGTGATTATCAATAAAATAATAATAAAAATAAAAAGTCTCTGTTTTGACTACTCTTCAGGTTTCCCACTGGAAGTGTGCGAAGAGGTTGAAGTATATAGGCAGAGTTTTGTCTTGGCCTTAAATAGTGCCCGTCCACTTTCCTCTGACAGTTCGCTCAATTCAGCAGATGCAAAGGGGCGGGCTTGTTCTCCTTTTGATTTCCTTCACAAGGTCTTCTCTTCGGACATCCACCTGGCCAGGATGGGGGAAGAAAGTGATATGAGCAGCTTCCACTCCACTGCTCCCTGAGTGCCCACTCCTCCCTCTGGTCATCAGGTTTGGCTCAGCTGAGAGCAGGAACCCAGAACATTCAGGGTGGACAGTGCTTCTTGGGGGAGCCAGAGACACAGGGTGTTTGTGGGCATGGAGTCTTACCCTACCAGGATCCTAAAAACAGGCCCTTACATCCTTTACAAGTGTGTACTTGCAAGAACACCAGGCTTTTGCAGGGTCTTGAATGGGCATTGGCCTGCTGAAATGGCATACATTCCCTGTCCCTCAGCCTTCCTGCCCACCTACTTACCTCTTCTCTGCTGGCCACTGAACGGAGCTTGATGACCCCGTCCTTGAGCTCCTGCTCACCGATGATGGCCACCAGTGGGATGCCTGCCTCCTCACAGTACTGCAGCTGGTTCAGTAACTTTGGGTTTTTCTTGTAAAGCAGCTCAGCCTGCAGGGGACCCGGGCAGAAGATGAAGGCTGACTTCTGCATTCCTCAGGATCAACCTCCTGGGGCCCAACCTGTCACCTAGCTCTGAGTTCCGCCCCAAGAAATCGCAGGATAGCAGGGTGAGCTTGTGTTTAGCCTGTGCCCAGCATTCCCGTTTGCTGCCACCCGGGGGCTTGCCTCCTGTACCTTGATCCCAGCATCCCACAGCTCTGAGACGAGCTTCAGTCTCTCCTCCAGCAGCTTCTTCTGTGCGGATGCCACAAGCACCTGTGTCTCTGTAGTCCGTACCTTCTCCTCCAATGCCTGGGGAAGGTGCAGATAAAAGTCAGAGAGCTGGGCTACCCTTCGTAACACCGTCAAAGAGCAAAGAGAGCAGGCCCTTGTCAGGATCCTGAGACCAAGCCCAACTCAGCCAGCTCCATCAGGGCAGGGGCCCAGTCTTCTCATCCAGCAACTGGGCATAAGGTAGCTCTTAGATCATATAAGAAGTAAATTGGCCCTAACCAGTTTGGCTCAGTGGATAGAGCATTGGCCTGTGGACTGAAGGGTCCCAGGTTCGATTCCAGTCAAGGGCATGTACCTTGGTTGTGGGCACTCCCCCAGTAGGGGGTGTGCAGGAGGCAGCTGGTCGATGTTTCTCTCTTATCGATGTTTCTAACTCTCTATCCCTCTCCCTTCCTCTCTGTAAAAAATCAATAAAAAATATATATTTTTAAAAAAGAAGTAAATTGACTGGGCCCAGCCAGTGTGGCTCAGTGGTTGAGCGTTGACCTATGAACCAGGGGGTCACAGTTCAGTTCCCAGTCAGGGCACATGCCTGGGTTTTGAACAGGAGGCAGCCAATCAATGATTCTCTGATATTTCTATCTCTCCCTTTCTCTCTGACATAAATAAAAATATATTAAAGAAAAAAATAAACTGACTAGCTTGTACATCTGACGTGCCAGAATAAATTACCTAGGGCGAGGGCAAAGGTAGCTTATTTATAGAAACTTCTAGCTTATTTCCATCTACCTTAAGGGCCCACAAGAACAGTAACACAGAAGTGATACTGTGAGCCCATCAGGCAATCCAATCAGCCCTAGCAGTTCTATTCCCACTTACTATCTGCCAGTTGAGAGGGTACAGCTCATCGGGTACAACCCAAGGTGTGTGTGGAGAGGGGGAAGGGAGGATGCTGCTGCTGCCCCTTGTCTTTTTCTGGAAAACTATTTTCATAGTTCCTACAACATAAGATGCCTGTTGGAACAGTGACCTTAAGTGGGAAACATGGGTGGTTTCCACCTAGAGAAAAGGATGGAGCAGTGGGAAGGTTACTGCCAGAGCTTTCTCCAGGGGATAAAATGCAACCAGCCAGTTAAGAGCAGCAGCAACAAAGGTGCACTTGAGGCCATGAGGGGTTTCCCTGGTGGTACTCCTGGTGCTAGAGTCAGGACAGCCATCTTAGGATCTCAGGGCCTCAGACACACGCTCCCCCCTCAGAGACTATCACAGCATGGTTAGGAGCAAGACTTTACAGTTAGACTGCCTGGATTCAAATGGACTCTGTCACTTAAAAGATTCATGACTTTGGGGTATTTAATCGAAAATCTTTAGTTCTCTAAAGATAGTAAAAGTAGCTACTTTCAGAAGGCTGTTGTAAAAATTTTACCACCTAGATTCCTGACAGCTCTGAGGGAAGAAGGGACCCAGAACAAGATATTTTGTGAAAAAAGAATGATCAGAAATCCATAAAGCTGTCCTATAATGGGGTGGGAGTCTGTGTAGTAGTGTCCATCTTTTCTCCATTTCTCTGCAAAGATGCTCCTTGCCCAAAGTGACCCCCCGGGGGATCAAAGAAGATAGCCCAGTTGCCACTGCCTGCCCAGATTGTCTTCTACTCACCTCTAGCCTCTGCTCCACGATGGAAAAGATCCGCTCCACACCAATGCTGAGCCCCACGCATGGCACCTTGCGCCCTTTGGGGTCAAACATGCCCACCAGGCCATCATAGCGGCCTCCAGCAGCCACACTGCCCACACCCAGGGGCTCTTCCCCTGCCTGGGCTGCGGCCTGTAGTAGCACCGCCTCATAGATCACTCCAGTATAGTAGTCCAGCCCTCGAGCAAGGCTCAGGTCGAAGGAGATCTGTGGGGACAAGAACATGTCAGTACCAGATGAGGATCAAGGACCTGAAGCCCCAGAGCACAGCGAGGGCTCCCATCCCCAACCTGACTCACCTTGTCAGCAATGCCAAACAGGGTCAAGTACTCAAACAGCAGCTTCAGGTCTCCCAGGCCCTCCAAGGCCTGCTTGTTTTGAGACAGTTTAGGATCCTGGAGCAGCTGTTCCACCAGGGATACCCCACCTGGGGAGACAGATTTGCAAGAATGATTGATCAGAAGAAAAAATTAGGGGCTGTATCTTTTTGCCTGGATTGTACATGTATGTGTGCTCCCCCCACTCCCCGCCCACTTCCCACTTCTCTGTCTCTCTCCCATTCCCTCTGTCTCTCTCTCCTACATATACACACACATGGAGAGAAGAGTTTCAGCTTTAGGATTTAGGGCAGTGGGATGGCTGATGGGAGGCAGGCTTCATTCCTCACCATGCTGCTGGACATAGTCCCCAATGCGGTCAGCCACCTCGGGTGCAAGGCCCTTCTCTCCCACCATCTCGTTCTTTACTTCCTCCCAGGGCACCTGGGCAGACAGAGAGCAGTCAGGGACCCTTGGGCACCTTCCCCACCACGGAACAAGTATGGGCCCTCCTCAGGGGCAGTCTTGGAGCAGAAGCTGCCCTTCAACCTACATCCTAAGGCTAATTTTTCCCTGGCGGGCACAGAGGCAGCCTCCCCCCGCCCCCCCCTTACTGTTGTTTTCCATTTGGCAAGGCAGGGTGGCATCTGGGAATAAAGGAGTCAGATGTTTGGGTCATTACCTTGTCCAGCTTGTCCACTGATGAGCAGATGGTACGGAACTTGCTATCAGGAACCCCACAGATCGCAAACATCCCATCTAGGATGCGCCGATCATTCACCTGCAGGGACCCAAAGCATCTCTTTACATGACCCTCCATAGCTTTGGTCACTTAGGCTACTGGTCCCTCTGCACAAAGACCTTCTCCTGTGAGAGGCCAGGCCCAACTTTGCCCTCCCAGCCTTGTTCAGCTCTGACCTTGACCAGGAAGTCACCTATCTGAAGTGAATTCAGGATCTCACACATGATCTTCAGGCACTCTGCATCAGGGATCATGGGGTCAAATTGCCCAGCAATGTCGAAATCCTGCAGGGAGAGAGGTAGAGGTCCTCGGGGGTTTCTTCAGAGGGGATTCTGGGGAGCTCTGCTCTTGCTCTCTCTGAAAGGCCAGTTTGCACTTATGCATAGACCACTTTTTTTTCATTCTCTGATCATTAGCCCAGAGGAAAACCCCAGCATTCTTGGGTCTCTCACTAGTACTGGTTTCCTTTCCATCTATTGGACTAGTATTCATCATCTCATTC
The DNA here is from genome assembly GCF_000147115.1 of Myotis lucifugus. Taxonomy (NCBI): domain Eukaryota; kingdom Metazoa; phylum Chordata; class Mammalia; order Chiroptera; family Vespertilionidae; genus Myotis; species Myotis lucifugus. Next base: position 4,903,657 of record NW_005871076.1, on the reverse strand, counting down.
ATCTACTTTTGCTATTTCCTCCTACCACTAGAGGGCAACTATACAGCCTTAGTCCTAGTCATTTTCTCTATTCAGAAGCGCTGCCCACCAGTCTGGATTATTTCATACCTCAAATCCAATTTGCTCATCCTTTACTCGGATCCTATCACTGTGGTTTAATATGAAGAGCACTGGACCAAGAGTTTTAGTGCTGACTTTGCCTTTCCTATCCCTATGATCTCTTCATTCTGCTGAGAATCAAATTCACTCATATATAAAATGGGGAGAATAACCCCTGTTCTCCCCTCCCCTTTGTGAAATCTATAGGAAAATACCAAAGAAACCTCAGGGTTAGCATTATCTGGGGCACCCTGTTTGCTCAGGACACCATGAGTGCTCAGCAGATTCCACTGGCTTGAGGGAGGGCCAAGTTAGCCACATACTCACACACTGGTAGAATTCCCGATATCGGCCACGGGTCATGGCTGGGTTATCCCGCCGATATACTTTTGCTATGTGGTAGCGTTTAATGTTGGTCAGTTTATTCATTGCCAAATATCGAGCAAAAGGGACCTGATAACAAGAGTTAAGGAGAAAGCCCCTCCTAGCACAGTCTGGAAGTTGATTATCATCACCAACAGAAGCAAGGGTCTAGCCCCTCCCTGCGCAGGTAAAGCCAACACCCGTAAGATTAATAGCATTTCTGAACATTAAAAAAGAAACAACAACTTTGTGAACATAAGGGGCAGCTGACGTCTCAAAAAAGATTAAGGCTCCTTTCACTTTGGTAGTGTTTCCACCATGGGCTATGCTGAGCACAGCAGGGGCTGGGTACGTGGGTCAGGGAGCAGAAAAAGGGCCCCCGCGTGGGATCTCTGGGCAGATGATTTTCTGGCCTAGCTTGGAGATAAAGGAAATGCTACTGGTCAGTTAAGAACTTTGTCCACTGGACAGGGAAGGGGAGAGGTATTCTGGAACCAAGGCATTGCTGGTAGAGTTAAAACTGGGCCCTGACATAAAGCTGAGGTCTCACTCAGATTTCAGAAAACTTCTAAGGCTATGCTCTGTTTAGCCAAAGTCCTGCTCCTGGTTTAGAGAAATAATCCCCCTGATTGCCAAAGGCGTCATATTTGATCCCACTCATGTCTGGCTATCCCCAAACCTGAGCTAGAAATAGCCCCAGCCCAGTGAAGGCCAATCAACCCAAAGTGTCAAGAGCCCACATTTAGAAAGATACAGTGAGGTCATAGCGAAGGGACAGCAGCTCCCCACCCTGGTCTTTCAGGTCATAGATAAGCTTAGAGTCTTCCCCATACTTTCCAGTAAGTGTTTCCTGAAGAAAACATAAAGAAATGTGGTCACAATGATAAGTACAATTTAAAAGAAGTTTTGAAAACAAAAATTCACTTGTCTATATTTCCTCTGCCCTTTATCCCAATGGCTTATGTTTTTAAATTTAGTTATAATCAAAAGGAGCCCTAGCCAGTTTGGCTCAGTGGATAGAGCGTCAGCCTGCAGACTGAAGGGTCCCGGGTTCGATTCCAGGTCAAGGGCATGTACCTTGATTGCAGGGTACCTGGTCCAGCTCGTGCAGGAGGCAACCAATTGATGTGTTTCTCTCACATCAATATTTCTGTCTTTCCCACTCTCTCTAAAAATCAATGGAAAAATATCCTTGGGTGAGGATTAAGGAAAAAAGGAAACACCGATTTTGTCTTCTGCTTATCACTATTTCCATTTTGTGACAGCTGAAATTTTATTTTTAAAACCCGCATAATATTTCAGTGAGAAGCAGCTCTGTATTCCTTCCTAGGATTACACTGTTAGGTGTTTAGGTTATTCCAATTCTTTAATAAGTTCTATAACATTTAAATAAATATATTTGGGAACACATATTTTTTTCTGAGGGTAAACTAGGGGTGGGTTATTAAATCAATAATCATAAATGTTTTTATGACACCTGAGATTTCAACAATGTCAAAAGCAGTCCTTGCCCAGTAATATGTTCAATAACTTATTTCACCTTCTAATTGCCAAAGTTTAAAAAGCTTGAAAAGTCCGTGTTGTAGAAGCAGAAAAACTCGCACATTGGTTGGTCTTATAGGCTGAACTGTGTCCTCCACAAAATTCATATTTTAAAGTCCTATCCCCTAGTAACCTCAGAATGTGACTGTATTTGGAGACAGGGTCTTTAAAGAGGTAATTAAGCTAAAATGAAGTCATTAGGGTGGGCTCTAATTCAATATAACCGGTGTCTGTATAAAAAGAGGAAATGTGGACACAGAGGGAAGATGCTGTGAAGATACAGGGAAAAGACACCATCCACAAGCCATGGAGATTCCGGGAACAGATCCTCCTCTCACGGCTTCAGAAGGAAACATCTCATACTTTTAGCCGCCAGACAATAAATTCATGTTTTTTAAGCCACCCAGAGTATGATACTTTGTTATGGCAACCCTAGAAAACGAATACAGTTGGTAAAAATATAAATGAGTACAATCATTCTGCTCAGCATTCCATTTCTACGAATTTAGCCTGCAGATAAATGCCCACCGCAGATGTCTGTTCTTGAATAAGACAAAGGCAGTCCATGTCCTCATGGGTCTTCTATTTAAGTGAGAAGAAACCAGCAATACACTAATGCAAGAAAACAGGTAATTTCAGATAGTGATACCTGCTCTAAAGAAAACCAAACAGGTTGCTGTGATAGATAAGGGCTACTTTACGCAGGGGAGTTGCAGAGAATTACTGGACGAATGGCATTTTAATCTGTGATCTGAAGAGAAAATCTGCAATTTCTAATTTCTTTAAAACATCAATATATCAGTACTTTTTAAAAATTGATTTGAGATATATATATATATATATATATATCTGTTGTTCCACTTATTTATGCATTCATTGATTGATTCTTTTATGTGCCTGCAACCTCGGTGTATCAGAATGATGCTCTAATCAACTGAGCTACCTGGCCAGGGCTTGCCATCTCTAATTTTTTAAAAAAATATTTATATATATATATATATATTTATATTTTATTGATTTCTGAGAGGAAGGGAGAGGGAAAGAGAGAGAATCATTGATTGGCTGCCTCCTGCATGCCCCCTACTGTGGACAGAGCTCGCAAACCCAGCACGTGCCCTTGACTGGAATCAAACCCGGGACCCTTCAGATGCTCTATCCACTGAGCCAAACCAACTAGGGCTAGAAGGGTTCTCTTTTGAAAGCCGCTGGCCAAAACCAGGTAAATAAAAAGCAGGACCTCTTCCTCTAAGCCAGCCCCATCCCCTTTCTCACTGGAGAAAACAGTGGTCTTTGTCCACAACAGGAGAGAGACCTTTGGACCTCACTCTCTTGTAATCCTCTTGTTCACATACCCATTCTCCCACCATGCAATTTCTTACCCTTCGCTCACCTTTAGTTCAAACACAGGCGTATCAATGACTTCCGCACCGTGGCGTTTGAAGCAGCTGATGATTATATCAAACACCTTCTCCCGAACTGCCATCTGCCGGGGATTGTAGTCTCTTGTGCCCTTGGCGTCAAAATCAGCCGAAGAATCAGGATGGGATTTAAAAAAAAAAAAAAAAAAAAAAAAAGAACAATAAGATCTATAAATATAAAAGCATGACCTCAGCGATGACAAATGCAAATTTCAATTTTCCTACAGGCCACCGAGTTGTAAAACAAGTACAACAATTCCCTATTAATCACCACACCCATTTGCTATCACCCTTCCAAGTTCCATTTCCTTTTAAGCTTGGTTCTTTTTCCTAGGATTCTTAGGACTCTATTCTTTGAGTTTTCCTAAAAACTCTATTCCTGAGATAACATATTTCCTGCCTAGTAGAAAGCACCTACCTGCTGACAGGCACGTGGCCAACGCAAACTGGCTTAACTAGCTGAACTCCATATTTTACAAGTAACATCCTTTCCCAACATAAAACAATCCTAATGAATATTATTTGTTCTCTAATTTGCTTCTTTTTAAAAAATGTTTTTATTGATTTCAGAGAGAAGAAGGGAGGAGAGAGAGGTAAAAACATCAATGATGAGAGGCAATCATTGATCAATTGATCAGCTGCCTCCTGCACACCCACTGTCCTCCTCTCCACTCTCTACAAAAATCAATGGAAAAAATATCCTTGGGTGAGGATTAAAAAAAAAAAAAAGGCAAATTTTATGTTATGTATATTTTACTACAATTTAAAAAATATTTATTACTCTATCTTTTACTTTGAATGAATCTTTTATCCATCCATGATTTTATGACAGCACACACTGGTTATTGGAAAATATTGGTTCATTGATACTGGTTATACAGATCTTTCAAATATTGGTACACTCACTTCATCTACACTAATCTACACTAATAAAAGAGAAACATGCAAATTGGCGTCACTCTGCTACACCCACCAGCCAATCAGAGTGACTATGCAAATTAACCCAACAAAGATGGTGGTTAATTTGCATACGCAGGCGAGGAGTGAAGACTGAAGAGGCTTGGCTTCTCCGCTGTGGCCAGACCAAAAGCCTGGGTCCCGGGTGCCAGAGGAAAACCGGTGCCAGCAGCCAGGGGAAGGAAAGCCTATTGCACAAATCTTTGTGCAACGGGCTTCTAGTTATATAATATCAGAAAACCAGATTTGTTAATATTACCATAGATCTTAGCAGGAAGGTCTTTAAGTATTGGGAAGCTGTTAAGCTCAAGGTGGAAGTTAAAACTTTTCTAAAATCCTAACTTTCACATGATCACTTAAATTTTATCACTGGCAACAAATACAGTGGGGCCTTGACTTACGAGTGTCCCGACTAACGAGTTTTTTGAGATACCAGCTGTCTCTCAGCTGATTTTTTGCATTGAGCTGACAGAGTAATTTGAGTTAACGAGCTCCTTAATGAGCTCCTAAACGAGCTCAGTCTTGGAAGGAATTAAACTCTTAAGTCAAGGCCCCATTGTATTGTGAAATGTTTTCCTTGAAGTGACAAGGCTCACTTGGTTCATTTTTCTGAAAATGTCTTCTAAATACCCTCAATCTTTAAAGTAATAGTTTATGTTTCAGTTTTTCTTTCAAATAAAAATGGTGTCCTGTGAAAAAAGTAGCTAGTTCAGCTTACAACTCACCTAATGGCACAAGTGTTTTTTGTTTTGGAATGAGGTGGAAGGACTTCCCATTTCATCACACAGAATGTTTTAAAACGTACTCAAGCCCTGTGTTTCAGTGGTTAGAGCACCGGCCCACACACAGAAAGGTCACGGGTTCAATTCCCAGTCAAGGGCAAGTACTGGATTGCAGGTTGGATACCCAGCCCCAGTTGGAGTGTGTGCAGGAGGCAACTAATCGATGTGTCTCTCTCACATTGTTTTTTTTCCCTTTCTTTCTGTCTCCCCCTCTCCCCCCATTCCACTCGCTAAAAATCAATGGGAAAAATATTCTCGATGAGGATTAACAAAACAAAAAAAGTGTACTCAAGGGTTGAGATTCAAAAGAATTAATAATTTTTACTGTTTTGTGAAGGATGTTAAGTGAAACCGATTTTTTTTTTTTTGCTGTGAGTGTATTAAAGTAAAAAACAAAATGATGCCGAAACCGGTTTGGCTCGGTGGATAGAGCGTCGGCCTGCGGACTGAGGGGTCCCAGGTTCGATTCCGGGCGGGGGCATGTACCTGGGTTGCGGGCACATCCCCAGTGGGGAGTGTGCAGGAGGCAGCTGATAGATGTTTCTCTCTCATCGATGTTTCTAGCTCTCTATCTCCCTCCCTTCCTCTCTGTAAAAAATCAATAAAATATATTAAAAAAAAAACACAAAAAACAAAATGACTCGCCCTAACTGGTTTGGCTCAGTGGATAGAGCATCAGCCTGTGAACTCAAGGGTCCCAGGTTCGATTCCGGTCAAGGGCATGTACCTTGGTTGCAGGCACATACCCAGTAGGGAGTGTGCAGGAGGCAGCTGATTGGTGTTTCTCTCTCATTGGTATTTCTAACTCTCTATTCCTTTCTTCTTCTCTGTAAAAAAGTCAATAAACTATATTTAAAAAAACAACAACAACACACACAAAATGACTCTTAGTACAATTTAGTGCCAGTATTGTGATTTGTGCTAAGACACCACGAGCAGTTCTACTCACCAGTGCTTTTGCACCTTCATTGCAAATGAAGTAAAAAATGGCAAATAACATTATGAAAATAATTTTGACCAGAAAGAGCCCTTGCATCATCAATCCTACTGGGGATTAAGTAGCAACTCGGGCATGTTTCGTGACCGGGAATTGAACCAGCAACCTCTTGGTCCCTGGGTCCACACTCAGCTGCTGAGCCACACGAACTGGGCTCCTTCACTTTTTAAAAATATGTCATTTATTTGTTGAGGAAACTGAATCCTTTTGTCCTAAGGAATTGTTCACATTCTAGATTTAGTTACCAATATACTCAATGTGTCATTTAACATATTCGACCATCTCCCATATTTCCTGTAAACTGGTAGTTAGGTCTGAAGACCTGATTAGATTCAGGTTCAATTTTTCTTGGCAAGAAAACTTCATAGGTGGTGCTGTGTACTTCGTATTGCATCACTTAAGGAGGATGTCTCACTGTCCTACTTAGTGATGTTAGGATTAATCATTGCGTTTAAGTGAGGCCAGTTTGATCTTTCATAAATTCCCCATTTATCTTTTCACCTAATAGTTTGAATGACTATTGATGACCGCTGCCTTGAGATTTTACACTGTCTCCTTAACCTTTGAAATGAGGAATAGCTCAATGAATTTAGGAATGCAAAGAATTAACCTTAAAAGGGGACACCTCAACATAAGGAAGACAGATCATCTCCCCTCTCCTTTGGAGTTCAATTTCACATACATTCATTGAAGACCTATTTAGTTCCACGTGACCTTGTCTCAGCCTCTCATTGTAGATAAACTATGTGAATAACTAAGTTAGCAATAAATGCAACAACAGAGATATATGTAAAGTGCAAGGGAACCCAGATGAAGGGGTAAATAGTTCTCTTTATAGAAGTTACAGAAAGTGGGTTGCGGGCACATCCCCAGTGGGAGATGTGCAGGAGGCGGCTGATCGATGTTTCTCTCTCATCGATGTTTCTGACTCTCTATCTCTCTCCCTTCCTCTCTGTAAAAAATCAATAAAATATATTTTAAAAAAAATAAAGGTTAGCAATAAATGCAACAACAGAGATATATGTAAAGTGCAAGGGAACCCAGATGAAGGGGTAAATAGTTCTCTTTATAGAAGTTACAGAAAGTGGCATCTGAACTGAAATCCTGGAAGCTGAGCTAAGAACCTCCAATCTCATCCGACTCCTCCTCTAGTTTGGGTCTAGTCATACAGGTCTCTTCCAGTTCTTGGAAACTACCAAGGTTCTTTCTTGCTTCAGGGTTTCCATACGCTCCCTGGATCTATTTTCCTCATACTCTTCCCTTGGGTATCGCCCACTCATCTGTTAGGTCAGTTAGGATATCACTTCAGTGAAGCTTTCTCAGTCTCCCCAGTTCTCCCATATTTTTTTTTTAGAGCATCCTTATTATTTCTTTATGTCATTTATCACAATGTGTAATGACATTCCCATGTGTGGGATTATCTGCACTAACTGTTTCCTTCACTAGAATGTAAGCTCCATAAGGGCAAGCTATATTGTTCACCATGCTATACCCATTGGTTTGTACAGCGCTTGGCACATAGTTAACACTCAAGTATTTACTGAATGAAAGAAGGAGTAGCAGTAACAGACAGACTCCCCTTAGCACCTGGCTGGCTTAGTTTCTGGCATCACTTTGCCATCCCAGGATGACTCAGGTAGAGTCCAATCCAGCCTGGCACCAGCATTTCAGATAATTCTGTGACCTGGTTCAGGGAATCGGGCATATACGTCCGTGTGAGTGTAATTAGGGACCCTCTCACAGGCTCCCTAAAGAAATGACACTTACCTTGGGGGTTTTGAGCACAAACTTGTGTTTCCCTTCATCAGGGCCCAGCTGTGCCTTCAGTTTCAGTAATTTTGCCACTTCCTCCTCGATCTGTGCAGAAAAAGTAGGCGCTGGGCTGTCACATCTGCAGCTCACCTCCCCCCTCAACCATTCATTCAATATCCCTCCATCAGGATCTGGAACAGATCTCTCTCCCCAGCCTAGCTTTGCTTCTCTCGAGTCCTACCCGGCTACCTCACCACCTAGTTCGTCCTCCTCCCTACCAGCTGGAACCCTTCCTCCTCACACCCCAGTCCTCTACCGACCACCCCGCTCTACCTCCTCCCCGGCCTTGCTTTGGCCCCGCCCCTGCCGCCCGGGTCGCACCTGCTCAGCGCTGGCCTTCTGCTGTTTCAGTTCCCGCACACGCTCTCCCTGAAGTCGCACTAGTTCCTCCAGCGCCGCACGTTCTGCCATCCTGGCTGCAAGCTGGGGAGAACTGATGTCTAGGCCGGGTGGCAGCCGGCACCGCTTCAGCTCGGAGGACTTCCGGCTATCGAGTCGCTGGCCCCCCAGCCTAGAGAGCCTCCGCCGAGCGCAACACCACTTCCGACTCCGACAGGAAATGCCGAAGCCGAGAGGGAACCCGAGAGGACGGGACCCGGGTTGCGGGATTTGGCGTTGCTCACCTCCTTCCTTGGAGCTCGGGCATTGCCTCTGCAACGCTGTGCACGCTTCTTGGGGTCCGACCGGCTTCGTTCTCAGGTCTTTTGCCCGCTGTCCCGGCCTCCCGCCGCGCGATGCCCCAGCTCGGGCTCCTGCACCGGAGGGCTTGGGCTGCGCTGCTCGGCCAGCTCCTGCGGCCTCCCCGGGTTATGTGCCTGGGGGCGGCCCGTTCTCATAGCCAGGTGAGCCAGCCTGAGCAGCTCCTGTCCGTCGGGATAGGCTCCGCGGGTCTAAAGCTTGAGCTCGCGGCCGGTGCTCCAGGAGGAATACCATTGGTTTGTTACTGCGTGCCCACCATGGACTGAGCTAAGTGTTGTAGATGCTTTGTCATTTAATTCCATAGCCATCCTGAGAGGTTGGGGTTATTATTTCCATTTACAGTTGCGGAGTCAGAGACTGCACGGTCAAATGGTTTATCCGCGCACATAGGAAGGGAGCATTTTCATTTAGGTTCACTATTCCTTATTTGAGCCTATTGGAGTCAAACACATTAAAATTCCTTAAGCAAAAGATATGATTATTTCCACCGAGGTAATTAATGACCATAAGTAGACATTTCACATTAGAATTTACCTCAAAATGAGTCACAAACAAACAACCTACATAATCTTAGGTTTTCAGACATTTTTGGATTTGGGGATTGCAGGTTTGGACTTGAACTGCCTTCCCTTGGAGGAGAGAGCCACCAAAGTATAGAACTACCACACCCGCTATATTTCTGAAGGGCATACAGCCTGCTGGTAATAAACAAAGTCACTGATTCTGTTTCACATTAGGAAAGACTCTGTTGTCTTTATAGCAGATGCTTTGTGCTGTCATGAACAGGGTTTAGATCTTTTGTTACTAATTTTCAGTCACAGCATCGTACCAGTCTGGTTTTTTAGTTCAATTAGAAAATCCATTCCTGTTCGTTCTAAGACATGCTCTGTGTCCTTGGACTGGCTCTCTTCTGTCTTCCAAGTTTTTCCCTGTCTCCAAGCCTAATGACCATTGCTACCTTATTTTTTTAAAATATATTTTTATTGATTTCAGAGAGGAAGAGAGAGAGAGATAGAAACATGAATGATGAGAGAGAATCATTGATCGGCTACCTCTGCACACCCCACACTGGGGATCTAGGCTGAAACCCAGGCATATGCCCCGACTAGGAATTGAACCGTGACCTCCTGGTTCATAGATCTACGCTCAACCACTGAACCGTGCTGGCAGGACACCATTGCTACCTTACTAAAAATTCTTATTTTCACTCTTTGAATGGGAACTGAGAACTGGAAAAAATAATACTAATCCCTACCCCTGGATGGTTGTGGTGGGTTGTTCTTTACCTTCATTGTTCTTGGGTACTTACTTAAACTATTTTCAGACAGTTTGTATGGTAAAGACCCGACCTCAGGTGTATTACATATATATTGCAGACACAACATGGGTTTTTGCAGGGGGGACTGAGATTGGAGTAGATAAAATAGTGTTCAGGCTTCTTGTTACTCAGGACCAAAGCTCTTTGCAGGTTGGTGGTCCACGGGGCCAGCAATGTCACTGGGCTGGCCAGTCTTGAGAGGTGCCGCGTCTCACATTCCTTCTTCTGCCAGGTTGCAGAGGCAGTGCTAGCATCCCAACTGAAACCACATCAAGAGAAGTCAAATTTTATTCTCAAGACCCCAAAGGTAACTCGCTTTGCCCCACTTTGTCCCATTAAAGTGCCTTGGAGGACTGCCCTCTGTTCTGCTTTGTTTTACTATGGTTGCAAATATCAAAAAATTTCTATATGTGACACGGCACCAGAGTTAAGTTAGGGTTTTTCAAAATGCGTTATCTGAACTCAAAGGGATTTCAACTCCATGCCTTAGATTATAGATGTAGTTTAACTCTTTGTCTTAAATGGACTTGTTTCCTGTCTTTGTTTTCACTATGGCTACTTTTGGTTTCTAGGGCACCAGAGATTTTAGTCCCCAGCAGATGGCTGTGAGGGAGAAAATACTTGATACAATTGTTAGCTGCTTTAAACGTCATGGAGCAAAAGGGTTGGATACCCCAGCATTCGAGCTAAAGGTAAGTGGAGAAAAAAGTACCAGAACTCCATTTTTTTCACTTGCCTTCGGTTTCCCAAAGGGCTTCTAGCCTCCGTTCTGGAGTCCTCCTTTGAAGTGTGGCGCTTTCTGCTTGACCCCTGCAGGAGATGCTCACTGAGAAGTATGGAGAGGACTCCGGGCTCATCTATGATCTGAAGGATCAGGGTGGAGAGCTATTGTCCCTGCGCTATGACCTTACTGTATCCTTCTGAGTGCTGGAGCCTGACTTACCGCTTTCCAAACCCAGAGGGATGTCTGACAAAAGGGACAAGAGTGACTTTGGGACCCTAAAGGTCCGTTGGCAACAGGGTTTACTTCAGTTTCAACCAGAAAGCCGTTCTGCCAGCAGAGCCTGGCCTGGAGCACTATCATTTAACTTTAATGTGTATCAGAATCCCTTGAGGAAACTTGTAAAAACACAGGTTTCTGGCCCCCAGGCCCCCAATTCTGTAGCTGGTGCAGGGTTCAGCAGTCAGCATTTCTAACAGGCATCTGGGTAATGAAAATGCAGATGGTCCTTGACCTACACTTTAATAAATATTGACATAGAAATTATAGGCAAATTGAGGTTCTGAAGCTTGCTTATTTTGAGATGGTTAAGAATTGATCTGGCCGAAACCGGTTTGGCTCAGTGGATAGAGCGTCAGCCTGCGGACTGAAAGGTCCTGGGTTCGATTCCGGTCAAGGGCACGTACCTGGGTTGCGGGCACATCCCCAGTAGGAGATGTGCAGGAGGCAGCTGATCGATGTTTCTCTCTCATCGATGTTTCTAACTCTCTTATCTCTCTCCCTTCCTCTCTGTAAAAAATCAATAAAATATATTAAAAAAAAAAAAAGAATTGATCTGAATGGGAGGAAATGACCCAGACTTGAAGTTCTTGTGTCATTTTCTATCTGTTTCCCACCTAACTTGTAGTTTTGTTAGGTGGGATTCCTTCATTTGACACTATTCAATATATAAGTGTGGGCAAAAGTAGGTTTATAGTTACAGTACAAATAAATAATACAATAACTAATAAATAATAATATAAGAGCCCAGCTGGTGTGACTCAGTGGTTGAGTGTGGACCTATGAACCAGGAGGTCATGGTTCAGTTCCTGGTCAGGGCACATGCCCAGGTTGCAGGCTTGGTCTCCAGTAGGGGACATGCAGGAGGCAGCCAATCAATGATTCTCTCTCATCATTGATGTTTTTCTCTCTCCCTCTCCCTTCCTCTCTGAAAAAATATATTTTAAAAAAACATCAAAAGATGAAAAATCAAATACAAGAATAAACTATTTCATGTACTCACAACTGTAAACCTATTTTTGCTCACCCTGTATATTGAATGCCAAGTACTGCTAAGTCTTGGGATAGTGGGAAACAAGACAGACAAGGTGATTGTTCTGTGGATGGGATTCAATTGATAAAGGCCCAGTCTTCCCTGATGTCTTTACACTGAGCCTAAGCCTTGGATGCAGTGTCCTTTCTCCTTAACCTATTTATGTGAGGTTCCTTTTGCGCGTTATATGGCCATGAATAAACTGAAGAAGATGAAACGCTACCATGTTGGAAAGGTGTGGCGGCGGGAGAGCCCAACCATTGTCCAAGGCCGCTACAGGGAATTCTGCCAGTGTGTAAGTGGCCTGAAGGAGGCGGCATGGTTTGATAGTTCTGGGGGCCAGAACCTGGGAACTGAGTGGAGACTTTTTTTTCCCTTGTCTTCTTTTTTGCTGTAGGATTTTGACATTGCTGGTGATTTTGACCCCATGATCCCTGATGCTGAGTGTTTGAAGATCATCTGTGAAATCCTAACTGGATTGCAGCTGGGGGACTTTCTCATTAAGGTGAGGTCAGGGCTGGGGACTTAGGGGAAAAGTCTGGATTTGGCCTGATGTTGTCTTAAAACATAGGTGACCCAGACTTTAAGCCTGCAGCTGTAGGACGTTCTAAGTTCAGCTGTTGCATTTTATATATATATATATACACTAGAGGCCTGGTGCATGAAATTCGTGCAAGAGTAGGCCTTCCTTCCCACGGCTCTGGCTCCAGTTTCCCTCTGGCACCCGGGACCCGGGCTGCCCTCAGAGCCCCAGCTTCATCCGGAAGGTCGCCTGGGAGGATGTCCGGAAGGATGTCCAGTCTAATTAGCATTATTACACTTTTATTATTATAGATCTAAATGGTCATCCTGTGGACTTTTCCTTTCTATCTCTTATGACTCAGGAGAGTAGGGACTGTCATTGTTTTGAGAGAAAGGACATTGACAAGGCACTTGGGTTACTTCCATTGAGTTCACAGGTCAACGACCGGCGGATTTTGGATGGGATGTTTGCCATCTGTGGTGTTCCAGAAAGCAAGTTCCGTGCCATCTGCTCCTCCATAGACAAACTGGACAAGGTAAGAAAGAAGACATGTTTCAGTAGATCCTATCAGAGTTTCTGCCCTGCCCTTAAATCTATACCCTTAGAGGAAAAATAAGGAAATAGTGCCTGGAAGTGAGGGAGGTAAGGAGATATTCTGAAGCAAGATCTGAGTTTTGCTGTGCAGTGGGGATTATGGCTGGATTTACTGAGCTGCCTCTGACTTTGCTGACTTTTCTGAGTTTAGTTTTGCTACTTGTGACATACATACTGAATGAAAGGGAGATAGCCTTTTCTGGTTAGAGAAAGAAAGATCATGGGGCAGGGCTAATGTTTGAATATTTGTGCAGATATCTTGGAAAGATGTGAGACATGAGATGGTGACAGAGAAAGGCCTGGCTCCTGAAGTGGCTGACCGAATTGGGGACTATGTCCAATGTCATGGTAAGAACCAGAGTTTCCAAGCTATATGATAGAACCAGAGGGAGGGTGATAATGTGTACAACTTCTACCTCTGAAGAAGCTCCTTTCTGTAGATGTGCTAAGCTCTAGAGCCTGTCTGAATTTAATTCCCCCCCTTTTTTTTATTGTAACCACCTTATGTCTTCAGATGGCAAAGGTAGAAGCAGAGGAGGAGAGTCTGGTCATATGAGATCAGTATCTTTTTTTTAGTGAAAATGAGGAGCCCCCAGCTGGTGTGACTCAGTGGTTGAGTGTTGACCCATGGACCCAGAGGTCACCAGTTTGATTCCTGGTCAGGACACATGTCCGGGTTGTGGGCTCAATCCCCAGTACAGGGCATGCAGGAGGCAGCAGATTGATATTTCTCTCTCATTGATGTTTCTCTCTCTCTCTCCCTCTACCTTCCTCTTTCTCTCTCAAAATCAATAAAAACATTTAAAACATAAAAAGAAAATGAGGAGGACTACCTAGAACACACTAGAGATAAATTTGGATGAAATACATCTGGGTGAAGAGCACAGACCTTATTTCTCCCCACATGTCTCCCAGGTGGGCTGTCCTTGGTAGAGCAAATGTTCCAGGATCCCAGATTATCTCAGAGCAAGCAGGCCCTAGAGGGCCTGGGGGATCTAAAGCTGCTCTTTGAATATCTGACTCTATTTGGAATTGCAGAGAAGGTAAGCTGACTTGGGTATGGACCTCCTGCTGAGCTCTGGGGATCTCAGGGTCCTGAGTCTTGTCTAGGACTGACTGTAGCCTTGTTCCCACAGATCTGCTTTGATCTAAGCCTGGCTCGGGGCTTGGACTACTATACAGGAGTGATCTATGAAGCAGTGCTGCTGCAGACCCCAGCTCCTGCTGAGGAAGAGCCCTTGAATGTGGGCAGTGTGGCTGCTGGTGGGCGCTATGATGGGCTGGTGGGCATGTTTAACCCCAAAGGCCACAAGGTGCCGTGCGTGGGGCTCAGCATTGGGGTAGAGCGAATCTTCTCCATTGTGGAGCAGAGGATGAAGGTGGGTCCTAGGTAAGGGTGGAGTGGGACTGGAGGCCTAAAAACTCTCATGTTTCTGAAAGTGCAGTTGGACAGTTTTTCTTTAAAAAAAAATTTTTTTTTAATCCTCACTGGAGGATATTATTCCGATTGATTTTTAGAGAAAGTGAAAGGGAGGGAGGAGCAAGGTTTGGGGTGGGGGTGGGGTGGAGAGAGAGGCATTGATTGGTTACCCAGGGATCAAACCTGCAACCCAGGCACATGCACTTGATTGGGAATTGAACCCTTTCTTTGCGCAAGCCAAAACTCTATTCTTTGTGCAAGCCAAAACTCGAACCACTGAGCGATATCTGCCAGGGTTGGACTGTGTTTTTTTTTTGGACTGTGTTTCTTATGATTCTTTTTGTCCTGGTTTTTGGGAGTTAACTGGTGCAAAGGAAGTTTTTATTTTAGTTCTTTCTCTTTTATCAGACTTTTGGTGAGAAGATACGGACCACAGAGACCCAAGTGTTTGTGGCCACTCCACAGAAGAACTTTCTCCAAGAACGGTTGAAGCTAATTGCAGAGCTTTGGGATGCTGGGATCAAGGTATGGTGGAGCTAATTTCCAAACCATGTAGGTATATGTGGAATTTAGGCAGCAGGCCCATTTCTACTTTATGCTTAGGTGGAACTCAAGATCTTTCCAGTCTTCACTAGAGTGTCTTCTTTGGGTAGGAGGGCTAGCTACTTATTTCTTTGGAAATGCGCACTCCTGGGTGTTGTAAATGTTTCCCTCCACATCCCGCGTGTTCAGGTTTCAGGATCTGGAAGAGGAGCCGCACACAAATGAAAGAGAAGAGACAAGAGATAATTTGGAAATATTGGGGTGCCGGGGTCCAGGCCCAGTGGGCCAGGGGTTCCCAAAGGTGTTGATGGAGTCGGCAAAGAATGATTTACACGGAGACAGCGTTCATAGCTCTCTAGCACTCTTTAGTCTCTGTGGATCTTCCTGTGCCTGGCTGAGGCCACAGAGAGAGATCCACGAGGCAAGCTGAGCCTTTATTTTATAGTCAGAGATAAACAAGGTAGTGGTTACCATAGTTACACAGTTCTTGTGAGTTTCACTTGTTTTGGCCACTTCCTGCACTTCCCTCAGCCCATTAGCTTCCCAGATAAGATCTGGGGAGCGTTATAAGGTCAAGCCTAATTATGCTAAGAGGACTGTCCCCTCTAAGCTGGGACTTGTTTGTGACTTTGCCAACAGGTCAGTCCGAGGCTTAATCCTATATTGGCTCCCCACACCTGGGGTGGAGTGGTGTGGTCACTTCTAAATCCCATACTTTACCTTCATCCTTTTCAGGCAGAGCTGCTGTATAAGAACAACCCTAAATTACTAACGCAACTGCACTACTGTGAGAACATGGGCATTCCACTGGTAGTCATTATTGGTGAGCAAGAGCTGAAAGAAGGGGTCATCAAGCTCCGTTCAGTGGCCACCAGGGAGGAGGTGAGTGGGGCAGGCAAAAATAGAAGGGACCAGGTGTCTCTACCTTGTTAAGATTCTTTAAGAAATATATTTCTGGCTGAGGAAATATCTTCAGAGTTAATAGTGATAGAGATGAATGAAGACCCATCCTAGGCAACTGTTGTAGCCCATGATACTGGCTGGGTAAGCAGAAGAAGGACAGATGAAATTTCAATGGGTATTTTGAGACTAATTAACAAAATAGATGCAGACCAGGCATTTGAATCCCTTTGGTTTTGAGGACATACATTCTCTAGGTCAGCTTAAAGCCCACACTACTCCCTACTGCTTGCATAAGTAGTGGGGGTGATATAGAGTAACATGAATCTGGAAAATCAGTGGCTAAGGAGCTGTATCATTTTTTAGTTCGTCACATGAGGGTTCTCTTATGTTCCAGGTGGCCATTAAACGGGAAAATATTGTGGCTGAAATTCAGAAGCGACTATTCGAGTCTTGATCCTTTCCTGATTGCTATCTGCTGCTCTTGTAGAAAATGTTTCATCTAGAACTGAGTTCCTGATGGGCTTCTCAACAGCTGGCCAGGATGGGTGACAAGTGCCTCTGCCTCCTCCATCCTTCCTGGGTACAGAAAGCCCTGAGGACGCCTGGGCTATTGTGAGCAGCTATTCTGCATGGGCGCAGATGGCTGGTATGTGAAAGAGACATGCTCTAACTGCAGAGACAGATGACAGATTTCATGTACCATTGGAATGCTGCCAAGAGGTGCTAAGGTGCTTGCTGTGAGCAAGGCTCTGAGAAAGTCACCTCTGGCTGGGAGGATTCTGAACCATTGAGATCAGAAGTCAGATACTTAGCCTTCCACTGTGGCTTCTGAACCAGATTCTGGGAAATTTGTCCACTACCTGCTATTGGCCTGTCCAATTTTTGGGGAGACAACAGTGTATGGCAAATGGCTGCTGTCTACTTTGTTTGAGGACAGAGATGCTATCACAAGGGCATAGCAATGACAATATTGATGTGGTATGTCTCTAGCCCATCCACTGTTAACAATAGTAGGGTGAGGCTGTCTGTTTAATAATTTTGAATATTGAACTTAATAGATGACCTAACAAGATGGAGATTTGATCTTTTGAGGTTTGGGAGACCACTTCTTGTGCCAGAATCTCTGCTCTGTTTCATGTCCTGCCATGGAGGTGGCTATTCTAGAAGTGGTTAGATAATATATTAAATAAAATATTTAATGTAGTAGTTTGGGTAGTTTGTTATCAAGGGATTGTTTTGCATAGAACACAGAAAATGCTTGAGTGTACACTAAGAATTCTAAATCTTTTTTTGTTATTGTTAACCCTCACCTGAGGATATTTCCATTGAATTTTTTTAGAGAGAGTGGAGGGGAGGGGGAGAGACAGACAAAAACGTCGATGTAAGAGAGACACATCAATTGGTTGCCTTCCACATGCCCGTGGACCAGGGCCGGCAGGGATCGAGCCCTTGACAGGAAATGAACCCAGGGCCCTTCAGTCCGAAGGCGATGGGTCTATCCACTGAGTAAAACTGGCTAGGAAGAGAATTCTAACTCTTGAGCAAGGAGTAACCTCCCTGGGGTGATGCTCTGTATTCAGTGAAGGAAGCAGCCATAGTTCCTCCAACCCCCAACTTGGAGATACACTTATGTCACTAAATCAATAGTGAGCCATCTGCCAGAGTTCTTCACCCTAGAGCAGTGGTTTTCAACCTTCCTAATGCTGCGACCCTTTAATACAGTTCCTCATGTTGTGGTGACCCCCAACCATAAAATTATTTTTGTTGCTACTTCATAACTGTAATTTTGCTACTGTTATGAATCATAATGTAAATATCTGGTATGCAGGATGTATTTTCATTGTTACAAATTGAACATAATTAAAGCATAGTGATTAATCACAAAACAATATGTAATTATATATGTTTTCCGATGGTCTTAGGCGACCCCTGTGAAAGGGTCGTTCGACCCCCAAAGGGGTCGCGACCCACCGGTTGAGAACCGCTGCCCTAGAGTGGTGTTGCTAACTGACCTTCCCAAGTATAATTATGTTGATTAAATTTGACCATAGGTTGGCTGTAATCCTCAGTTGAGGGAAAGTGAGTTAACTATAGAGTGATAGCATTGCTTCAAGATAATGAGACAAAGGTACGAAAAGCACTTACATGTGTGCGCTGGGAAGGTGCAGCTTTTGCAAACACTTAGGTGTTGGGGAGGGGGCGGCATATCTTTAGTCCGTTCTGGTAAATAGGGCATCTGAAGCCTTTAATAACAGCGCTTCTGCCTTAAAGGTTCAGAAACTCTTGGCAATGTACGCAAGTTAATTAGACTAGAGGGCACGGATCCGCAGGTCCCTAGTTTGTAAAACAGATGAGTTGAACTTTCAGGGTTGTTTCCGAAGGCTAGAGCAAAAAAAAAAACAAAAAAAAAAACCTTTGCAGGCGCCCTTACTTCCGTATTGCTTCACAGTCCCCATGCGCATGCGCCATTTTATTGACGCGGAGGCGGGGCTTACAAGTCTATTTTAAAAGCCCTCCAGTCTTTAGCTGGTTTACAACGGGAGACGCTTAGCTTATTGGAGGGCAAGCTTGCTTTACGGCCTAAGGTCGCTTTTTACGACATTTTCCGGCTTCCCATTCACTTCGCGGTGAAGATGGCGTCGAGCAGTGGGGTAGGTGTTGTGTGTAGAAGGAGGCTTGCAGCGGGTGGAGGGTATGAGGTGGATTCTCAGCGC
The DNA here is from genome assembly GCF_000147115.1 of Myotis lucifugus. Classification (NCBI taxonomy): domain Eukaryota; kingdom Metazoa; phylum Chordata; class Mammalia; order Chiroptera; family Vespertilionidae; genus Myotis; species Myotis lucifugus. Next base: position 4,884,940 of record NW_005871076.1, on the reverse strand, counting down.
GGAATATACTGCACCGGACTGGCTTCCCCACACCTCCTTGCGATTTTGTGGCCCCGTAAGGCCCTGGCGTAGAGTGGAATCGCGGAGGTCTCTCGGGTTGGGGTCCTGAGGCCACTTCAGCCTCCCGGTGCGGTCCGGGGAGCCTTCGTTCTCTAGAGGTGCCGGGGCCGCCGTGCCGGTGATGACGTCCGACACGATTAGCAACGAATTCTGAGGGCTTTTTATCTCCACAGACAAAAAACTTGGACTTTCGCCGCAAGTGGGACAAAGATGAATATGAGAAGCTCGCTGAGAAGAGGCTCACGGAAGAGAGAGAGAAGAAGGATGGTGGGTGCCTGCTCCATCACGGGCTAAGGGTATCGTAGAGGCGATGCAGTGGCTTGGAGAGCCGGTGGGGAGTCGCAGTGCACTTTCCTCTTACCCTGTGTACGAGCCCTGCCTTCCTGGTCCTCAGTGTTTTGTGTTGTGTTTTTTTTTAAATGTATAAAATGAAGAAGGAGATGGACTGAAGTGATTTTGGGGTGCTTTCCAGCTCTGTTGTCCTGTGCTTCCTTGCCCTCCCTGTGCCGGTTCATGTTAGTACTTTCCTGAAAAGAGTGGGATCCTTAATAGTGACAGAAGTCAAGAGGGGTATTTTGCTGCTATGCTTTACTGTTACTGAAGACCCTCTCTTTCTGTTGAAATTACTTAAGGGGGAGAAGAACATTCCTGGCCCAATCTAAACCTTTTCCTGTAGTCTGAGAAGAGTAAGGGTACTAGACTGGGAAGGTTTGATGTTCCTGCGAGTGCTTAGTAGGGCTGTGTTCTGTGCCTTGTACAATGTCAGGGAATTGGCCCACCTCTCCTAGAATAGAGATTGCACTGTACAAAAAGAAATACTTGATTTTCCTCATCTGTTTTCAAACTTGTATGTTCTTCTTTCACTTTACCTCCAGCCACCTTTTAGTTTTTTGTTTTGTTTTTTTTAAAGATATATTTTATTGATTTTTTACAGAGAGGAAGGGAGAGGGATAGAGAGTTAGAAACATCGACCAGCTGCCTCCTGCACACTCCCTACTGGGGATGTGCCCGCAACCAGGGTACATGCCCTTGACCGGAATCGAACCTGGGACCCTTGAGTCCACAGGCTGACGCTCTATCCACTGAGCCAAACCAGTTAGGGCACACCTTTTAGTTTTTATGTAGCTTATATAATAATAGTGTTTGGCACGTAACAGGTAATTCCTAAATGTTAGTCCCCATTTTAAAGATTTCCCCAGCTTGCAGAAGATTCCATTCTGTGTTATGCTTGGGATATCTGAAAACATTATTGACTATCCTTGCTCTTTTTTTAAAAGGTTGCTTTTTGTGAAAATTCAGAACTTCTCCCTTCAATTCAGTTCATCAATGAGTAGAAAACATTGCTTTTTGACTTGTTAGCTATAAAGTGAAGAAATGCTGTAGTGAGTTAAGGATTGCTTATCTTTTTTCCTGTTCATACTCTCCCTATCTACTGCTAGAAGTACCTGTTGTGCCCCTTGCTTCAAGTTTCAAAAACAAAATGAGAGTAAACCTCTGGACTTTGAGTTTCATGCATATCTTTTCCTTTCTGGTTAAGGAGGTGCAATATATTTTTTTATTTAATATTTTGTTTTATTGCTTAAAGTATTATAAAGAGTATTACATATGTCTCCTTTTTCCCCCCCTTTGACATTCCCCCAGCCTCCCCTACCCCCCAGTGTCTTGTGTCCATTGGTTATGCTTATATGGATGCATACCAGTCCTTCCCACCCCCCAACCCTCCCTGGCCTTCCCGCTGTAGTTTGACAGTCTGTTCGATGCTGCTCTGCCTCTGTATCTATTTTTGTTCATCAGTTTATAATGGTCTTTATTATCCATAAATGAGTGAGATCATGTAGTATTTTTCTTTCATTGACTGGCTTATTTCACTTAGCATAATGCTCTCCAGTTCCATCCATGCTGGTGCAAGGGAGCTGCAATATTGAAGGGACTTCCTTCCCCATTATATTTCAGGAAAACCAGTGCAGCCAGTCAAGCGGGAGCTTCTCCGGCATAGGGACTACAAGGTGGACCTGGAATCCAAGCTTGGGAAGACCATTGTCATCACCAAGACCACCCCACAATCTGAGATGGGAGGGTGAGTGGCTTTTCATCTTTCACTGTAGGTCTAATAGACTATGTTGGTTTTAGGAAGTGTTGAGGAGGATTCCTGGGTCAGGATAACAATCTTGTTGCCTGTAATTCCATCCTTAGATTTATTTTTCTTTGTCTCCCAAGATCTCAGGTTAACATTATAATATCTCTTGGAGGGGTCACTCTGTATGCTGCTTCATATTAGCACTATAACTATTTAACATCTTAAAAGGGATAATTTGTTCTCCTGCTGGAAGGAAAGGACTACTGAGGAGATTTTTAGAGGAGAAATTAGGTGGAGCTAGAAGGGATGCTAGGAGCTATAAAGGGGGTTGAGGTTCCTGATTGGCTGTAAAGGTGGTAATATAGATGATCTGGTTGAGTACTTCCTTCCTAGACTAAGACTGTAACCTATAGGAAGACTTGTCCCACAAGAACTCATTTCTTCTGCTCATATTTTTGTCGAGTTAGGTTTTCCAGCAGGAGAGCAACACAGCAGAGTGACACTTCTCTGAGCTACTGTTGTCATTCTTCTCTATATTCGTAATCTATTGCTATGTAAATTAACAACCCCAAATTTAATTTGTTGCAGCATAAAACAACAAAGAGCTCGTAATTTCTGTGGGTAGGAATCTGAGAGACTTACTTAGGTGGTTCTGGCTTAGGCTCTCTCACAAAGGTGCAGTTAAGGTGTGTGCTGGGTCTGTGTTCATCCAAGATATAAGTGGAGCTGAAGGCTGTACTTCCAGCCTCTGCCACATGGCTGTGGTTTGGCAGCCTTAGTTCTTCCTTGCATGGGCCTCTCCATAGTCCTTATCACAACAAAGTAAATGGCTTCCCCAGAGCAAGTGATCCATATGGACAGACTAAGATAGAAGCCATGATTTAAAAAATTTGTTATAACCTAATGTTGGAAGTGAAATAGCATCACTTAAAAAAATTTTTTTTTAATCCTCACCTAAGGATATTTTTTTTATTGATTTCTTTCTTTTTTTAGAGAGAGAGCGTGGAAGGGAGAGAGAAGAGGTTTAGATAGTGACATGAAGGTGAGAGGCACACTGATTGGCTGCCCTCCCCACGTGCCTGGATCAGGGACCAGGGCCGGGGATGGAAATGAAACCGAGGTACATGCCTTGACCAAGAATCTAACCCTGAGACCCTTCATTCTGAGGGCCGACACTTCATCCACTGAGCCAACTGGCCAGGGCTGCATCACTTAAAAAAAAAAAAAAAAAAAAAGCCTTTATTGATTTGAGAGAGAGAAAGAGATAAATATTGATCAGTTGCCTCCTGTACCCTGACCAGGGATGGAACCTGAAACATGGGTATGTGCTCTAACTGGTATTGAACTGGTGACCTTTCGGTGCATGGGATGATGCTCAACCAGCTGAGCCACACTGGCCAGGGCAACATCACTTTTGATATATTCTGTTGGTTACACAGACCAGCCCTGGTATAAATTGAGAGGGGACTACACAGTTTAGAAATATTAGGAGGGTGGGGATCATTGTGGGGCCATCTCGGAGGTTAGTTACCACAATTTTCCAAGAGCTAAGGCTTTATGGAAATGAGAAGTGCCTCCTTCTAAAAAGACTTTTTACCTAAAAATATTAGTTTCTTGATTGAAAACAGTGCAATCCTTACAAACAGATTTGACTCATGCTGTTTCTTTCTGTTTGCTAGATATTACTGCAATGTCTGTGACTGTGTTGTGAAGGACTCCATCAACTTCCTGGATCACATTAATGGAAAGAAACGTAAGGCTTGGAGTTGGTTTGTGGCTGGGGCTGGAATCAGGCTTTGGAGTCGGGGATGGGGTAAGGGTGGTTTCTGTTCGGTCTTTCCTTTAATGCCTGGGGAACTCTCCAGTTGCCTCAGCACAAGTTCTGTTACTTCATTATTTAATGTTTCTGGAGGCCGTGAAGTGAGACACTGTTCTAGGCTCTCGACAAGCCAAACCATGGTTTTCTGGGTTAAGGTGTCCCCACTGACATGCATCTGCTTTAAGGAAATATATTGTTTTAAATATATTTTATTGATTTTTTACAGAGAGGAAGGGAGAGAGAGAGAGAGTCAGAAACATCGATGAGAGAGAAACATCGATCAGCTGCCTCCTGCACACCTCCCACTGGGGATGTGCCCGCAACCCAGGTACATGCCCCTGACCGGAATCGAACCCAGGACCCCTCAGTCCGCAGGCCGACGCTCTATCCACTGAGCCAAACCGGTTCTGGCTGCTTTAAGGGAAGTTTAAAGCCATTTGCATCCTATTAATCTGGGACTGCAGCTTTTGGAATCAAGTAAAGCCAAGGGAGTTTTGTTTTTGTTTTAGCTATAATTATTTTTGCTGTGTGTTTTATGAGAAGATGTTAAAAAAATGTCAGCAGGAAGCATGTGAGATCTTGCTCCCTGGCATATGTTGTCAAATTGACCCAAATAAACTCTTTAAAAATTTCTTAAAGGAAAAAATATTATCAGGAAAAGACTTGAGGGGCTGAGGATGTTATTACCTTACCTTCTTCACTGTTGACCCCACCCAGATCAGCGAAACCTGGGCATGTCTATGCGTGTGGAGCGTTCCACCTTGGATCAGGTGAAGAAACGTTTTGAAGTCAATAAGAAGAAGATGGAAGAGAAACAAAAGGATTATGATTTTGAGGAAAGGATGAAGGAGCTCAGAGAAGAAGTAAGGCTCTCCTGTCCTTCCATCTTCCTTCCCCCAGCTTTGAATAGTATGTTAGGAATCGTGGGGAGGCTGATTTTCTCTGTCTCTCTTTAATTGATTCAAAAGTGAGAGGAAGTGGGAGGGGGGGTGGGGGGGAGAAACATCCATCAGTTGCCTCCCGTATGCACCCTGACTGGGGATCGAACCCAAAACCTGGGTATGTTTCCTGACCTGGAATCAAACTGGTGACCTTTTGGTGTACGGGACAACAGTACAGCTAGCCAGAGGAAGGCTGACTTTCTCATTCCACTGCCACCCCCAGGGTATTAGTCCTATCTCTTGAATTTCTGTATATCAGGGGAAACATTGATTGCCCTTATTTGAAACTCTCAGGAATTGAAGGAAATGGCTCTAAACCTGTCCTTTTTTAAAAAAAATAAGTATATTTTTATTGATTTCAGAGAGAAAGGGAGAGGGAGAGAGAGAGAGGAACATCAATGATGAGAGAGATTCATTGATAGGCTACCTCCTTCATGCTTCCCACTGGGAATTGAGCCTGCACCCCAGGCATGTGCCCTTAACCAGAACCAAACCCAGGACCCCTCAGTCCGCAGGCCAACGCTCTATCTACTTAACCTATCCTTTTTTTTTTTTTTTTCCTGGATTTTGTGGGCCATATTGTTTATACTACATTAAATAAATGTACCTGGTCTCCAAGAGGTTGGGGAACTACACTGGGTGGATCAGAATTCTGTTTCCACCACTTATGGCTAAAAATCTTGGGCAAGTTATATAAACTGTGCTTCAGTTTCCTCCGATTAGATATCTTAATATATAATATACTTAAAGCACTTAGACCAGTTCCTGGCATGTACTACATTCCTCAGGATGTTAGTTGCTATTAAATGGTTTTGCTTTTATAACTGTATTAACTGGAGATGAACTGGAATGTAGGATTGAGAAGTGTTCTCCACAGGCTAAAATTTCTCTTGTCCTTTATACTCTTTACTGTGGCTTTTCCTCTGCTTTTGAAATTTTACTTGTCTTTAACTATTTTCTCCTAAAAATAGAAAGGAATCTTGAAGCTCATCTGTCTTTTTCAACAATGTTTGGCTCAGGAGCCTGAACTGATTCTGAGTGGTTTCCCCCCTCACCCCTCCAGGAGGAAAAGGCCAAAGCCTACAAGAAAGAGAAACAGAAGGAGAAGAAAAGGAAGGCTGAGGAGGACTTGGCATTTGAGGAGGATGATGAAATGGCAGCTGTGATGGGCTTCTCTGGCTTTGGTTCCACCAAGAAGAGTTACTGAGGCTTTCTATGCTTGGCCCTTTGCTGGGCTTAACTTTGAGTGTGGGCGGGGTCATTTTTTGGGGGAGTACTTGGGAAAGTCCTTAAGTGGCAGTGGGTGGGTGTTTATGCTTTCCCTCGACCTTGAGAGAAAGCACAGGAGGCAGAGGTAATGCTGGGGCATATTCCTTTAGCCTCAGTGTATCACCCGCGTCACAGGCCCTCTGCCCATCTGCGTTCCCAATAAAAAACCTTCTGAGGCTGCTTTCCCAAATCTTCCCCTGCATCTTCCCCTCTTCATCTATCCCGTCTTCTCTGAGCATCCTACATTTATCCTGTGTTCTGCCTTTGTTTTAATTTTGGCTCTTGCTTGGCCTGCCACAGAAAGGTTCTCTGGGCCCCCAGTTTCCAGTTGATACCATATCCTTGACCAGCCACTCCCCACCCCCTTTCCTCATCCCCCACTGTGGTTCTCTGGCCACCTGTGCATGCATGTGTACTTTTGCCTGGGTCAGTAGTATGTGCGGATGTGTGTGCATGAATCTGTCACATAGAGGGAGCCTGAACTAGAACCTCAGAGCGTTACTGCTTTGGGGCCTGATGTTCTTGGTTTCCTCAGTGCATGAAACAGGAAATTAAATGGGATGAGTGTTTGGTGTGGATTTTGTCTGTTGAGTTTTTTAACCTTTGTTTTTCATATGTAGACTGTTAAGCTATTCCTGTTTGTTTTATTTTATTGAGGATTACTCGTTTTTGTCTTCCTTGTGAGCAGGCTCTTGGAAGAACCTGTTTGATGCAAAAAAGAAAACGGAAAAAAACAGCAACTCATATGGGAGCCTTTGTGTCTCAGAGGCTGTTCAACATGTATAATAAATGGCATTGACTGGGCCTATTTCACATTTGGTGGGAACATTCCATATTTTTCCCTGTGTATTTTTTTTCTTCCCACGCTGAGGATTTTCCATATACAGTGTATTCTTCTCCCTTCATTTGAGCCCTGTTGCTTTTTCCCCCTTGGTTCCTTCAGCATGAGTTGTATTTTCCTCTAATGGGTTCTCTGTCCAGATGACTCTGAACAGAATTTTCCTATAATTTTTAGCCTCCTTTGATGGTGTTTTAGGAACAGCAGAGCTTCTTGTTGAACTGAGGGTTTCTTTACTACTGCAATTAGGCTAGGCGCAGGGTTACTTACTCTTGGCACTGTTGACAATTTGGGCTGTACAGTTCTGTGTTGTGTGAGCTCCCTTGTGCATTGTAGGGTGTTTAGCAGTATCCCTAGCCTCTACTCAGTAGATGCTAATAGCACCCCTTCCCAAAATTATAACTAAAAATGTCTGTCCCCAGGAGTGGGGGAGAAATCCTTCCAGTCAGCTCCATTGAGAAGCTGTCTTCCCTGCTTTGTTCTAACTTGAGAATTAAATGATATAGAGTGGTTAACTAAAGGAAAAACAATTTTGATATTCCCTGGATCAGGTACTGTGCCAAGTCCCATGGATGCAAAGGGGGAAAAAATCAGTCTTTTAAAACAAAAGTTATATAAACATCAAGCAGGTGAATTCTATAATAACTTCAGCTGGTTCTATACCACAAAAAGCAGGCTCTATTTGGCTTAAGGCTGTCACCATAGGGCTTGATTACATTCTCTGCCCCATGTAGTTCTCTGAAATCCTTAATGTAGTATCAGAACCATCTGTGAGCCCCCAAAGTACCATACTCTTTTCTTTGGACTTCTATACAAAATTCCCTTGCTGTTCAGAATGATTTTTGCCTATATTACTTTTGTTAATCCTCACTGGAGGATATTTTTCCATTGATATTTGGAGAGTGGAAGAGAGGGAGAGAGAGAAACAAATACTGGTTGCATCCTGCACACACCCCAACCAGGGCCAGGGATCAAGCCTGCAACTGAGGTACGTGCCTTTGACCAGAATTGAACATGGGACCCTTCAGTCCCTAGGCTGACCGACACTCTCCACTGAGGCAAACTAGCAGGACTGTTTTTTGCCTATATTATTTCTAATGCTGAATCTTGCCACTGTGAATGTGTCTCAAGGCCTGGCTGAAAGTTTGACACAGTGTTTGTTGCCCAATGGCAGGCTGATTAGTGGGTGCCTTCCTTGTCATGATTATATACTATACAGGTCCTTGTATAAGAATCTACCCTAGTGGACTCGACCCTTTTGCTTCCCCATTCAAGTCAGGCTGAAGAAGATTATCAGTGAGCTGACAACCTTCCATTGTTCACACTTCATTTTTCAGGAAACTAATTCAAGTTGGCTTCAAATCATTTCCCTTCCTCTTTGGTACAGTGGAATCTTACCTTTGGCCACCTCTACTAAAAACTATTCTAAATTCCAGGTTCTCTTAAATTCTCTAGGGACTGGCAAGTGGTTTGAGTCTCCAAGGGGCCTGTCTAGGTCATGGGTATTTGGAGGAACTCAATGTGGTATGTTGGAGAAGGGGAGGAAGGAGAAAGGATGGAAATTTAGGAGCCCAGAGCAATCCCAGAGAACTCAGAAATCTCTGGAAGAGGAACTTCATTAATATTTGTTTTCTAAAATCCATGGGAGGGAACTGCATTCTGGTTGAGGAATATGCCTGTGACTGGCCTACTTGTGTTCATTTGTTCAATGTATGCTGAGATGTTGAGTATGTTCCAGGTCCTGGTAATATCTTCTGGGGCAAGGCATCAAAGCTCCAACTGTTGTGGAATTTATATTTTTTGAAATGTCTATTTACAGTATTTGGGGAACAAAAGCAGTATGGCTCCAAATAATTCTGTGGCTTCAGGCACCTCCCATAATCCCTCCAGAAATTTAAATGTGAAGAATCTTTAGCAAGTCTAAAGTATCCTAAAAACATACTTGTTTACTGAAGCTTTGTTTTTATAACAGTGAAGCATCTAAAATAAAACTGGTTCAGCCCAGCTGGCATGGCTCAGTAGTTTAGCGTCAACCTATGAACCATGAGGTGAGGGTTCCATTCCTGGTCAGGGCATATGCTCGGATCATGGGCTGGATCCCCGCTATGGGGCATGCAGGAGGCACCCCATCAATGATTCTCATCACTGATGAGATGTTTGTATTTCTCCCTCTGAAATCAAAGTATTTAAAAACATGTAAAATAAAAACTGGTACATTTATACTTGACTATAAAGCAGCTATTGCAATATATATTAGATCTATATTTACTGACAAAGATCTCCAAGACATACTGTTAAGTAAACAAGCACAGAAATTGCCCAACAAACTGATCCCCAATAAGCACCCCAATCATGAAACCAAATTGTGTACAGTAAAATATATAGGTTGAGGGAAAGGACTGGAGGGATGTACACTGAAATCCTAACTGGTTAACTGAAGAAAAGTAGGAACTGTGGGAGAGAAGGGTTAGCTACTTACACTATACATAAAAGGGGTTTCATGTGGGATTTAAAATAATTTTAAAAACTAGTAGCAGAATAAGCAATGCTCTATTAACACCTGGGAGAGGAGCTGTAGGATTTATCTGGTTTAGCTGCAAAGATCAAGAAAAGGCCTGAAATACAATTTGAAGCTTGTGAAGCAAGAGTGAATTCCTGATTAGGCACTGTGAAAGTTGATTTGATCACAGAATGACCCCGTGTGGTGGCCTGCAGGAGCGCAGACTGGTGGATCAGGTGACCGCTCATAGTAGGAGAGAAGAAACCCAGAAGCAACTATGGAAGAGCTCACTGGAGAATAGGGGAGACCTGAGTCACTGCTGAGTGTTCTCAGACGGGCACGGGGTGGGGTGGGGGTTGCGGCGACAGCGGATTGGACAGTCTTTCGGTTGGTAAATTATCCTGGATCACTTTTGGTTTGGTCGATTTATTATGACGTATTTCCTTCTTAACAGTGAAATGAATTTAATCAGAGGGCCACGCCTGGGCTGGCTTTAGCTCAGCGGTTCCTTCGCATACAGAACTTCCTACTCGCAGTTGCTCACTTGAGCGACAGCGGTTCGAGACCCGCGGGCGCTCTCCAGCCCTTTTGCTGCTGTCTCAGCTTTTATTTTCCCAGTAATTAGTCTTGATTATTTGTTTTGAGATTCCTCCCATGCCCAAAGAATCAAAGCAACTGTGTTTCCAAACGACTTTCAGTTCCCTTTGGAGCAGAAACCAGGACTCCTTGGAGAAATGCCATTATTGAGGCAGGAAATGCAGAGATGAACTCCAGAGTATCTTATAGTGCTGGAAACTAAGGAAGTGCTAACAAACAAACAAACAAACAAAAAACCCAAGGCCAAACAAAAAAACCTTACTTTTAAAATTAATTGTGGTGTTTAGTAATGCTTGGGCTTTTGTTCCAATAGTTACTATATGATTGTATCTTTTCAAATGTCCTCAAATTCCTTTTCCTTACTGGGGTTATATTATTTTGTCAGCTATATCTTGACTCCCTTCGATTTATTACTTATATTCAGTTATTTTCTTTTCTCCTTTCTCTCCTCACTTCTGTTTTAGTCATATTGTTTTTACAAAAAAATTTCTGTACTATTTTTCTACCCTTGTCATTACTTTTATTTTAGTTGGAGATCTACAACTTAATATATTTAATGCTCACCATCATAATGCTGTCTGCGTTTTCCCCCTTCCCCCATTAAATTCTTAGTTGGATGAGCCCATTCTCTAGTAAATCCTCAAGAGAGGCTTCTGGGCACAGTGTTTTGAGTTCTTGAATATTTATGTATTTATTTAGTCTCTTTCCCTTCCCCCTTAATATCTAATCAAGTTTCTCTTACTAATTTTCCATCCATTAATTACTACCCTCTGCTCTTGGTTTTTGTTTTTAGTACAATTCTGGGACAGGAGTTTTAAAAAATTAATTCATTAATTTTATCATGCCCCCACCTCTCCCTCCTTTGGCAATCATCAGCTTGTTCTCTATATCTATGGCTCTGTTTTGTTTATTCATTTGTTTTGGTGATGGTGGTGTTTTTTATTCCACCTATAAGTGAAATCATATGGTGTTCATCTTTCTCTGTCTGACTTATCTCACTTAGCATAATATCCTCAAAGGTCCATCCATGTTGTGAATGATAAGATTTAATTCTTTTAAAAAACATTTTTTTATTGCTGAGTTATATTCCATTGTATATATATACCACATCTCCCTTATCTATTCATCTAGGTTGCTTCCATATCTTGGCTATTAAAAATAATGCAGCAATGAACACAGGTGCATATATCTTTTCGAATTAGTGTTTTTGTTTTCATGGATAAGTACCCAGAAGTGGGATTGCTGGATTGTATGGCAGCTCCATTTTAATATTTTGAGGAATAGCCATACTGTTTTCCATAGGGCTGCACCAATTTATAACCCAACCAACAATGTATGAGTTTCCTTTTCTACATGTCCTTGCCAGCACTTGTTTGTTTGTTTATTTATTTTCAAACTGTAAGAAAGTTTACTTAGAAAGCCAAAGAGGTAGAAGTGAGTGGTAGAAGAAATGGGCTCAGGAAATAAGTTACAGAGGCAAAAAAAGGGGCCCCTTGGAGCTTAAGGGAGAAAAGAGTAAAGGTAAGGGGCCTAAGGGGAAGAGGAGGAGGAGGGGAAAGGACCAGCGTGCTCCAGGGAGGGAGAGCACCTATTGATTTATTGATGATAGCCATTCTGACAGGTGTGAGATGGTATCTCACTGTGGTTTTAATTTGCATAATGCTGATGGTTAGTGATGTTGAGCATGTTTTCATGCTTTTTGGCCATCTGTATGTTCTCTTTGGAGAAATGTCTATTCAAGTCCTTTGTACATTTTCTAGTTGAATTGTTTTTTGTTGTTGTTGTCTGTATGTGTGTGTTTGTTTTTGTGTTAAGTTGTATGAGTTTTTAATATATTTTGGATATTAACCCTTTGTTGATAGATCATTTGGAAATATCTTCTCCCATTTATTAGGCTGTCCTTTTGCTTTGTTAATAGTTTCCTTCTCTGTGCAAAAACTTTTTAGTTTGATGTGGTCCCATTTGCTTATTTTTGTTGCCCTTGCCTAAGGAGACATATCCAAAAAGATACTGCTAAGATAGATTGCAGAGAGTTGATTGCCTATGTTTTGTTTTCTAGGATTTTGATGGTTTTAGGTCTTACTTTTAAGTCCTAAATGAGTTTTGAGTTTATTTTTTTTATATGGTACTAGAGGCCTGAATCTTTTCGTGCAATAGGCCTTCCCTTCCCTTGGCTGCCGGCACCGGTTTTCCTCCGGCACCCGGGACCCAGGCCTTTGCTCCGGCTGGAGGCGACTCCAAGCGCCTCCAAGCCCCTCACGGCTCCGGTGGCCAGAGCCACCTTCAGTCTTCGCTCCGCTGCTTTGCGCCTATGTATGCAAATGAACCGCCATCTTTGTTGGTGGTTAATTTGCATATCTCGCTGATTAGCCAATGGGAGGCGTAGCGAAGGCACAGTCAATTTCAATCTTTGTCTATTATTAGATAGGATAAGAAAGTGGTTCAATTTCTTTCTTTTTTTTCATATATCTTTCTAGTTTTCCCACCATCACTTATTGAAGAGGCTGTCTTTACCCCACTGTATATCCTTGCCTCTTTTGTCATAGATTAATTGACCATATAAGTGAGGATTTATTTCTGGGCTAGTTCTTGCATATTTGAAACTGATTTTCTATAGCCTTGGAATTTAAAGGATGGATTGCCTGGATTTAAAATCTTGATTCACATTTATTTTCCTTGAGTTTTTAAAAACATTTTTGTTGCCCTGGCTGGTTTTACTCAGTGATTAGAGATGGGTCCAGGGCTTGATTCCTGGTCTGGGGCATGTACCTGTGTTGCAGGTTTGCTCTTTGCTCCTGTCGGGGGTGTGTGCAGGAGGCAACCAGTGGATATGTCTCTCTCACATCGATGTTTCTCTCTGTCTCTCTCTCCTTCCCTCCTCCTTTCTCCTTTCCACTCTCTCTAAAAAAAATCAATGGAAAAATATTCTCAGGTGAGGATTATTAAAAGCATTTTTGCTGCCTTTCTATGTTGTTGTTGGAACTTGATACCAACCTGATTTTCTTTCATAAATGATTTGGTCTTTTTGTCCAAGGCCTAGAGGATTTTTCTTTCAAATCTAATTGGTTTTCTAAGATATATCTCAGAGTTGACTATTCCATATCAATTTTCCTAGGTTCATGGAAGACTCTTTTAATGTGTAGTTTCAAATTTTATTTCTGGAAATAAAATTATTATAATTTTGAATATTACATTTGTTCCATTATATTGTTTTTCTTCTTCAGGGACTATATAATATATGTTGGACCTTCTCTGTATCTAGCACTTTCTATCTGATCCTTCTTCCTGTTTCTTGATTTTATTTTCATTTTCCTGCCTATTTTAAATCTTTCCTCAACACCAGTGATTATATTTTAAGTAAGATCTCTTCAGTGATTATATTTTAAATAAACTTTCTTCCTCATGGACATCTTATAATTTACTCCTTTTTTGTCCTGAGATGATTTGTATTTTTCTTCAGTTTCTCCTGATTTGACAAATTGTTGTCTTTGATCTTTGTGGTTTTTAAAATTTTATTTACAGTATTTTTTCATATCACCAAATGACTGTTTAAGGTTATTTAATCCAGGCTGGAGTGTGTGTTCCAGTTTTCCTGTTTCATGGTTAGTTTTAAAAATAGTTATTCTCATTTTTTTGTTATCTTTATGTAATATTATGTTGCTATTTTCTGTTCACTTTGAAGTGTCTTTATTTTCCAGTTCCAGCAATTGCAAATGAAGCAGGCAGTTGGGTGCTAGAATGAAGTGCATTTTTTCCAACTAGAAGGCATTTTTGGGATGGAACCCAAGTTGATATGTGTTCTGATTTTGTAGCACTCAAGCACGGGCTCTCTGTTTCTGGTGCTGATCTTATCTGTCTTCCATTCTTACTAGGCTCCTGCTGCTAAGTAGGAGACGAGAGAGAGAGAGAGAGAGAGAGAGAGAGAGAGAGAGAGAGAAGAGAGAAGAGAGAGCGGAGAGAGGGGAGAGAGGGGAGAGAGGGGAGAGAGGGGAGAGAGGGGAGAGAGGGGAGAGAGGGGAGAGAGAGGAGAGAGATCGGGACCAGGATCAAACCCACAACCTTTCGGTATACAGGAGGATGCTCCAACCAAGTGGGCCACAGTGGCCAGAGCTAATCTCAAGTCTTTCCTACATCATCTTGGGATCTCTTGTATAGCATGGCTTTGAAACTACATCTGCTGGTCTGGGATATATACTTAACTGTTTATATGTAAAACTAGAGGCCCAGTGCACAAAAATTTGTGCACTCGGGGGGGAGAGGGGGTCCCTCAGCCCGTCCTGTGTCCTCTCACAGTCTGGGACCCCTCGGGAGATAATGACCTGCTGGCTTAGGCCTGCTCCCGGGTGGCAGAGGGCAGGCCCAATCCCTAGGTGCAGCCCCTGGTCGGGCTCAGAGCAGGGCCGATTGGGGAGTTGGGGCGCCGCCCCCTGTCACACTCAAGGCAGGGCCGATTGGGGAGTTGGGGCACCGCCCCCTGTCACACTCAAGGCAGGGGCGATAGGGAAGTTGCGGCACCACCCCCTGTCACACACAGAGCAGGGCCGATCAGGGGGTTGGGGCGTTGCCCCCTGTAACACACAGAGCAGGGCCGATCAGGGGGTTGGGGAGCTCCCCCCGTCACACTCAGGGCAGGGCCGATGGGGAAGTTATGGCTCTACCCCATCACACACAGAGCAGGGCCCTTGGGGGGGGGGGGGTTGGGGCGCTGCACCCTGTCACACACAGAGCAGGGTGGATAGGGAGGTTGTGGCCCCGCCCCTGTCACACACAGAGCCGCAGGGCGATCAGGGGGTTTGGGCGCTGCCCCCTGTCATGCTGATCCCGGTGCCGGGAGGCCTCACTGCTCCGCTGATCCCGGTGCTGGGAGGCATATTACCCTTTTAGTATATTGGATAGAGGCCTGGTGCACGGGTGGGGGCCGGCTGGTTTGCTCTGAAGGGTGTCCTGGATCAGGGTGGGGGTCCCCACTGGGGTGCCTGGCCAGCCTGGGTGAGGGGATGATGGCTGTTTGCAGCTGGTCACACATCCTTCAGGGTGGGGGTCCCCACTGGGGTGCCTGGCCAGTCTGGCTGAGGGGCTGAGGGCCGTTTTCAGGCTGCCGGGTGACTGAAGCTCCCAACCGCTCCTTTTTTTCTTTCTTTTTTTAAATTCTGGGCCAGCTTTAGCTCTGAGGCCTCGGCTGCTGAAAGCAGGTTTCTGGCCTTTGTTTACCTTCTGTATTTGAAACAATGTTGTGGTCCGGCTGGCTGAAGCCTGGCTGACTAAAGCAGGTTTCTGGGGTTTGTTTAGCTTCTATATTTGTTACAATGTTGCTTAGAGTTGCAGCTCAGAGGCCGGCAAGGCAGGCGGGGAACCTGGCTTCCTCCGTCACTGGAGCAAGCAAGCGTCCCTGTTTGCGTCTGCTGCCTGGCTTCCGGCCGCCATCTTGGTTGGTAGTTAATTTGCATATCTCCCTGATTAGCCAATGGGAAGGGTAGTGGAGGTATGGCTAATTACCATGTTTCTCTTTTATTAGATAGGATGATATAATATTCTCTGTCTCCAAATTATGCTGTAGCCATAGGAGGTTTTATTAGCTTTATTTTTTGTTTGTTTTTAGGATGGGTGGGAAAAAATCAAATTTAGGTGGCTGGCATTATTTCATGGGAATCTGGAAGTCAGCTCATTATTTTTTTCTTTTTCTTTTTAAAAATATATTTTTATTGATTTCAGAGAGGAAGGGAGAGGGAGAAAGAGACAGAAACATCAATGATGAGAGAGAATCATTGATCAGCTGCCTCCTGCACGTCCCCTACTGGGGATTGAGCCCACAACCCAGCTGTGTGCCCTTGACCTGAATCAAACCCAGGACCCTTCAGTTCACAGGCTGATGCTATATCCACTGAGCCAAACCAGGTAGGGCTTATTATTTTTTCTTAAAAATTTTTTAATTGTGGTGAAATATGCACAACATTAAATTTATCATTTTTAAAAGTACAGTCAGTAGTCTTAAGTATATTAACATTGTCATGCAACTATCACCACTACCTAGCTCCAGAACTCTTTTCATCAATGCAAAGTGAAATTCTATATCTATTAAATAATAACCCCCACCCAGTCCCTAGCAATCACCATTATACTTTCTGTCTCTATGAACTTGGGGTACTCTAGGTACCTCATATTAGTAACAAGTGGAATCATACAGTGTTTGTCTTTTTGTGACTTGTATATTTCACTTAGCATAATATGCTCAAGGTTAATCCATGTTGTAGCATGAGACAGGATTTTTTTCCTTCTTAAGGCTGAATAATACTCTGTATATACCATAGACTAAAATATCTATATATCATATTTTGTTTATTCATGTATTGATGGAAAATCTACCTCTTGGCCATTGTAGATGTACTGCTATGAAGATGGGTGCACAATATCTTGTCACGATCCTGCTTTCAATTCTTTTGGATATATACCCAAACAAGAAATGTTTTCCAGTTGCTCAAATCGACTCTTGTATTTTTCAGAAGTGCATTAAATTTTTCCATACTTGAGATTTTTTTGCACATTTCTTGATAACTTTTAAGAATTTATCTATTTTTTTATAAGTAGGATCTTATGTTTCATAAGTAACTTGCTATTGTTTATGGATATGAAGATTGTTGATTTTTGTGTATAAATTTTGTCCTGGTACCTTACGAGCTGTTTTGTACTTTTCCAATTTATATACTTGTATGTTTTTCTTTCTCTGATTGCATTGAATAATTCCTCCAATGCAATGTTAAATAGTGGTAGAAATAGAAAGCCTTGTTCCTGAACTTTATTGTTTCCCTATTAAGTAAGATGAGTCCCTAACATGCATATATATATATATATATGAAATATGAAAAAATATAAGTGTAATGTAATGTACATATACTTAACTAGGTTAGAGATATAGCCATCAGTTCCTATTTTGATTTTTTAAAATACCTGGAATATTATTGTTGAATATTATTGAAGGACCTTTTATCACATGTAGAAAGAATTATGACTTTTCTTCTGAGAGCTATTGATTTGGTGAATTATACTAATTCAATTTCTAATATTTCATTTTTACATATGTGGGATAAATTCCACTTAGTTTTGATATCTTATTTTTATGTGTTATTGGATTTTGTTTGCTAACATATTACGTTGATGCTCTTTTTTTGTTTGTTTGAAGTTGATGCTCTTTTTTTGTTTGTTTGTTTTATATCCTATCCTCACTAGAGGATATTTTTAGAGAGATTGGGAGCATGAAAAGGGAGGGAAGAAAGAAGGGAGGGAGGGGCAGAAAGGAGAAAGAGAGAGAGAGAGAGAGAGAGAGAGAGAGAGAGAGAGAGAGAACATCGATATAAGAGACACATCAATTTGGTCAAACCTGAAACCCAAGTACTAGTATGTGCCCTTGATTAGGAATCAAATCCTCAACCCTTCAGTGTGCTCTAACCAAGGAGCCGCATCAGTCAGGGCTGTTGATGCTATTTAAAAATAGAAGTTATTTTTAGAGCAGTTTTAGGTTTTATAGAAGATTTCTTTGGATAATATAGAGAGTACCTATATGCCCTCTCTTCCTACACCTGCAGCTTTCTTTTATTAACATCTTACATTAGTATGGTACATTTGTTATAATTGATTAGCCAATACTGATACATTATTATTAACTAAAATCCATAGTTTATATTAGGGTTTTACAGTTCTGAGGTTTTTGACAAATGCATAATATCATGTTTCCACTGTTAGAATATCATACACAATAGTTTCATTGCTCTAAAAAATGCTGTGCTCTACCTATTAATCCAATCCTCACCCCAAATTGAACTTCTGGTAATCACTCATCTTTTTATTGTGTCCATAATTGTAATAATATAATATGTAGTTTTTTCTCTCTATTTTTTAAATTCTCACCTAAGGATATTTTTCCATTGATTTAAAAAAATTTTTAATTTATCTTTATTGTTGGAAGTATTACATATGTCCCCCTTTTTCCCATTGACCCACTCCACTCCCTCTGCTCCATCCTAGTCCATTGACTTTTTGAGAGTGGGAGGGAGGAACATTGATGTGAGAGAGATACATCAACTGGTTGCCTCAACTGGGGCATGGGATCAAACCTGCAACCCAGGTATGCCAGCAAAGCCGTGGTGGCCATTTACTCAATGTGCTATTCCATACATAACCCTATACTATATACTTTGTGAATCAATAAAAAAATTTACAATTTTTAACTATAAACCTGTGTTTTTTTAATCAAAATTACTTCTTGCATGAATTTTGGGACACCCTATATATTTTATTGATTTTTTACAGAGAGGAAGAGAGAGGGATAGTTAGAAACATCGATCAGCTGCCTTCTGCACGCCCCCTACCCCTACTGGGGATGTGCCCGCAACCCAGGTACATGCCCTTGACCGGAATTGAACCTGGGACCCTTCAGTTCCTTTGGCCGATGCTCTACTATCCACTGAGCCAAACAGGTTAGGGCAGAAGTGGTGTTTTTAGAGATTCACACCCTTCCACTGTTGGCTGTAAAGCCGTGGCCACACCCTGCTTAGACATTATTAAACTCTTCTGCGCTGGATCAAGGCAGTTATGAATTAAAGACCATAGTGTGAATGTAGGAATAGGAACCTTCTGCTGTGTATCCGTCACGCAACTGCTTTCCAACCTTTTCCCAGGTTTGAAAGTTGACGGTTCCCTCTTCAGGAAACCAAGGGCAAGTTTCATTAACAAACTTAAGAAATCAAGAATTTGACTATGCTTAAGAGAGTATCCTCAAGCTTTAAGCATAGTTTTAAGCATCTGAGAGTAGAGATCTCTTTCCTGAGACCCTGAATAAAACACCATTCTCTTAAAACACCACTTCCCCCCTCTGCACCACCTCCTCCTCTGCCCTCTGCTCCTGTCACCGCAGTCAAAAGCCCACCTAATAAAGATTTACCTTGTAATTATGAGTGGGAGCTAGAGTTTGAGGTGGAGCGGGACAAGCGTCACCATGATTGGGGTGACTCGGATGATAAGAAAGGTTTTGCTTGCAGCCACCCAGCCTTTTTTTTTTTTTTTAATATATTTTATTGAATTTTTACAGAGAAGAAGGGAGAGGGATAGAGAGTTAGAAACATCAATGAGAGAGATCGATCAGCTGCCTCCTGCACAGCCCCCAGTAGGGATGTGCCCGCAACCCAGGTACATGCCCTTGACCGGAATCGAACCTGGGACCCTTGAGTCCGCAGGCTGACGCTCTATCCACTGAGCCAAACCGGTTCGCCCACCCAGCCCTTACAGCTGGATGCAGGCGCTCTCTGAAGTGAAGCGACTTCATATTTCATTTTGCTGA
>NW_005871076.1:4862889-4864972 GCF_000147115.1 Myotis lucifugus | reverse complement strand
TTTTTTTTTTTTTTTAATATATTTTATTGAATTTTTACAGAGAAGAAGGGAGAGGGATAGAGAGTTAGAACATCAATGAGAGAGATCGATCAGCCCGCTGCTCCTGTCACCGCAGTCAAAAGCCCACCTAATAAAGATTTACCTTGCAATTATGAGTGGGAGCTAGAGTTTGAGGTGGAGCGGGACAAGCGTCACCATGATTGGGGTGACTCGGATGATAAGAAAGGTTTTGCTTGCAGCCACATGCAGGCGCTCCTCTGAAAGTGAAAGCGACTTCATATTTCATTTTGCTGGAGTCTCAACCGAGTAGAAAGGATTTAAGGAATTTCCCAGCAGCTGCCAAGAATTCTTTATCTTAAGGACCTTTTTTCCCCTCCCAGGCCACCAGAAACTCTTAGCTAGTGAGATTTCTGTCTGTCTGAATTGTAATTTTAATTTGCTTTTCTCTGATTTATGATTTTGATGTGCTGTGTTAAAATTTTAAGATTCTAAGATTAATTTGAAAGTGTAAAATTTGTGAAAATTGCAACCCAGGAAAGTTTAAACAAAGGCCAGCTAATTCCAAGCCTGCCTTTGACAACACAAACCCGCGTAGGCCAACCCTGGGGACATGAAGCATGGGAATGGATGGGCGGTAGGCGTGTCCTCCCAGCATTTTTTTTTACAATTCAAAGTATATTGTAGAATTATTAAAATATAAAAATTTAATGGCCAAGTTGAAAATAATTAATTCTGTGGTCAAGACTAAATCTTTAATATTAAAACCAGTTTAAGTTTTAATAATCTTTAAATTGGATATATTTGATAGCTTTTCCAAATATAATATTTCAAGAATTTAACCGAGAGACAGCTTTGTGGCACCCCGAGGGCCCTGAGGTGATGCAAAGATTTATTCTCTCTTCCAAAAAGAAATATTTTTGAACTAAATTAGATCAATATAATATACTTGTAATTAACATAAGGAAGTACAAAATTGGTCAAGAAAGTACTTTAAGTAATAATTGGCTTTAAAATCTCAAGGTTGTTAAGATATAATAAATAGATATAACTAAAATGAAGAATTTGTGATAAAGCCTTTCAGTAATAATTAAAAATATATTAATAATAAAAGTCCAGTCACTCAAGAGGAGACTGACCGTGCTCTCTGTTAGAGGAATGGGCCAGTCACCCTTCTCCCTGTAAAAATAAAAAAGCCTAAAAAGGAATAAGGGCAGACAAAAAAACAAAACAAAAAAAACAATAAAAAATAAAATAAAATAAAATACCTTGTCCTGCCTCTCCCTCCCTATGAAACCAGGGGGAGAATCTAAGGGATCAGCCAAGATGACAATTTACAATCTCAGCCTCTCTCTCAGGCTCCAACCAGCCCTTGGGCCACTGTGCCACCAGAAACCAGCTTTTCTAGGCTGTGAAAGAAGTTGAAGCCACAGCAGTAACCTTAGCATGTTATCTCTAAGGAAAATCTGGCAGTTTTAAATCCAAGTGGCTACAGGCCTGGGAACAGGCTGTAAGACCTGCGCCCTTCTCCCCCTGCCTTTTCTCCAGCCTCATATGCCCATACATAATTTTCCAAGGTTTTTATTAGCTTGAAGACTTTAGAGCATTGCTAGATTAAATAATAAACATCTAAATATTTTAAAATAACATAAAATACTGAAACATTAATTGCTAGACAAGTTTTAATTCACCTGCTCTTAGCTTTTATTACAGAAGGTCTCTTGTACTTTGTTAAAGGTATATTTTCTTGAAAGTAAAAGTACATTTAAAGTGTGTTCATAAATGTTAATCTAAGAAATATTAGCTGTTTACCTTTTGGTTATCATAGAAAAAATAAGGTTTTTGTATTTTGCCTCCCTAAACAAAGGTTAAATAACTTATGTCAAAATATTTAGGAAGATTGATAGCAGAAATCCAATTAGTGTCATTTGCTGTCCACATCCAAGGACAAATGAAGTTGGTTAGTTCTTTTCTAGTAAAATAATTATGTTATATTAATCAGTTATTTAATAAATAAATCCTATATAATGAAAGAGAAACATGCAAATTAACCATCCCTCTGCTACACTCAAACCACGCCCACAAA
>NW_005871076.1:4853364-4862479 GCF_000147115.1 Myotis lucifugus | reverse complement strand
CAGGACACCCGTCAGGGCAACAGCCGGCCCCACCCGTGCACCAGGCCTCTATCCTATATAATAAAAAGGTAATATGCAAATTGACCCTAACAGCAGAACAACTGGGAATGACTGGTCACTATGACACACACTGACCACCAGGGGGCAGATGCTCAATGCAGGAGCTGCCCCTTGGTGGTCAGTGTGCTCCCATAGGGGGAGCTCTGCTCAGCCACAAGCCAGGCTGACGGCTACCAGCACAGTGGTGGTGGCGGGAGACTCTCCCGCCTCCTCAGCAGTGCTAAGGATGTCCAACTGCAGGACATCTGCAGGCCTGCTCCCCACTGGCAAGTGGACATCCCCCGAGGGCTCCTGGGCTGCCAGAGGGATGTCTGACTGCCATCTTAGGCTTGATCCCCTGGGGACTGGGCCTAAGCCAGCAGGTGGACATCCCCCAAGGGGTCCCAGACAGCAAGAGGGCACAGGCTAGGCTGAGGGACCCCCCCGTGCACAAATTTTTGTGCACTGGGCCTCTACTAAATAAATAAAAACACATCTTTTAATCATAGGAACTGAAGTTTGATAGCCTATGTTCCTGTCTAATACACTTTAATATATAATCTTTTGGTAAAATCAAGTTTGACAATCCTTCAAGGGTTTGAATTTTAAGAAACTTTCTGTGATCTAGAATTGGCTTTACATCATTCCAATAGGCTCTGAAATGCCTCGAATGTTTCTTTTCTCTCTCATGAAGGAAAGTGCAAAGCATGTAATTAACCACTGCCTAGCGACTTTTCCAGTCATGGGAGGGCCCCTGGAAATAAAAAAAGATAATGGACCTGCCTATACTAGCTCCTCCTTTCAGCAGTTTTGCAAGCAAGATCAAATAATGCATAAAACAGGAATTCCCTATAGTCACCAGGGACAGGCAATTGTAGAAAGAACCAATCGAACCTTGAAGACTCAGTTACAAAAACAAAAGGGGGGAGATAAGTACTATTCTACTCCACAGAATCAGTTAAATCATGCTCTTTACACTTTTTTAAAAAAATATATATTTTATTGATTTTTTACAGAGGGAAGAGGGATAGAGAGTTAGAAACATCGATCAGTTGCCTCCTGCACACCCCTCACTGGGGATGTGCCCACAACCAAGGTAGATGCCCTTGACCAGAATCGAACCTGGGACCTTTCAGTCCGCAGGCCAACGCTCTATCCACTGAGCCAAACCGGTTACGGCCATGCTCTTTACACTTTAACTTTTTAAAATTGTGACAATGAGGGTCACACTGTGGCCGAGAGGCATCAAGCTTCTGGTGCCATGGCATAGGTATGGCGCAATGGAAGGATTTACAAACAGGGCAGTAGAGAGGGTCAGATCCAGTAATGATGTGGTGAAGAGGCCATGTTTGTATCTTTCCAGAAGGCGTTTCTAACCCCATCTGGGTGCCAGAACAAGCGGTATGTCACGACCATGGACCTGGGAGAACAGCTCATCCCGCCGTTCAAGAAGCTGAAGATCACACCACCCATGATGATGCCAGTTCAGCCACCAACCCTGAAGAAGGAAGAAAGCAGAAGGCAGGTGACCAAGGCCACCCAAGAAGCTAGTGTTCCCACATGGGGTCAACTGAAGAAACTGACCATCAACCATCAATGCTCAACAAGTGGTGAAAGAATAGGGGGTTCAGGTAACCCCCTCCACCCTTTTTGTTGCTATGATGGCACTTGTCAGCTGCCAGATAAGTATGGCTGCAGCAGAAACTTACTGAACATAAGTTCCAGACCCCCCTGTGGTCAATCCAGCCACCTGGACCAGGGAATCAGTGCCAGTGTTTACTAACAACACCAATATGGTCAGGGGTAGCTCCAGCAAACACATAACTCCTTCTTCCCAAGGTGATTATACTTATAATATAACTAGAGGCCGAGTGCATGAAATTCATGCATAGGAGGGGGCAGTCCCTCTCACAATCCAGTACCACTGGCTCCTAACCGCTCGCCTGCCTGCCTGATCACCCCTAACCCCTCTGCCTGCCTGCCTGATCGCCCCTAACTGCCTCTGCCTGCCAGCCTAATCGCCCCTACCTTAACCCCCTGCTGGCGTGATAGCCCCTAACTTGCTCCCCTGCCGCACTGATTGCCCCTAACCTCCTCTGCCTCGGCCCCCGGTCTAAGCTGCAGTCTGGCCTCTCTCTGCGGGAAGCAACCTGGTGGATCAGGGGAAGGTGCAACCTCCATTACCCCGCTGCTGCTGCCACTGCTAGCCTGAGCCTCAGCCCTTCGCAGCCACGGAAGCTTTGTCTGGAAAAACATTCGGAAGACGTCTGCTCTAATTAGCACATTACCCTTTTATTAGTATAACCCTTCAGTCTGCAGGCCGACGCTCTATCCATTGAGCCAAATCGGTTAGGGCAGTATAGATGGTTAGGGCTGTCTGATAAGCATCCCCCACTTCCCTACTGTCCTGATAGCACCACTATTGAGCTGGGAGCATTTCCTCAATGGCAAGATTGTGCCAACCCAGTACCAATGAGACATAATATTTCTGGCTCTGACTTGTATGTATTGGATTGATCTCACAGACTTGATGCTAAACGTCCCCATCAGGAGCCTATGTCACCAGGAGGGTTTGTGGGTAAAGCCCTGACCATGAAAACAGGAAATTTACAGAAAGATCTTTGGCGTTTAGCCGCTGCCCTTGACTTTCTTAATTTTACTGGCTCTTCCTTAGCTGATATTAAAGGAGCATGTTCATCAAGCCCTTGCTATGGCTTCTGAGCCTGTGTCCAGCCCCCATCTGTATTGGTGACTGGAAATGTGAACATCACCAGATTAGACACCCATTATACTGTCCAATGCCATCACTGTAACCTTATCAACTGTGTTTCGAGGCATAATCTGAATGAAGATATATTAATTTTAAAGCAACCTTCTTTTATTATGCTTCCTAGGAAAGCATAATAATGGTATCTTTTATTATGATAATGGTATCTTTTATTATGATACCATTTCCAGGAAAATGGTGTCAGGATGCGGGCCTTCAGGCATTGCAGGAATTACACAATCAGCTGTCCCTGGAAAAGCATGCTTTGGGACTTATTATTTTTGGTATTGTTACCCTAGTTACTGTTATCGCATCTGCTGTGACTGTGTCTCTTGCATTGACCCAAAGCATCCAGAATGCGAAGTTTGTTAATGAATTGGCTCAGAACAATGCAACTGTACTTCATGATCAAGAAGATATAGACAAAAAGTTAAAAACAAAGTTAAATGCTTTGGAAGTTGTAGTAATAGGACTGGGTAATAAATTAGAAAGTGTCAAGATTAGACAGCAACTGCAATGTCATGCTGCTTTTACATATATTTGTGTGACTTCAGCCCGCTATAACAGTTCTCTACAGGACTGCAGTAAAATCAAGATGCACCTACAGGGAATATGGCATCATAATAATATCAGTATAGACCTAGTGGGGCTACTCAAACGTGCAAGCCATTCAGAATAGTCATGATGAGATTATATATTCTGTGAAACTGGCAAAAGAATTGCTGGATGATTTAAAAGGATTTAATCCATGGAAAATGTTAAAACACACTGCCTGGTACCTAATAGGATTCCTTTGTGTACCACTAATTTTATCCTGCTTTCTTTCAGTCAGCAGCAACTCCTGCGATCTCAAGTACTAAGGCTCCAATTAGATGTCCATAAACTACATTTAAAAATATCCCTGACCGGTTTGGCTCAGTGGATAGAGCGTTGGTCTGTGGACTGAAGGGTCCCAGGTTCGATTCTGGTCAAGGGCATGTACCTTGGTTGCGGGCACATCCCCAGTAGGGGGTGTGCAGGAGGCAGCTGATTGATGTTTCTCTCTCATCAATGTTTCTGACTCTCTATCCTTCTCCCTTCCTCTCTGTAAAAAATCAATAAAATATATTTAAAAAATTATTTAAAAAAATAAAAAAAATAAAAAAGGGGGAGATGTAGAGAGTGCCTGGGAAGGTGCATGAGCCGATTGTCAGCTGAGTCCAGTGGCTTTGGCAGAGCCATGTTCTGGAAACATACCTTGCCAGAGGCAGGTATGTTGTCGGGCTGACCTTTAGCTCAGGCGCCAGGGGTTGGTTTTCATTATCTAAATTCAGCCAGGCACCAGAAATGGATGAAATTATCCAGGCTTAGCCAGGAGTGACAATTACAAAGAAGCCACAAGAATGAAGAATTGCAGCTTGATCCTTAATCATGATTTCACATAATTTCCTTTGTCTTAAACTCTAGTAAAACTTCTTGGTATCATGCTGTAGTTAATAAATGTGCTGCACTAGCTCTCAGTCAATGTCTCTCCATCAGAGGGCAGCATCCCACCTGGTCCCAACTTTCCCTACTGTCTCTGTGTCTGTCTCTTTCTTTTTCTCAATCTCCTGTCACCCCTACTCAGAATTCGTCCGCTCTCTAGCCATGCTGATCATGGTAAAGAGAGAAAACTTATATGGTCCTGTACACTGAAAGGTTGTGTTTTGATTCCCAGTCAGGACACATACCCAGGTTGTGGGTTCAATCCCTGATTGTGATGCATACGGGAGGCAACCAATAGATGTTTCTCTCTAACATCAATGTTTCTCTCTCTCTCCCTCTTCCTTCCTCACTTTTACAAAATCACTTAGCCCGTGCTTGCTTCGGCAGCACATATACTAAAATTTGAACGATATAGAGAAGATTAGCATGGCCCCTGTGCAAGGATGACACGCAAATTTGTGAAGCGTTCCATATTTTCAAAAAAAAAAATCACTTAGCCCTGGATAGTATTTCTCAGTGGTTAGAGCACTGACCCTCACAGAAGGGTCTCGGGTTCAATTTCTGGTCAAGGGCACATACCTGAGTTGCAGTTTCTATCCCTGGCCTAGTTAGGGTGCTTGTGTGAGGCAACCGATTGACGTGTCTCTCTCACATTGATGTTTCTCTCTCCCCCTTCCTCCCTTCCCTTGATGCTTTCTAAAAAAAAAAAATCAGTGTTGTGTTGCTCAGTGGTTGAGTGCTGAAATATGAACCAGGAGATCGTGGTTCGATTTCCAGTTAGGTCATATGCCCGGGTTGTGGGCTGAATCCCCTGTGTGGTGTGGGAAGGAGGCAGCCGATCAGTGATTTTCTCTCATCATTGATGTTTCTATCTCTTCCTATCTGAAATCAATAACAAAATATTTTTAAAAGAATCAATGGGAAAAAATACCCCTGAATAAAAATCAATAAAAACATATCCTTGGGTGAGGATTTTTTAAAAATTATTTTTATAGAAAAGAAGTTTTTAATTTTAACAAAGTCCAACATCAACTTTTTCTTTCTGATATTGTGCTTTTGGTGTTATATCTCAAAATTCATCATCTAACCTAAGGTCACCTGAATTTTCTCCTATGATGTATTCTACAAGTTTTATAGTTTTGCGTTTTACATTTAGATCTATTGATTCATTTTAAGAGTTAATTTTTGTAACAGGTATAAAGTAAGTGTCTAGATTTTGTTGTTGTTGTTAATCCCCACCTGAGGGTATTTTCCATTGATTTTTAGAGAAAGTGGAAAGGAGAGGGAGAGACAGAGAAACATTGATATGACAGAGACACATCTATTGTTTGCCCTCTCTACATGCCCCAACCAGAGCCAGGGATTGAGCCTGCAACCAAGCTATGTGCCCTTGACCAGAATTGAACCTGGGACCCTTCATTCCTTGGGCCAATGATCTATGCACTGAACCAAACCGGCTAGGGTGTTTCTAGATTATTTTTTGTTTACATTTGTATTTCCACTTGCTCCAGATTTTCTGAAAAGATTCCCCTTTCTTCATTGAATTGCCTTGGTTCCTTTGTCAAAGATCAGTTGGCTTTATTTGTGTAGGTCTATTTCTGGGCTTTCTATTTTGTTGTGTTGATCTATTTGTCTGTTTTTTTGTCAATGCCATACTGTCTTTTTTTTTTTTATTATTGATTTGAGAGAGAGAGGAAGGGAAAGAGAGAAACATTGTTTTGTTATTCCACTTATGTATGTACTCATTGGTTAATTCTTTAAAAAAAATTTTTTTTATTGATTTCAGAGGGGAAGGGAGAGGGAGAGAGGAACATCAATTGTAGGGAGCGGCTATGGGATTAAGCCTCGGACTGACCTGTGGCAGAGCCACAAACAAGTCCCAGCCTGGAGAACCAAGATGGCGGCGTAGGGAGCGGACCTGTGTGTGCTGCTCTCTCACAGCATCACTGAAACTATCAACTATGAAGTAAACAACCGCCACTCAGAACCATGGGGAAGTTGGCCCAGTGGGAGATCTACAACTGGAGGAAAAGAAAGAAGCGCAGTGAGACTGAGTGGGAGCTACGGAGGCACCAAAACCAGAGGTACGCAGTCACACGCCACGCGAGCTGCAAATGGACTCTCGGTTTTTTACGAACCCTCGAATCCTCTGGGCTTGCTCGGGGCGGGTCTCTGAGGCCCCAGATCCCACAGGGAGAGGCGGCCACGGCCTTGCAGTGGTCGGAGAGCGAGGGAAGCTCTGACACGCGGCTGCTCGCCGGCACTGAGGGACAAGAAGTCCTGGTGTCCCGGGGAGGCGAGAGGCGCGGAGACGCCGCCATCGCTATTTCCTCCACGCTGGCGACTCCCTGTGACCCCGCCCTACCCTCAGGGCTGTGCCGGAGGCACAAGAGGGAATGACTGTGCTTTTACAAACTCTCAAATCCACTGAGCTGGTTCGGGCAGGTCTCTGAGGCCCCAGGCCCCAAGGCGAGAGACAGCACGGCCTTCCAGCGGTCAGAAAGCGAGGGAGGCTCTGGCGCTCGGCTGCTCGCCGGCACTGGGGGACGCAAAGTCCTGGAGTCCTGGATAGGCAAGGGGCCGCTGAGTCTCCACACGGCGACTCCCTGTGACCCCGCCCTACGCAATTTACATTCCCATCTGGGCTGTGCCAGACTCACAAGTAGAAACGCCTTTGCTTCTGCAAATTTTCAAATCCACTGAGTTGGTTCAGGCGGGATCATGAGGCACCAGACCCTACGGGGAGAGGCAGCACGGCCTTGCAGCCATCAGAAAGCGAGGGAGACTCTGTTGCACAGCTGCTCGCCGGCACTGGGGGACACAAAGCCCTGGCAGAGATTCAAGGGGCCGCGGAGACTCAGCCAGTGCTATTTGCTCCGCTATGGCGACTCCATGAGTCTCAGCCCTAATCAATTTACATCCCCATCCAAGCTGTGCCAGGTGCACAAAAAGACCCACCTGCACTTTTGCAGCCTATCCCAACAAATTGCAGACTTCAACTCCTCACAGCCATGGGAGACACACTCAAGAAGCAGACCCAGGAGAACCAGGATGGCGGCATAAGGAAGAGACCTGTGCGTGCTACCTCACACAACAACATCGAAACTACCAAATATCAGACAAACACCTATCATACAGAACCATGGGAAAGTTGGCCCAGTGGAAGCTCTACAACTGGAAGGAGAGAAAGAACATTGAGACTGAGTAGGATGTGACACCAAGTACAGAGCCCAACCCAACAAACTGCAGATTTCAACTCCTCGCATAGAAAGAAGCGCATTGAGACTGAGTAGGATGTGCAGAGGCACCAAGTACAGAGCCCATCCCAGCAGGCTGCAGATTTCAACTCCTTGCATCTGGGAGGGACGCAATCAGGGGGCAGAGTCGGGTCCGGGGCCGGCCAGGGCTGGGCCTGACTCGGCCGGCACTGTGGAACTGCTGTACCAGCAAGCACACAAACATGCCCACTGGTCCCAGTCTCTTGTGGGGCGCTGGGGAACAGCAGACAGGCAGTCTGCGCACTTGGTGGAGGGCAGGAGTGCTGGATGTTCAACCACCAGGAACGCCTGGAGATTTTGTCTGGTGGGGACCGCCGGCAGGGGACAGAGGGCCAAACTTCCTGTTTCCCCGGTAAGGCTGGGATGGCCCAGGTGAGGTCGGGATGGCCCCGGTGAGGTTGAAATGGTCCCGGTGCGGTAGGGACAACCCCGGTCAGGTTGAAATGGCCCCCGTGAGGTAGGGACGACCCCGGTCAGGTCGAAACGGCCCCGGTGTGGTAGGGACAACCCCGGTCAGGTTGAAATGGCCCCCGTGAGGTAGGGACGACCCCGGTGAGGTCGAAACGGCCCCGGTGTGGTAGGGACAACCCGGTCAGGTTAAATCGGCCCGGGTGTGGTAGGGACAACCCCGGTGAGGTTGAAACGGGCCCCCGTGAGGTAGGGGACACCCCTGGAGAGGTTGAAACGGCCCCCGTGAGGTAGGGACGACCCTGGTCAGGTCGAAACGGCCCCGGTGTGGTAGGGACGCCCTCGTTCAGGTTGAAACGGCCCCCGTGAGGTAGGGACGACCCCGGTGAGGTTGAAACGGCCCCTGTGAGGTAGGGACGACCCCAGTCAGGTCGAAACGGTCCCAGTGTGGTAGGGACACCCCAGTCAGGTTGAAACAGCCCCGGTGTGGTAGGGACAACCCCGGTGAGGTCGAAACGGCCCCCGTGAGGTAGGGACGACCCCGGAGAGGTTGAAACGGCCCCGGTGTGGTAGGGACAACCCCGGTCAGTTTGAAACGGCCCCCGTGAGGTAGGGACGAAGCTGGTCAGGTCGAAACGGCCCCGGTGTGGTAGGGACAACCCTGGTCAGGTTGAAATGGCCCCCGTGAGGTAGGGACAACCCCGGTGAGGTCGAAACGGCCCCGGTGTGGTAGGGACGACCCCGGTCAGGTTGAATCGGCCCCGGTGTGGTAGGGACGACCCCGGTGAGGTTGGAACGGCCCCTGTGAGGTAGGACGACCCCGGTCAGGTTGAAACGGCCCCGGTGTGGTAGGGGACGACCCCGGTCAGGTTTGAAACAGCCCCGGTGTGGTAGTGACGACCCCGGTGAGGTTGAAACGCCTCCCGTGAGGTAGGGACGACCGCTGGTCAGGTCGAAACGATCCCGGTGTGGTAGGGACGACCCCGGTCAGGTTGAACGACCCCCGTGAGGTAGGGATGACCCCGGTGAGGTTGAAACGGCCCCGTGAGTTAGGGACGACCCCGGTCAGGTTGAAACGGCCGCGGTGTGGTAGGGACGATCCCGGTCAGGTTGAATCAGCCCCGTGTGTAGGACGACCCCGGTAAGTTGAAACGGCCCC
>NW_005871076.1:4778608-4852320 GCF_000147115.1 Myotis lucifugus | reverse complement strand
TTAATCCTGACATTGTAGCCCTCCCTAATTCCTTCCTAAGTGGCTAAAAGGTGCAGCCAGTGTTGCCAAAACAAGAACATTTGTATACATGTTAATCTACCCTTGTTTTAATGAGACTATAAAATAAAACATAGGCTTGCAGGCTGGATCTTTCTTTGTCTTCTTCCAGGCATGAGAGATCCGGAAAGTCCCAGCTGTATTCTCTTTGTCTGTCTTTAATCCTTCACCGCCCCTCCTCAGGTTCACCCTTGGCCGTGCTGGCGTGGCACAATCAATGATGAGAGAGAATCATTGATTGGCTGCCTCCTTCACACCCCACACTAGGGATTAAACCCACAGCCCGGGCATGTGCCCTGACCTGGAATCCAATCATGACCTCCTCGTTCATAGGTCAATGTTCAACCACTGAGCAACACAAGCCGGGCTCAATTCCATCTCAATGTTTGCTTCTTAGAGGACCCAGAGTAACATTATGGGTGGATATGGGATGGGTCTGAAAAGGCAGAGATTTCTGCACAATACTTACCTGAAGAAGCAAGAGTAAGGCAGAAACCTTTTGGGGGAAGAAACTGAGGTGGAAGGTCTCAAGTCAAGAACTGCAGAAATCTGACATACTGGGACATACTGATTCTCTGGAATTTAATGCTCCCTCTAGCTCCCTTTAGGCAAAGCTCAGGAAAGCTTGTTGAATGGATGGAGTCAGGTTGTCAGATCTCTGGAAATAGTTCATGATAACAAACAATATAATGGAAATAAATGGCATAGGGAATAAAAAATACAAAAGATTACTGAAGAGCTGGTTCTTTGAGAAGATAAACAAGATTGACAAACTTTTAATGAGACTCATAAAGAAAAAAAGAGAGAGGACCCAAATAAATAAATAAAATCAGAAATGAAAGAGAAGTAAAAACTTACACAACAGAAATACAAAGGATTGTAAGAAAATATTACAAACAATTAAATGCCAACAAATTGGACGACCTGGTCAAAATGGATAAATTCCTAGAAACATACTCTTCCAAAACTGATTCAAGAAGAATCAGAAAATCTGAACAAATGGATTACAACTAACTAAATTGAAGCAGTAAAAACTTCCAGCAAACAAAAGTTCTGGACCAGATGGCTTCACAGATGAATTTTATCAAGCATTCAAAGAAGAAATAACACCTATCCTTTTCAACTATCCCAAAAAATTCAAGAGGAGGGAAGATTCCCAAGCTCATTTTATGAGGCCAGCATTATTCTTTTTGTTTATTGACAGTATTACAGATGTCTCCCTTTTCTACCTTTTTGCACTCTCCATCCGCCCCATGCTATTGTCTATATCCATGAATTATGCATATATGCATATATGTTCTTTGGTTAATCTCCTTCTGTACCCTCTAGGCCTTCCCTACTACTGAGATCTATTATTCTGTTCCATGCATCCATACCTCTGGACCTATTTTGTTCCTCAGTTTATTTTTTCTTTAGATTCCATTTATAAGTGAGATCATGTGATTTTTGTCTTTCTCTAGTTGGCTTATTTTGCTTAGTATAATAGTCTTCAGGTCCATCCATGTTGTCTCAAAGGTTAAGAGATCATTTTTTACAGCTGCATAGTATTCCATTGTGTAAATATACCACAGTTTATATATATATATAGATATAGATATATCTATATATCTATATCTATATATCTATCTATATCTATATCTATATATATATATTTGATTTCAGAGAGGAAGGGAGAGGCAGAGAGAGATAGAAACATCAATGATGAGAGAGAATCATTGATCGGCTGTCTCCTGCATGCTACCTACTGAGGATAGAGCCTGCAACACAACCACCTTTGAGCTATAATACTCTTTTTTCTGGTTCCAAGACCACAAAGAGAAAGATTCTGTTGGAACTCTTGTCTTCAGGTGGTGTGCAGGTCTGGGTTTCAGGTTGCCTTTGAGTCCAGGATGGGTAATAGCAGAGGAAGAAAAAGTGCTGGTTTAGTGGAAGGATGAGATTAACATTTGAATTGGTAGAGTCAGTAAAGAGGAATTTCTTCCCCAGCGTGGGTGAACCTTATCCAATCTGTTGAAGGTCTAAATAGAATAAAAGGCTGAACATGTAGAGAAATCACTCCCTTTGTCTGATGGTTGTCGATATGGGAACATTAGTTTTCTTCTGCCTTCAGAGTCAGACTTAAACTCACACCATAAGCATCTCTCTAGGTTCTCAGCCCCTTCAGACTGCAGATCTTGGGAATTTTCAACCTCCATAATCACATGAGCCAATTTATTTATTGTGTTGATTTAAAATAAAGTAAATTTATTATTCATTGAAAATTCTTCTATTAAATTTTAGATTATCTATTTGCCTTAAAAATCCAACTGGAATTTTGATGTCAATTATTTTTAATTTATGGATTAAGTTGGATAGATGGTACATTATAGCAACAAATGGCATATAAGTATTGAATGTTGCTCTAATTATACCTGGCTAGGTGGCTTAATAGTTGAGCATCAACCTATGAACCAGGAGCTCATGGTTCGATTCCTGGTCAGGGCACATGCTTGGGTTTCAGGCTTTGTCCCCAGTAGGGGGTGTGCAGGAGGCAGTCAATCAATGATTCTCTCTCATCATTGATGTTTCTATCTGTCTCTCCCTGTCCTTTTCCTCTCTGAAATCAATAAAAAGATATATTTTTAAAAAAAGAATGTTGCTCTATTTATAATCTCTATACTTTAAAAACATATTATATTTTTTTCATTGAGGTCTTGTATATTAAGTTAATTCCTAGATGCTTTATAGTGTTTCTCAGTGATTAGAACATCAGCCTGTGCAATGAAAGGTCATGGGTTCCATTCCTGGTCAATCCCCAGCACTGGTTGGGGTGGATGCAGGAGGAAACCAATGTCTCTCTCACATTCTCACATCAATGTCTCCCTCTCTTTCTCTCTCTTTCTTCCCCTCCATCCCTCCATTCCACTCTCTCTAAAAATCAATGGAAAAAAAATCAATGACCTTCAGTAATGAATATCAATTTACGTAGCATCAGAGAACTCATACTGGTGAAACACACAATGAATGTAAGGGATATAAACAGATGTTTAACTTCAATTCAGTCCTGTCCTGGCTGGGTAGCTCAGTTGTTTGGAGTGTTGTCTTGTACACCAAAAGGTTTTGGGTTCAATTCCTGCTCAGGGCACATATCTAGGTTGCAGGATTGGTTCCCAGTTAGGGCATGTATGGGAGGCAACTAATTGATGTTTCTCTCTCCCTGGGTCTGTCTGTATGTTTCTCTCCCTTTCTTCTCAAATAAATAAATAAATAAATAAATAGTAAATAAATACATTTAATTCAGTCCTTGCCATGCCATAGAGCAGTGATGGCGAACCTATGACACACGTGTCAGAGGTGACACTCGAACTCATTTTTTTGGTTGATTTTTCTTTGTTAAATGGCATTTAAGTATGTAAATAAATATCAAAAATATAAGTCTTTGTTTTACTATGGTTGCAAATATCAAAAAATTTCTATATGTGACATGGCACCAGAGTTAAGTTAGGGTTTTTCAAAATGCTGACACGCTGAGCTCAAAAGGTTCACCATCACTGCCATAGAGAATTCATACTGGTGAGAATTTTTATGAATGTTAAGAATGTGAGCAAGTCATTATTTATGTGGATAACTTAGTGAACACCAGAAAATTCATACTGGTGAGAAATCCTGTGAACATAAGAAATGTAGGAATGTTTTTAAAATTAATTGAGTTCTTTCTACAAACCAGAGAATTTTTACTTATGATAAACTTTATGAATATTAGTAATGTAGGAAAGCCTTTATAATTTGTGGACAAGTTACTTAACATCAAGAATGTATACTGATGAGAAACCTGATAATGTAAGAAGTGTAGAAGGATGTTTTAGATTTAATTTAGTTCTTACTATATATTAGAGAATTTATACTGGTAAGATGCTTATGAACATCAGAAATGCAATAAGGCCTTTATTGTATGTGGACAATTTATTCACATCAGAGTGTTTATATAGATGAGAAACCATAGGAATATAAAGAATGTGAAATTGTCTTTAGACCAGATTGTGTTCTTTCTTCAAACCAGAGAATTCATACTGGCTATAAATTTTATGAATGTAACGAATGAATGGAAAACTTTACTGTGTATGGACAAGTTAATAAACATCAGAGAATTCATATAGACAGGAACTCAGGAATATAAAGAATGTGGGAAAGCCTTTAGACCTAATTGAATATGTTTTTCAAGCCAGAGAATTCATACTGATGATAATAATTGTAAATTTACCCAGCCAGGAATGGCTCAGGGGTTGAGCATCAACCCAGGAACCAAGAGGTCTCCAGTTCAATTCCTGGTCAGGGCATATGCCTGGGTTGAGGGCTCAATGCCCAGTAGATAGGTGTGCAGGAGACAGCCGATTAATGAATCTCTCTCATCATTGATGTTTCTATCCTCTCTCCCTTCCTCTCTGAAATCAATAAAAATATATTTTAAAAAATTATAAATTAAAGGAATGTGGGAAAACTTTTATTGTATGTGGACAAGTTACTCAATATTAGAGAATTTATATTGGTGAGATACCTGATTAATATAATAAGTGTGGGAAGATATTTAGAATTACTATATATTAGAGAAGTCATACTGCTGAGAAGCTTTATGAATATAAGAAATTCAATAAAGACTTTACTGTATCAACAAGTTACTCAACATCAGATCAAGTAATATTGGTTTAAAAAACACCTATTAAAGTAATCAAAGTGGGAAAACAATTACTAAATATTAACAAGATACTTGAGAGCAGAGTACTCATATTGGTAAGGAATCCTTTGAATGCAGAGAATACGTGAAGGCTTTTAGGTATAATTCCAACCTTAATATATATTAATGAATTTATGCTGTTGTTCATTTTAATGGTTGTAGGGAATGTGAAAAAGTCATTAGTTGGGAAGATATTCTAATGTGCAAAAGAGAATCATACTAATGAAAACTATATAAATATAAAATATGTGAAGAGACCTTAAGTAGTGGCTATCATATTACCCATCTCAGAGAATTCATACAGGGGAGGAACTCCATAAGTGCAAGGTGTGTGGGAAGATCTTTATTCATGTTAGAGATCTTAGTTTTTATTAAATAACTAGAGGCCTGGTGCACGAATTCGTGCACAGGTGGGGTCCCTCGGCCTGGCCAGTGATCAGGGCTGATTGGGTCATCTCACCCTGTTCTGAGTGGGGCCGGCTGGTGGTGGGGAGGGATTGGGGGAGGTTGGCTGGCTGTGGGAGCGCACTGACCACCAGCGGGCAGCTCCTGCCTTGAGTGTCTGCCACCTGGTGGTCAGTGCATCGTCATAGTGACCGGTTGACTGGTCTAGCAGTTGACCAGTGTTAAAGGTCATTTAGGCTTTTATGTATATAGATTCATTCTGGTAAGAACAAATGTAAGGAATGTAGGAAAGCCTTTAAGCAACATTTACATCTTTGTCAGCATGAGAAAATTTATAATATAATTTAATTAACTAAGAAAACCTTCACGTTTTATGCTTTTGTTTGCAGAATATAAGAATATCTATTATAGAAAAAATTGGAGAATGTAGAAATTCTGTATGCTAATTTAAGCTCATATATCTCTGGTACAATTTTACCAGGTACAACTCAGAATTACAGTGGTTATTTTGAAGAACATTTGATGTGGATTAGATTGTACATTTTAGAAAAAAAAAAGGCCCCTTAGAACAAAAAAGAAATAATATTTCTACTTACCAAAGGCATGCTTTCTTCAATTGATATGAGTATTCCAACTTGAAATTGGACTTAAAATTGCCTTACTAAATAATTTCTTATCTAAAGCAACTTAAAAATATTATAGCTTTAGAACTGCCTCATTTCTAGATCCAGAAAAACTTATTACAGTCCTTTCCCTGTCTCTTTTACTCTTTCCTTAATCCTCCTTCACTTTCAGAACCTTGTTCAGCTCTCATTGATTTCTTTTCTTTTTTTAATATATTTTATTGAGTTTTTACAGAGAAGAAGGGAGAGGGATAGAGAGTTAGAAACATCGATGAGAGAGAAACATCGATCAGCTGCCTCCTGCACGCCCCCCAGTGGGGATGTGCCCACAACCAAGGTACATGCCCTTGACCGGAATCGAACCTGGGACCCTTGAGTCCACAGGCCGACGCTCTATCCACTGAGCCAAACCGGTTCGGCTGATTTCTTACCTTTACTGCTCCTTCACCTTTCTTTTAATTCACACCATATCCCAAAAAGAAAAATATCTATCAATATGATCATGTGACTTTTGTCTTTTATTGATATGGAGTATTACATAAATTGATTTTTAGATGACAAAACAACCTTGTATTATTGGGATAACTCACCACTAGCCATGATTCATGATCTTTTAACAATATGAATAACCTCATAGAATGAGTTGGGGAGTGTTCCATCCTCTTCTGTTCTTTGGAGATACATACATATATATCAATCTTTAGCTCTAGTAACATTTTTGTTTTAAAGTGTTCTGTTCTTTGGAAGGGTTTGTGAAGAATTGATATTAATTCTTCTTTAAATAATGAGGTGGTTCTGGGCTTTTCCTTGTGCAAACTTTTTTATTACTAATTTAATTTCTTCAGTTATTATAGATACTAGAGGACTGGTTCACAAAAATTTGTGCACTCGGGGGTAGGGGGACCCTCAGCCCAGCCTGTGCCCTCTCGCAGTCTAGGACCCCTCGGGCGATGACCACCTGCTGGCTTAGGCCTGCTCCCCGTGGGATTGGGCCTAAGATGGCAATCAGACATCCCTCTGGCAGCCCGGCAGCCCTCTGGGGATGTCCACTTGCCAGCGGGGAGCAGGCCTAAGCTGCAGTCGGACATCCTTAGTGCTGCTGAGGAGGCAGGAGAGGCTCCCACCACCACCGCTGTACTGGCAGCCATCAGCCTGGCTTGTGGTTGAGCAAAGCTCCCCCATGTGGGAGCGCACTGACCACCAGAGGGCATCTCCTGCATTGAACGTCTGCCCCCTGGTGGTCAGTGTGTGTCATAGTGACCAGTCATTCACAGTCTTTCTGCTGTTAGAGTCAGTTTGCATATTACCCTTTTACTATATAGGATAGAGGCCTGGTGCACGGGTGGGGGCCGGTTGGTTTTCCCTGAAGGGTGTCCCGGATCAGGGTGGGAGTCCCGCTTGGGTGCCTGGCCAGCCTGGGTGAGGGGCTGATGGCTGTTTGCAGCTGGTCACACCCCCTTCATGGTGGGGGTCCCCACTGGGGTGCCTGGCTAGCCTGGATGAGGGGCTGATGGCTGTTTGCAGCTGGTCACACCCCCTTCAGAATGGAGGTCCCCACTGGGGTGTCTGGCCAGTCTGGGTGAGGGGCTGAGGGCCGTTTTCAGGCTGGCCAGCGACTGAAGCTCCCAGCCTCTCCTTTTTTTCTTTTTTTTTAAATTCTGGGATTTATTTACCTTCTATAATTGAAACATTGTTGCCATTACTGGCGCTCCCAGCTCTGAGGCCCCGGCTGGCTGAAAGCAGGTATCTGGGGTTTGTTTAGCTTCTATAATTGAAACTTTGTTGCTTTCGAGACGGGCTGCGGCAGGCGGGGAACCTTGGCTTCCTCCATCACTGGAGCAAGCAAGCCTCATGTTTGCTTCAGCTGTGTGGCTGCCAGCCGCCATCTTTGTTGGCAGTTAATTTGCATATTGCCCTGATTAGTCAATGGGAAGCGTAGTGGAGGTATGGGTAATTACCCTTTTTATCTTTTATTAGATAGGATATTCAGATTTTTACATTTCTTCCTGACACAATTTGGTTTCCCAGGAATTTTAAAATTTTATCTACATTTCTAGTATATAATTTGTTGGCCTGCAGTTGTTCATAATATAATCTTATCATTCTTTTTATTTCTATAAGATAAAAAATATATACAACTAATGTCTCCTCTTTCATTTCTGGTTTTAGTAATTTGATTCTTCTCTCTTTTTGGGCATGTGCCCTGACTGGGAATCAAATCTTGACCTCCTGGTTCATAGGTGATGCTCAACCATTGAGCCACACCAGCAGGGCCTTTTAAATTTTTTGAGGTTTGCTTTATGGCCTAGCACATGTAGCATTCTCTAGAACTTGAAGAATGTCTCAAGTGAACTTGAGGAGGTTTTATATTCTGCTATTGTTGGATGGAGTTCTCTGTAAAAGTCTGTTAGTTTGTATAGATTGTTTTTCAGGTCTTCTGCTTTCTTGTTGATTTCTGCATAGTTGTTGAATTATTTCTCTCCTCAGTTGTATCAATCTTTGCTTCATGTGTTTCAGGATTCTTTTGTCAGGTGGATATATATTTAAAAATTTTTAAAAAATATATTTTAGAACCAATTCAAGGGGAATATGGACCGATCAGAGGGGATATGAGGACACAGCAACTGCAGCCTTTATAAACCATAGGGAAAAGGAACTCAGTGGGACCCGATCCCCCCTCCCTACTTGGAAGTTCATTCTGTGGGACTCTTCCCCCTCCTTATGTGGGAGTCTGTCAATAAATCTTCATCTTTGCTAGACCAATATATATATATATATTTTTTTTATTGATTTTTTACAGAGAGGAAGGGAGAGGGATAGAGAGTTAGAAACATCGATGAGAGAAACATTGATCAGCTGCCCCCTGCACAGCCCCTATTTGGGACGTGCCTGCAACCGAGGTACATGCTCTTGGCCGGAATCGAACCTGGGACCTTTCAGTCCGCAGGCCGATGCTCTATCCACTAAGCCAAACAGGCTAGGGCTATTTATAATTTTTATAATTTAAAAATGGACTGACACTTTTATCAATATAAAATATCACTCTTTGTTGGCTGCTGACTGAAGGGTCACAGTTTCAATTACCAGTCAAGGGCATGTACCTCAGTTGCAGGTTCTCCAGCCCTGATAAGGACATGTGTGGGAGGCAACCAATCAATGTGTCTCTCTCATGTCAATGTTTCTCTCTCTCTTTCTGTCTTCCCCTCCTACCTTTCTTCCACTCTCTCTAGAAATCAATGGAAAAAATATCCTCTTTAGCTCTAGTAACATTTTTGTTTTAAAATCTATTTTGTCTGATTTATGGTTACTGTTTGCATGATATACTTTTTCCCCAGCCCTTTCCTTTCAACCTACTTGTGTCTTTTTAAAAAAATTTATTGCAGAGAGGGAGGGAGGGAGACAGAAACATCAGTGATGAAAGAGAATCATTCATCATCTGCCTCCTGCATGCTCCCACACTGGGGATCAAGCCCCCAACCCCAGGCATGTGCCCTGATCAGGAATCAAGTTGCAATTTCCTGGTTCATAGGTCAATGCTAAACCACTGAGCTATGCTGGCCAGGCTCAACCTACTTGTGTCTTTGTATCTAAATTTTGTCTTCTATAGACAGCATAGAGTTGGATCATTTTAAAATCCATTCTATCAATATCTGCCTTTTGAATGGAGAATTAAACCATTCACAATTAGAATAATAGTATACTGATAATGAATTATTTACTTTTTTTCATTTTGCTATTTTTAAAATGTATGTCTTATAGCTTTCTTGGTCCCTTATATACTCCATTACTAGCTTCTTTTGTGTTTAGTTGATTTTTTTGTAGTCATGTGTATTGATTTTCTTCTAA
Source organism: Myotis lucifugus (assembly GCF_000147115.1). NCBI lineage: Eukaryota > Metazoa > Chordata > Mammalia > Chiroptera > Vespertilionidae > Myotis > Myotis lucifugus. The sequence continues at coordinate 4,842,678 of NW_005871076.1, read as the reverse complement.
TTTACTTTTGTGTTTTTTTAAAGATATCTTTGTGATTATAATGGGGATTACATATAGCATCCTAAAATTATAACAGTCTCATTTGAATCAATACCAAGTTAACTTCAATTACATACAAGAATTTTACTCCTAGGCACCTCCATCCCCCTTCATTTATGTTTTGATGTCACATATTATATCTTTTATACATTGTGTGCCCAATAAGATAGATTTAAATTATATTTATGTATTTGTCTTTTAAATTAAGTAGAATACAAAAAGTGGAGTTACAACCAAAATTACAATAATATTGTTTTTATAAATTAATATTCAGAAATTGGTTGCATTAGGAAGTTTTTAAAATGTTTTTATTTATTTCAGTGAAAGGAAGGAAGAGGGAGAGAGATAGAAATATCAATGATTAGAGAGAATCACTGATCAGCTGCCTCCTGCACACCCCATACTGGGGATCAAGCCCGCAACCCGGTCATGTGCCCTGACTGGGAATGGAACCTTGATCTCCTAGTTCATGGGTTGATGCACAACCACTGAGCCACACTGGCCAGGCTGGTGTACAGGTTTAAGAGGTACACACATCTGGTTATAAAATAAGTAATTTTCCCTGCTGGTTTGGCTCAATGGATAGAGCATCAGCCTGCGGACCAAAGGGTCCTGTGTTTGAATCTGGTCAAAGGCATGTACGTTGGTTGCAGGCTCCTCCCCATCCCGGACCCTGGTCTGGGCTCATGCAGGAGGCAACCAATCTATGTGTTTCTCTCACATCACTGTTTCTCTCTGTCTTTCTGTCTCTCTTCCATTCTCTCTCTCTAAAAAAAAATTAAATGGAAAAATATTCTTGGGTGAGGATTAACAAAAACAACAAAAAGTAAGTCATGGGATGTACAGCCTAGGGAATATGGTAATAATATTGTAAAAACTTTGTATGTTGACAGTTCATAATTAGACTTATTGTAGTGATCATTTTGTAATGTATATACATATGAAGTTACTATGATATACACCTGAAATTAATAAGATATTGTATGGCAATTATACTTCAATAAAACAAAACAAAAACACACGTAAGAGTGTAATGTAAAGCATAGAAAGAGAGAAAAAAAGTGGCTCAAATGAAATCAAGCAACATACAGTATCTAAAACAAAAGAGCATTGGTGGGGGTAGGTGACCTGGCTCTTTATCTAATCATGTGGCTAGCAATGTTTTTATTTAAGATAGCTGTCATTGAAGTGGATACCTCTGTCAACAAATCTTAAGTCAGGCATTTGCATTACAAAAAAGAAAAGAAAAACTGTCAGGGCTTATTTACAGGTAGTCTTCATTTGCTTTTCTTCCATCTTTTTCTTTCTGTCCCTCAGACAATAAATTTCATTGTCCTATCTTTAAGTTTTCTGATTCTTTCTTTTGTCTACTCAAATCTGTTATTGAACTCTTGTGGTGAATTTTTCACTTGTTACTGTATTTTTAGGCTCCAGATTTTGCTTGGTTCCTTTTCATAATTTCTATTTCTGTGTTGTTATTCTCAGTTTGTTCATATCATTCTCCTGATTTCTTTTAGTTCTTCATCCATGTTTTCACTGAGCTTTTTAAAGCATATTTAAGACAGTTATTTTAAAGTCTTTGTCCATGAAGTCCAATGTGTACACTTTTTGGGAATGATTTCTATTAACTTTGTTCTTTTGAATAAGCCATGTTTTTATGTTTCATTGTATGCCTATACATTTTTTTTTGAAAATTGGGCATTCAGCTATTATTATGTAGTAGCTGTGGGAATTAGATTATTCCCCACCCCTTCCCAAGAGTTTGCTGTTTTAATTTTAATGTTAAAGGCTGTGATAGACTTTTTGTCTTGAGACATTTGCAAACTTTTAAAAAGACTATTTCTCATTGAGTATAGTCACTGAAGTCTCTGTGATTCATTTTGAGTTAATTTTAGTATAAGATATGAGATTTAGGTAGGTGAAGGTTTTATTCATTTTTTTTCCTAACAAAGTTCAATTGCGCCAACACCATTTGTTGAAAAAGCTTTCTTTCCTGAATGTAATTGCTTTTGCACCTTTGTCAAAATTCAGTTCTGCACATTTATATGTGATTATTTTTGGATTTTTTATTTTGTTCCATTGATCTATATGTCTATTCATCTGCCAATACCACAGTCTTGACTTATGTATCTATATAATAAATGTTAAAATAGGATAGTGGATTACTTCTACTTATTTCTTGTTTTTAAAAATTGTTATAGGTATTCTGGTTTCTTTGACATTCTAAATAATCTTGTCTATACCTACAGAAAAATCTTAGTGGAACTTTGGTAATAATTGTGTTAAATCTATAAATCAATTCAGGGAAAATTGACATCTCCCTATATAACATGTTGAGACATCTAATTCACAGAGTATGTCTCTCTATTTATTTAGATAGCTTTTGATTTCTTTCATTAGTGGTGTGTAGTTTCAGAATTTAAGTCCTGTACATATTTTGTTACATTTATACCTAGGTACCTCTTTTTGAGATAATGTAAATGGCATTTTAAATTTAATTTTGGCATGTATATTTTTATTGTTAGTATATAGAAATAAAATTTATTTTTGTATGTTTATCTTGTTTTTGTGGCATTGCTTAACTCACTTATCCAGAAGGTTTTTTTTTTATTCCTTGGAATTTTAATGTACAAGTTGTACATTAAATAGGGATAATCTGTAGGTAGGGATAATTTTCTTTTTTCTCACTTGTATGTCTCTTATTTCCTTTTCTTGCTTTATTGCACAAGGTAGAACTTCTAGCACTATGCTAAATAAGAGTAGTAAAATCAGCCATCTTTGTCTTGTTCCCAGTCATAGAGTGAAAGCATTTAATCCTCCACTGTTAAGTAGAATGTTAGCTGTAATTTTGGCATGAATGCTCTTTATCAAGTTGAGGAAGTTCTCATGGTTTCTGAAGGGAAGTCAGATATCATTGTTCTCTTTGTTCCTCTATAGGAGTGTTTTCCCCCTCCTCTGACGACTTCATTCAGGATTTTAAAAAATCTTTGGTTTTCTTTAGTTTGAAATTGATATGGCCAGGTGTAGATTATTTTTGGCATCTATCTTGGCTACTGTTATCTGAGCTTTCTGAATCTGTAATTTGGTATCTGACATTAATTTGGGGGGAAATTCTTAATTATTATTTCAAATATTTCTTCTGTTCCTTTATCTTTGTATTCACTAGTATTCCCATTATATGCATGTTATATATTTTGTAGTTGTCCCACAGTCTGGATATTCTGTTCTGCTTTTTTCAGTCTTTACTTTCCTTGCTTTTTGGTTTTCAAAGAGTCTATTAATATATCCTTTAGATCAGAGATTCTTTTCTCATTCATGTTCAGTCTACTAATGAGCCTATTAAACACATTCTTTTTTTAAAATTTTTTTATTGCTTAAAGTATTACAAAGGGTATTACATATGTGTCCTTTTTTCCCCCCGCCCTTGACAATCCCCTGGCCTCCCCTACCCACCAGTGTCTTATGTCCATTGGTTATGCTTATATGCATGCATACAAGTCCTTTGGTTGATCTCTTACCCCCCTCCCTCCTGCCCCCCAACCCTCCCGGGCCTTCCCGCTGCAGTTTGACAATCTGTTTGAGGCAGCTCTGCCTCTGTATCTATTATTGTTCAGAAGTTTATAATGGTCTCTATTATCCATGAATGAGTGAGATCATGTGGTATTTTTCCTTCATTGACTGGCTTATTTCACTTAGCATAATGCTCTCCAGTTCCATCCATGCTGTTGCAAATGGTAAGAGTTCCTTCTTTTTTATAGCAGCATAGTATTCCATCGTGTAGATGTACCTAAACACATTCTTTATTTATGTTACAGTGGTTTTTATCTCTAGCATTTATTTTTTATTTTTTATTAGTATTTCCATCTCTCTGTTTATATTGTTCACCTACTCTTGCATTCTGTCTACTTACCCACTAGAGCAGTGATGGCGAACCTATGCTTTGCGTGTCAGAGGTGACACGCGAACTCATTTCTTTGGTTGATTTTTCTTTGTTAAATGGCATTTAAATATATAAAATAAATATCAAAAATACACATCTTTGTTTTACTATGGTTGCAAATATCAAAAAATTTCTATATGTGACACGGCACCAGAGTTAAGTTAGGGTTTTTCAAAATGCTGACACGCCGAGCTCAAAAGGTTCGTCATCACTGCAGAGCCTCTAGCATATTAATTATAGTTGTTTTAAATTCCCCATATGATAATTTCAACATTTCTGAGATGTCTGGTTCTGATATATGTTCTGTCTATTCAAATTGTGGGTTTTTTCCCCTTTTGATATGTCTCATAATTTTTTCTTGCTCACTGAACATGATGTACCAGGTATAAGGAACTGCTGTAATAGCCCTGTAATAATGTGGTGGTGAAGTGAGGGAAGAGAAAAAGCATTCTATAATCCTGTGATTAACTCAGTTTTTTTTTTAAATTTTGTTTTATTGCTGAAAGTATTACAAAGAGTATTACATATGTCTCCTTTTTTCCCCCCTTGACATTCCCCCGGCCTCCCCTACCCCCCAGTGTCTTGTGTCCATTGGTTATGCTTATATGCATGCATACAAGTTAACTCAGTTTTTTAATAAGCTTATGCTTTTGGACTGTAAATTTCACAAATATTTCTCAGTTTTTTTCTCCCCCATTAGGTGGGGAAGTTATTTCCCATCTCCCTCATGGGAGGCCAGAGCATGCTGGAGTTTGGTATTTTCCTTTTTTTTCAGGCTAGTTAGGCTCTGATAATAACCCAACAGGTTAGTTTCTCATTAATTAGTTTCCCCTAAGTGAAGGCCTTGTTAATAAAAATGGAGCGGTCTTGGTATTTCATTTTTAGTTTATGGAGATACAATTTATTTTTGTATATTTATCTTATTATAGGTATTCTGGTTCCCCTGCCACTGACAGAAGCATGAGGAAATTTTTCTCTGACATTTACTGTGGGAATCTGGTCAAGATCCTGGAAGTAAATCTCAAAATATTCTGAGGGCCCCCTATGACTGCTTCCATGTGGAGTTTTCAACTCTCAGACTTATTCACACTTAGTCTCCAGCAATTTGTAAATTACAGTTCACATTTTACTACTCTGGCACTGGTTCCACATTGGTTTCTGCTCTTGAATCTCTGCAGCAGTAATCTGTGACCTTCTTTATTCCCCTATTTATGTCCCTAACATTGGGGGTTGTGCTGTGCTCCGTGTCCTCCTCTCTCTTACACATCCAAGAAGAGTTGTTGATTCTTTTTTTTTTTTAAATATATTTTATTGATTTTTTACAGAGAGGAAGGGAGAGAGATAGCTAGAAACATCGATGAGAGAGAAACATCGATCAGCTGCCTCCTGCACATCTCCCACTGGGGATGTGCTCGCAACCCAGGTACATGCCCCTGACCGGAATCGAACCTGGGACCTTTCAGTCCACAAGCCGACGCTCTATCCACTGAGCCAAACCGGTTTCGGCGAGTTGTTGATTCTTATGTCTGTTCAGCTTTATACTTGTTAGGATGGAGTGGTTATTTCCAAGCTCCTTACATTTGGAACTGGATACTGGAAGGTCTTAATATTTTCTTTAAATGGAAAGAATGTTTCATTTTTATGGTCTAATTTGCCTAATTTTTTTCATTTGTTGCCTGTGCCTTCCGCATCATATCCAAAAAATCATTGCCAAATCCAACATCATGAAGCTTTTACCGTATGTTTTCTTCTGGGAATTTTATCATTTTAGGTCTTATATTTAGGCGATGAATCCATTTTGAGTTAATTTTTATAAGTGGCATTAGGTAAGGGTAGGACGTCATTCTTTTGCAGGTGGATATCCTATTATTCCAGCACCATTTGTTAAAAAATTGTCTTCCTTTGTATTAAGTGTTCTTGGCACCGTTGTTTAAAATTATTTGACTATATGTGAAGGTTTATTTCTGGACCTCTATTTAATTCCATTAGTCTATATGTTTGTCTTTATGCCAGTACTACACTGTTTTGATTACTGTAGCCTTGTAGTAAGGTTTGAAATTATGAAGTGTGAGTCCTTCAGCTTTGTTCTTTTTCAGGGTTGTTTTGGCTACTTGGGGTCCCTTGACATTGCATTTAGATTTTAGGATGGGTTTTTCTACTTCTGCAAAAAATATCATTGGAATTTTTAAAAATTTAAATTATTTATTGTTGAAAGTTACATATCATTGGAATTTTGATAAGGATTACATTAAGTGTGTAGATCAATTTGGTTATTACTGATATCATAACAATAATCATTCTTCTAATCTATGAACATGAGATGCCTTTCATTTGTTTGTGTGTTCTTTGTTTCAGAAATGTCTTTGTATCTTTCATCATACAGATCTTTAACCTCAGTTAATTTCTAAGTATTTTTATGATATTCAAAATGGAATTGCTTTCTTAATCTCTTGTTGTTTGTTTTTAGTGTATGGTAATGTAACTGATTTTGTGTGTGTTGATTTTGTTTTCCTGATACTTAGTTGAATTGATTTATTAATTTTAAGTTTTTCCATGTAATCTTTAAGGTTTTCTACATAAAAGATCATATAATCTGTGAACAGAGATTTCTTCCTTCCTTCCTTCCTTCCTTCCTTCCTTCCTTCCTTCCTTCCTTCCTTCCTTCCTTCCTTCCTTCCTTCCTTCCTTCCTTCCTTCCTTCCTTCCTTCCTTCCTTTCTTTCTTTCTTTCTTTCTTTCTTTCTTTCTTTCTTTCTTTCTTTCTTCCTCACTCAGGATATTTTTCCATTGATTTTTTTTTTTTTTTAGAGAGAGCGGATGAGAGAGGGAAAGACAGAGAAAAATATTGATGTTAGAGAAACACATCGATTGGTTGCCTCCTGCATGTGACCCAACCAGGGCCCCAGTGGGGAGGAGCCTGCAACCTAGGTACATGCCCTTGACAGGATTGAACCCAGGACCGTTCAGTCTGCAGGCAGACGCTCTATCCACTGAGCCAATCTGGCTAGAGCTCCATTGATTTTAGATAGAGTGGAAGGGAGGGAGGAAGGAAGGAGGAAGAGAAAGAGAGAGAGAGAGAATGAGTGAGTGAGAGAGAGAGAGAGGGAGAGAGAGAGAGATATTAGTTACCTCTAGAACTTGCCCCCACCTAGGCAGGGATTAAACCTGCATCCCAGGTACATGCCCTTGACTGGGATCAAACCCTCAACACTTTGGTGCATGGGCCAACGCTCCAACCAGTGAGCTACACTGGCCAGGGTGATAATTTTACTTCTTTCTAACAAATTTGGATGCCTTTTATTTATTTTTCTTGCCTTATTGCTCTGGCTAGAACTTCCATTACTTTGTTGAACTGAAGAGGTAAAAGCAGGCTTTCTCCCCCTCCCCCTTTTTTTTACAGAGGAAAAGCTTTCAGTCTTTCACTATCGAGGATGATGTGTTCACTCTGGGTTTTTCACGTATTGTATTTTATTATGTTGAGGTAGTTTCCTTCTATTCCTAGGATTTTTAGTGCTTTTTTCATGAAAGGGTAATGAATTTTTTGAAATGCATTTTATGCATTTATTAATATGATCATGTGGATTTTTGTTTATTCTGTTAATGTGGTATCTTACATTGATTGATGTTGAGACGTCCTTGTATTTCAGGAATAAATCCCACTTGATTTTAAATATTGGAATGTTGAATCCTGTTTTTAAATATTTTTTGAGGATTTTAGCATCAATTTTTATAAGGAATATTTATCTGCAGCTTTATTTTCTTGTAGTGTCTTTGTCTGGCTTTGGTATGAGTGTAATGCTGACTTCATAGAAGGAGTTAGAAAGTGTTCCCTCCTTTTCAATTTTCGAAAAAGTTTGAAAAAAGGTTGACATTATTTTTTCTTTAAATGTTTGGTAGAATTCATCAGTGATGCCAGTGGGTCAAGGACTTCTCTTTGTCAGATTTTTAAAATTGCTGATTCAATTTCCTTAATGGTTATAGATCTATTCAGATTCTATACCTGTTTTCTTCACGGTTATCACAGAGATTGCATTTAATATCTTGAAGTTGTAGCACTTTAATTTGGGTTTATACCAGCTTAACTTCAATAACATACAAACACTGCTTTTTTAAAACAGCTATATCTGATAATACTTTTTCAAGGCATTTATACTCTCCTTTGTTTTTTCCTTGAGGATAGTATTCTGTAGTCCTTTGTTTTCATGATCATTACCATGACAATGAAGTCCATGGTCAAGTATTGTTTTGTTTCAATTAATTGTCATCTGGTTATTGTAAATTACATTTCTCTAATATTGAGAATATCTTCAAATTAAGCATTTTTCATCAAAAGAAAGACAAGGATTAAACAGTATAATATGGTTTGTGGTTGAAATTATATTTAAAGATCATTGTAGTCCTCAATATTAACACATGATCATACAATTTTCAGTTATATTAGGTATGTTTTAAAAGGTAAAATAGCCTGGCTGGCATGGCTCAGTGGTTGCGCCTGGACCTAAGAAGAGGAGGTCATGGTTCGATTCCTGGTCAGGGCACATGACTGGTTTTCGGGCTTGATCCCCAGTGTGGTGTGTGCAGGAGGCAGCCGATCAATGATTCTCTCTCATCATTGAAGTTTCTATCTCTTTCTCCTGCTCCTTCTCTGAAATCAATAACAAATATATTAAAAAAAAAAAAAAAAGGTAAAATAAGCTTTTATGTGTGGAAAATAAAGTATATTTAATTCAACAGTTTTATGTTTAAGATATTTGAATGTCAATGAATTGTGATTAGCATTTATTCTACATTTTCTTAATTCAAGTATTGATAGTATTGTTTAAATCTAATATTTAGAAAAGTCATAAATTCAGAATTTGCTTCATTTTGAAATTAGAGGATATTGCTGTATCTTTTTAAATGAAGTAATTATTACACTGAACTATTGAAATTATATGCTTGTTTTTGAAAAATAAAATAACATGTTTCATCTATATTTTAATTATCAATTTAAACAATGACTTGGGCTTTCTGATTAGAAAGGCAATAGACTAATTCTTTTTCATATTAATATTCTTTAAAATCCATAATACTTAAAATAGAAATATTAAGGACATTCTTTTAAAAATTAACTAGTGGTCGTTTATGACAACATACTTAAATTTTGATTTAGCTATGAGGTTATCATGAATTGGACTGAAATTGAAAAAGTTTATTAATATGTTTTTCTCAAATAGTTTCTCCTGAAAACCTAATTACATTAGATTTACATTTAAATGTTGATGATGAATTATTATCAAAATTTCAGATATGTGTACTTGATATTGATTCAATATTCATATTATTTTAACTGAAATATGACAATGTTTGCCTTAATATGAAAAAAGAAAAATATAATTTCCTTAAAATTTATTGTAGGAAGGAAGATCCAATGGATACTAATTCAATTTGGAATAATGACATTTGGAGGTTAAAAGTCATTATTCTAAATTGATGTTATGTAACAAGCAACAAATAGAAATGTTCCAAATATCATTATTGTAAGATTTAAAGTATCAGGAATGGTTTTAAAATATATTTTTATTGATTCCAGAGGGGAAGGGAGAAGGAGAGAGAAATAGAAACATCAGTGATGAGAGAGAATCGTTGATTGGCTGCTTCCTTTATGCCCCACACTGGGGTTTGAATCCGAAACCTGAGCATGAACCGTGACCTGCTGGTTCATAGGTCGATGCTCAACTACTGAGTCACGTTGGTTGGGTCAGAAATGGTTTTTATACAACATTGAAGGAATCTTAAATATATTTCATCAAAATTTCGAAATATTTCATATGTAAGTACTTGGTAATGTTATATCATTTAAAAAATAAACACCCAAACTAGCCTAGGATAAGGTGAACCTCAGTGGTCTAAGTGCCTTATTTTAAAACTAAAGTGTGCAGTTATAAATATTTAATAATAAAAAGATATGAGCTGATAGATTATTTTAAATGAAAAGATGTACTTATTTATGTATATCGTGATTTTCCCAAATGCAACTGTAATATTTTTTGTGAAAACAGCTAAAGGAAAATATTGAATTACATACTCTAAAGTGACACTTGAAATGTCTGGGCCTTTAAAAGGATATAAAATTGAAAATGATTGCCTTGCGTAAACTGCAAATGAATATGAGGCTATTTTGGAAATCAATGAATAGATCTAAGAATCTACAGTCAGCCACATGATGTCGCTGTATACCACAAAATCTTGTCAGTGGGAATGTATGATCGCCAACACTAAAGGAGGAAGCTCCATTTTGTCACCGCCCGAGAGAAGACAGAAACGCTGAGAGGAAATACTAAAAATATGAAGTAAAGAGACATGATTTTGAAGTAAGGTGAGAGGTACCGAGAGAGGTACGAAAAGTGTAGTGCTTCTGCGATGCTGTATCCCAGGCGAGGAGGCAAGGGAGCCCGGCGCCTGCTGCTCTCTCTTCTGCTTCTTGCAATCTGGAAGGCGGGGAGCAGCCAAGTCCACTACTCGGTCCCCGAGGAGGCCAAGCACGGCACCTTCGTGGGCCGCATCGCGCAGGACCTGGGGCTGGAGCTGGCGGAGCTGGTGCCGCGCCTGTTCCGGGTGGCGTCCAAAGACCACGGGGACCTTCTGGAGGTAAATCTGCAGAATGGCATTTTGTTTGTGAATTCTCGAATCGACCGCGAGGAGCTGTGCGGGCGGAGGGCTGAGTGCAGCATCCACCTGGAGGTGATCGTGGAGAGGCCGCCACAGGTTTTCCACGTGGAGGTGGAGGTGAAGGACATTAACGACAATCCACCAGTCTTCAGAGAGAGAGAACAAAGGTTATTTATTCCTGAATCTAGACAGCTGGGATCGCATTTCCCGCTAGAGGGCGCTGCTGATGCCGACATTGGCACCAATTCTCTGCTAACGTACACGCTCAGCCCCAGTGATTATTTCTCGTTGGATATACAGGCAAGTGATGAACTGAGTAAGTCACTTGCGCTTGAATTGAGGAAAGTTTTGGACAGAGAGGAAACACCAGAATTTCATTTATTATTGACAGCCACGGATGGGGGCAAACCTGAGCTGGAAGGTACAGTTCGCCTGCTGATAACGGTGCTCGACGTTAATGACAACGCCCCATTGTTTTCTCAGGCCGTGTACAGAGTCCATTTATTGGAAACTATAGCAAATGGGACATTGGTAACCACATTAAATGCCTCTGACGCTGACGAAGGTGTAAATGGAGAAGTTGTCTTTTTCTTTGGCAGTGATGTACCTGTGAACATTAGAAAGAACTTCAAAATTGATTCCAGCTCAGGAGAAATTAGGCTAATTGGTAAACTGGATTATGAAGAGACAAAATCCTACGAAATTCAGGTAAAAGCAGTTGATAAAGGAAGTCCTCCCTTGTCAAATCACTGCAAGGTTTTAGTGAAAGTGCTGGATGTAAATGATAATGCTCCGGAACTGGCGGTCAGGTCCTTGTCCTTGCCGGTCAGAGAGGACGCCCCCCTCGGCACCGTCATTGCCTTCATCTCCGTGTCCGACCGGGACTCCAGTGTCAACGGGCAGGTGACCTGCTCCCTGACACCGCATGTCCCCTTCAAGCTGGTGTCCACCTTCAAGAATTACTATTCGCTGGTGCTGGACAGCGCCCTGGACCGCGAGAAGCTGTCACACTACGAGTTGGTGGTGACAGCGCGGGACGGGGGCTCGCCTTCGCTGTCGGCCACAGCCAGCCTGTCCGTGGAGGTGGCCGACGTGAACGACAACGCGCCGCTGTTCGCGCAGCCCGAGTACACGGTGTTCGTGAAGGAGAACAACCCGCCCGGCTGCCACATCTTCACGGTGTCGGCGCGGGACTTGGACGCGCAGGAGAACGCGCTGGTGTCCTACTCGCTGGTGGAGCGGCGGGTGGGCGAGCGCGCGCTGTCGAGCTACGTGTCGGTGCACGCGGAGAGCGGCAAGGTGTACGCGCTGCAGCCTCTGGACCACGAGGAGCTGGAGCTGCTGCAGTTCCAGGTGAGCGCGCGCGACGCGGGCGTGCCTCCTCTGGGCAGCAACGTGACGCTGCAGGTGTTCGTGCTGGACGAGAACGACAACGCGCCCGCGCTGCTGCCGCCTGGGCTCCAGGCGGCCCGGGCGGTGCTGTGAGCGAGCTGGTGTCGGGGTCGGTGGGGCGCGGGCCACGTGGTGGCGAAGGTGCGCGCGGTGGACGCGGACTCGGGCTACAACGCGTGGCTGTCCTATGAGCTGCTGCCGGCGGCGGGTGGTGCGCGCAGCCCGTTTCCGCGTGGGGCTGTACACGGGCGAGATCAGCACGACGCGCGCCCTGGACGAGGCGGACTCTCCGCGCCAGCGCCTGCTGGTGCTGGTGAAGGACCATGGCGAGCCGGCGCTGGTGGCCACCGCCACTGTGCTGCTGTCGCTGGTGGAGAATAGCCAGGCGCCAAAGACCTCCTCGCAAACGTCTCCTGGCGCCGCGAACGCGGAGGCGGCGCTTGTGGACGTGAACGTGTACCTGATCATCGCCATCTGCGCGGTGTCCAGCCTGTTGGTGCTCTCGCTGCTGCTGTACACGGCTCTGCGGTGCTCGGCGCCGCCCACCGAGGGTGCGTGCGGGCCGGGGAAGCCCGTGCTGGTGTGCTCCAGCGCGGTGGGCAGCTGGTCGTACTCACAACAGAGGCGGCAGAGGGTGTGCTCTGGGGAGGGGCCTCCCAAGACGGACCTCATGGCCTTCAGCCCCAGTCTTCCTCCGGGTCCGAACATTTTGGAAGAAAATGAACACCCAGAAGTAAATTCGCAACATTCTGGTAATGTAAGTCCAACTTTCAAGCTTTGCCTTTAATGTTTTTTAATTTAACTTATATAATCACCTTTTAAAATGCGACTTTTTAGAATGTATTCAAAGTGTCCACTAAAATTGAAAGAAATCTTACCATTCAACACAGGTATTTATTTTATTATTTACAGCTGCATCCTGAATGGAACATAGAAATAACAACCACAACAAAAAAAATGTAGGGACAAATTGACATATTCTTTGAAAAAGCATCCTACTTAAAAAGAACACACAGAAAATACTATGTAGTCTTGATTACATTTAACACAGGATCTGAACTTAGTCAATTACAGTGACATTTTCAAGTTTATTACTTAATCTTGTAGTGAAATGTCAAGTCTTTGACCAAAATTAATTTCTCTTGCCCATTCGCATTACTATGTTCCCATAGCTATATTTCCTAATGTCCAGGCTTAGCGTTTCCTCCATAGACAATGTTTATTTATGGATCTATTCCACAAGCACATAACTCTCTTATATACTAAGCCCTGCTGTAGAACCTAGGGACAGAGCAACAGGGAAACAAGATAGGGAGGGTCTCTGGCTTGGGGGGGTGGGAGGGAGAACACATTGTATTTAAAATAAGTTTAAACCTGTGCTCACCTATTTAAAATAACAATTGAGTTATGAAAAGGCTTGGATTTGGTATAATATTGCTTTTTCCATTTTCTTTGTATAGCAGGGTGTTTATAAAGGGAGATGTTGTTCTATTCATAACTTTAAAAACTATTTTTATTGATTTCAGAGAGGAGTGGAGAGGGAGAGAGAGATAGAAACATCAACGATGAGAGTCATTGATGGGCTGTCTCCTGTGTGCCTCATACTGGGGATCAAGCCCACAACCCAGGCATGTGCCCTGACATGGAATTGAGCCTTGACCTCCTGGTTCGTAGGTCGATGCTCAACCACTGAGCCACGACAGCTGGGCTATTCATGACTTTTTAAAAAGAGGCAATAAAATGCTGACTGTTATCAGCAAGCTTTCTTAGAAACAAAGCAGATGAAGGTTTCCCCCTATCTATGTGAATAGTACTCAGAAAGTATATGTAATTCTCATTGCATCAGCTAAAGCAAAATATAGTCAAGTAGAGGAAAATGTCCTGGAAAGGTGAATTAAAATGATCAAACAATTGGGATGGATAGAGAAAACTATATTTTGAAGCTGAACTAAAAATCATAAATAGTATGGAAAACGTAAACATATATTTTCTTCTATCAAGCCAGAAAAACTCGAGTTACAAGCTGGTATTTGAAGTTAAACTGGCACAATTTATTTCTTGGAGAATTTATATAGGTTGAAAAAGTAGTTATCTAATAATGCTTCACAGAGAGGTTAACAATAAGATTATTAATGGAATTGAGCATCATTTAACGAATACCAATAGCCTTTTTTGAATTTGGCCTGAAGACATTCAGACATGCCTTCACATAAATACATTGGGATCACTGACAAAAAGAAAATTTTAGATTGATGCTCAACAGTTCTTTCTGTATATTGATTATTGTTGTAAAGGTAAAAAGTTTTCTGGGTTAGTTGAAGGTTTTAGCTTGAAGGTAAATCTCAAATATTGGTTAATGATCACTAAACTAAAAGAAGTGGGTTTAAAAAGGTGATTTTTAATGAAAAGGTAATTCTGGAATGGAGAACAAGATTATTGTGGAGAGATTTGTTACTTAGTATTTCTTTTTTTAAAAAAATATATTTTATTGATTTTTTAACAGAGAGGAAGGGAGAGAGATAGAGAGTTAGAAACATCGATGAGAGAGAAACATCGATCAGCTGCCTCCTGCACATCTCCTACTGGGGATGTGCCCGCAACCCAAGTACATGCCCTTGACCGGAATCGAACCTGGGACCTTTCAGTCCGCAGGCCGACGCTCTATCCACTGAGCCAAACCGGTTTCGGCTACTTAGTATTTCTTTAAACAAATAAATATGAATGGAATTCCCATTGGTAGTTAATATTCTTGTCTTTCAGAATCTTTGAGTAGTTAACACGACTTTCAATAGTTTCATCTTTCTTTATAAGATTTCTTTCAAAATGTATTATATTAATTCCTCTCTTCTTTTATAAAGACGAACCAGTTGTTTTATTTTCTTACTTTTTCACCTGTTCTTTCCTATGATTAATGGGTTATTCAAACAGTATTTTAGTATTAATAAAAACATAAAATAATATAGATTTATGGCAAAACTTATTCTTTAGTGTTTATTTCATGGTATATTTACATTTCAAATTAGTCAGTCATTTAGGAAATTTAATGACTGAAAAATGGTCAGATCCTCAGAACAGGAAGTTTTATATGATAAGATCTTTTACCAGATAATAATCATTGTTATGCAACTGGGTTAATTTTGGTTAATGTTAATTATCCATTAAAGTTAGTAGCTTCACAGCTTTGTTGTCTATCTGAAAACACTAGACAAGGATCATCATGCTGTACATACTGAGAATAACAGTTATTCTCATGTTTCTATGGAGGCTCCAATTTTCAAACACCCCAAGGGAAACAAAATCTTGTTAACCACATACATTATTATCTTTTAATTCTTCAATCTTGGTAGTTTTCGTTTCATGATTATGATTTTAGGAATTATAATGTTATTTTCAAGTTACCTTGGTATGATGATACCAGTGTGATTTCATTTGTGGGAAAGTATTATTTTTACATCACCTAAAATGCAAGGCAGGGCACTTGAGAAGACTAATTCTTGATATGTTCCTTCTCTAAAAAACAAACAAACAAACAAAACAACAAAAACCCAAAACGTTTCCTTTTCAAGATTAGAAGAGTAACTCTATTTTCTGGTATAACTATGTAATTAGAAAGTAAGGTATTGCCCAGCTGGTGTTGCTCAGTGGTTGAGCATTAAACTATGAATCAGGAGGTTGCTCACGGTTCGATTCCTAGTCAAGGCACATGCCCAGTGCTACATAATCTTTACTTAGAATAACCTCCTTCAGTTACTTCCTTGTAGCTTAATAGAACAATAGAGTAACCTTGGAATGGAGGTAAGAAACGCCCTAACCTTTGGAATAGAATGGATAGGATTAAGATCAAATAGTATAAATACAAATGTAAGAGGACAATAAAGGGAGGAACCTGGCTATGATGAGAGGAACCTGGCTAGGAGGAACCTCGCCATGATGATCACCTAAACGCTGCCTCGGTGTCCTTCATTCTTCGCCGACTCCGTCCACACCTATGGGGAACCCCTGGACCTGTGGGGCTGGACCCCAACAGCCCAGGTTGCAGGTTGTTTTCCAATCTGGTACAGGGCATGTAGGAGGCAGCCAATTGATGTCTCTCTCTCTCTCTCCTCTCTCTCTCTCTTCTAAAAAAGAAATAAAAACATATTTAAAAAAGAATACAAATAGATAAGAATGAGAAATAGTTATTTATTTTGGTAACAACATTTCTTTTCCTTCTGGGAACACTGGAGGATTTCCCTTCCCTGTTACCTTGAGGTGTGGTTTCCTTTGACCAATGAAATGTGGATGTGTCTCAGTTCCTAGCAGAAGCATGTAATTGCCAGTGCAAGACTCTCTTGTGCAGTTTATGATGTTGCAGGAATTATGAAAACAGGTTGATGTTGAGATGCCATAATCTAGAGGCAGTTTGGGATGCTGAGTCAACATGTGGAGGAAAGCTGTCTTAGGTAGATTCCCATAACCACAGAAGACCTTGCAGGAGCCAGAAATACAATTGTGTTTATTTTACTTTAATTAATTAATTTAATTGGGAAACATTGATGTGAGAGAGACACATCAATTGGTTGCCTCCTGCATGCACCCCCAAACAAGGTCTGGGATCGAGCCTGCAACTAAGGTGTGTGCCCATGACTGGGATCAAACTCGGGACCCTTCAGTCTGAGGGCTGTTGCTATATCCACTGAGCCAAATGGGCTAGGGCCAATTGTGTTTATTTTAGAGGGAAAACTGAAATAGTCAGTGTACAGCAACATATTCATTGGGATTCCAGTGTCATTAGGCTAATGTGAACAGAATAAATTTTAAGAGGAGAACATTACAATTGATAGAACATTATTACTGACTTTTTAAAAAATCCTCACCAAGGATATTTTTTCTATTGATTTCTAGAGAGAATGTGAAGGAGGCAGGAGGGGTGGAGAGAGAGATAGAAAGAAACATCCATGTTATAGACACACAATTGGTTGCCTCCCATATGGGCCCCTACCAGGACTGCAGAACCTGCAACCAAGGTATGTGCCCTTGATCAGGAATTGAACCTGTGATCCTTTGGTCTGCAGGAGTAAGCTCTAACCACTGAGTGACTGGCCAGCGCTATTATTGACTTTTTTTTTTTTATTAAGGCATCTGACCATTAAGCAGATTAGATAACTTGGATCCCATGGGAAAAATTATTGTGTTGTGGTTTCTTTTTATATATATATAAAAGTTAAAGAAAATAAACAATTTAAAATGTTTTAGGGTCTGGCCACTGTGGCTCAGTGGTTGAGCATTGACCTATGAACCAGGAGGTCAGGGCACAAGCCAGGGTTGCAGGCTTGATCCCCAGTAGGGGGCATGCAGAAGGCAGCCAATCAATAATTCTTTCTCATCATTGATGTTTCCATTTTCCTCTCCCTCTCTCTTCCTCTGTGAAATCATTAAAAAAATACATTTAAAATGTTTTAGATCCTCCTCCTCCTCCTCCTCCTCCTCCTCTTCCTTTTTCTCCTTCTTGTTGTCTTGCTTAGTATCCATTCCTTCTTTTTTTCCTTCTAGGGCTTTGTTGTAGTTTTGTGAAAGACTGAGATGAAGATATTGCAAGAATAAATGCTCAGACACATAAACCTTAGGGAATTGACAGTTCATTTTGATAAACGCAAAGGGTATTGCTGCACCAAATTACCACAAACTTTGTGGCTTAAAACAACAGAAATGTATTTCTCATAGTTCTAGAGGCCAGAAGTCCAACATCCAGGTGTTCTGGCAGGGCCATGGTCCCTCTGAAGACTCTAGGGGCGAATTCATCCTGGCCTCTTCCAGTTTCTGGTGGTTCCTTGGCTTGTGGCAACATAACTCCAATTTCTGCCTCACATTTCTTTCCTGTGTCTCTGTGTATCTTTTCTTTTTCTGTCTCTTATAAGGACACCTGTCATTTGATTATGGCCAACCCTAATCTAGGATGATGTTAGGTGTTAGAGTTACCTTAACTATATCCATGAATATCTTTATTCCAAATAAAGTCACGTGCTAAGGATCTGGGTGTGTACTATTCAACCCACTATAGATGTCAAGAGATGTCAAGCTGGGTGGTATTTGTTCAGCATGCCTTCTCATTCTCTTTTCCCCACTGGGGGAAATGTGCTTGGATTTCTGGCATTGGCACTCTATTTCTCCGAGGGAGAGAGATATGCTAGATCCTCAGGAACCCTGAATAACAGAATATACCTTATACCCCCAGCCATGTTATTCCAAAAATCCAGCAAAATTACCTTAAGGGATTACAAAAATTGCCTTAACGAAGCTATATTTCCAAGAGCTAATATGTGGTATAATTTCTTAATATGTCAATAGTAGCCAGTATGTTGGCCACTGATTAGCATGTCAAAATTACTGGGTATTAAAAACATACAGTTGCATTGCAACTACGGAGTGATGTAATGGCCAGTCTGTAGCTATGTGAAATCAGTTTAAGATCCAAGAGAATTTGCTTACATGAGGTCTTGCACTGGCCTTCACTTCACAAGAGCAACCTTGCCATTTTCAGTCCACATGATTTAGGAATCGCTTATTTCATCTCCTGGCTTCAACAATGAATATGTGACCCATGTCTGGCCAAGTGAGAACCATCACAACTATTGACTAAAGGAAAGATATGCCATCTCAACTGGCTCAAAGGAAGTGATATTCTAGGATTTTTGCTGGGACTATCAGGAAAAGGGAGCTTTCTATTGAGAGTCACTAAATGTAGACTAAAAGCTACTTTGGCCATTTTGCCATCACATGGGAAAAGCATAAATGTGGAGATACTGAAGTGTGTATAAACAGCTCTGCCTGAAACCAGTAAATAATTATCCATTTCCATGTATAAGACAGTAAGTGATGCTCTGCTTTCTTAAGTCAGTTCATTACTAGAGTATGATTAAAATAAATATACACTTCCATACAGGGTGTGAATAAGTTTCTTAAGATAGGACTCAAGAGAGAAATTAGTATTGATTTTTAGCACCAGGAAAAGCTAGTTTTTCTTTAGAAAATGTTTTTGCTATTCTTTTATGGACACTTTTTCCTCTTTCTGAAAGCAAAATTTGTGACCTTAGAGTAACTGAAAATGATTATTATGTATGTTGGACACTGACCCACTCCTAAATTCATTTTATTTTCTTCCCTATGTTATCTTTATCTTATTTTTATATTGGTTTTGTGTGAAGGGGCCAATTAAGAATTAATAAAAGCATTAGCACTAAGAAAGGGATCAATTATACTATTCAAATATTTAAATGTAGTATAAAATGGAATGTTCCTAAATTAAGAACACATTTTCCAAGTGAGAAATTATTAACTTTCAAACATCTGCAAACAGTTCAGAAAATAAAGTTAAATCACAAAAACACCAATTGATTGAAGTACCCTTTGATTCCTATGTGCATCACTTGAAGAAATGGTTTAAAAAAGACATAATGTAGCCAAAAGAATTGAGAGCAGGGTCTGAAAGATAGATTTTTCACACCCATGTTCATTCATAGCAGCATTATTCACAATAGCCAAGAGGTGGAAACAACCCAAATATCCATGAACAGATGGATGAATAGCCAAACAAAATGTGGCATATACACACCTGGGGACGAATAGATAAACAAAGTGTGGTAAATACACACATTATAATATTATTCAGTCTTAAAAAGGAAGGAAACCCCATCACATGCTACAACAAGGGTGAAACTGGAGGACATTATGCTGAGTGAAATAAGCCAGTCACAGACAAATGCTGTGTGATCCCACTAATATAGGGTAACTAAAGTGATAACATTCATAGAAACAGAAAGTAGAACGGTGTGTGGGGGTATGTGGTGGAGAAGTGGGAGTTGTCTAGTGAGTATGGAGTTTCAGATTTGGAAGGTGAAAAGTTCTGGAGATCTGTTTCACAACAATGTGAATATACTGAACATACTAAACTGTATACTTAAAAACGGTTGAGATGGTAAATTTTATGTGTTTTAACCCAATAAAAAGGGGAAGTGATATATTCCAGAGTTTAAAATAGCTATTTTTCAAAGATGAAAGTTATGAATAAACTTAGACCAGACAATAGTCTAGTTGTAAATCTATAGGATAAGCAGTAATACCTACCTTTTGGCCACATGATGTCGCTGTCTACCACAGAGTGTTCTCTAGGAGGAAAAATACCCAGAGCCCCATTGTCACTCCAGAGAAGCGGAACAATAAGAGAAGCAGGAGACTAGAGGAGAATATTTCAAATTTTACAAAACATGATTTTCTAATTTGATCAACTCACTGAGGATTGGTAATGGTGTCTTCTATGAGAAGGGACCCGGAGGTCGGGCGTCTGCTGCTCTCGCTTCTGTTCCTGGCAGCCTGGGAGGCTGGGAGCGGCCAGGTTCACTACTCCGTCCCGGAGGAGGCCAAGCACGGCACCTTCGTGGGCCGCATCGCGCAGGACCTGGGGCTGGAGCTGGCGGAGCTGGTGCCGCGCCTCTTCCGGGTGGCGTCCAAGGGCCGCGGGGACCTTCTGGAGGTAAATCTGCAGAATGGCATTTTGTTTGTGAATTCTCGGATCGACCGCGAGGAGCTGTGCGGGCGGAGCTTGGAGTGCAGCATCCACCTGGAGGTGGTGGTGGAGAGGCCGCTGCAGGTTTTCCATGTGGAGGTGGAGGTGAAGGACATTAACGACAATCCGCCTGTATTTCCAATGTCAGTCAAGACTATTGGGTTTTCAGAATCGAAGCTGCTTGACTCGCGGTTCCCTCTAGAGGGAGCAACTGATGCAGATATCGGAGTAAACGCTCTTCTTTCCTACAAGCTCAGCTCCAGTGAGTTTTTCTCTCTAGACATACAGACAAATGATGAACTAAGCCAGTCTTTGTCTCTTGTGCTTAGGAAATCTCTGGACAGAGAGGAGACTGCCGCGGTTAGTTTGTTACTGGTGGCTACGGATGGCGGCAAACCTGAGCTCACGGGCACCGTTCAATTGTTTATCAATGTATTGGATGTGAATGACAATGAACCTACTTTTGACCAGTCAGTTTACAAAGTACAATTGTTAGAGAACACCGCAAACGGAACGTTAGTGATGAAACTAAATTCTTCTGATGCGGATGAAGGATCAAACAGCCAGATTGTGTATTCATTTAGTAGTGATGTGCCCTCCACCATAAAGACCAAGTTCAAAATAGACCCCAGCACAGGGGAAATCAGAACTCAGGGACAATTAGATTATGAAGTAGCGAAATCCTACGAGATTCAAGTCCTGGCATATGACAATGGAACTCCGTCAATGACTGGGCACTGTAAAATTTCAGTGAAAATTGTGGACATCAATGATAACAAACCAGAAGTCTCAATAACATCTCTTTCACTTCCGATCCGAGAGGACGCTCTGCTGGGCACAGTAATCGCCCTTATTATGGTGTCCGATCGCGACTCAGGTGCCAACGGGCAGGTGACCTGCTTACTAACACCTCATGTCCCCTTCAAGCTGGTGTCTACTTTCAAGAATTACTATTCTCTGGTGCTGGACAGCGCCCTGGACCGCGAGAAGCTGTCACACTACGAGTTGGTGGTGACAGCTCGGGACGGGGGCTCGCCTTCGCTGTCGGCCACCACCAGCCTGTCCGTGGAAGTGGCCGACGTGAACGACAACGCGCCGCTGTTCGCGCAGCCCGAGCACACGGTGTTCGTGAAGGAGAACAACCCGCCCGGCCGCCACATCTTCACGGTGTCGGCGCGGGACTTGGACGCGCAGGAGAACGCGCTGGTGTCCTACTCGCTGGTGGAGCGGCGGGTGGGCGAGCGCGCGCTGTCGAGCTACGTGTCGGTGCACGCGGAGAGCGGCAAGGTGTACGCGCTGCAGCCTCTGGACCACGAGGAGCTGGAGCTGCTGCAGTTCCAGGTGAGCGCGCGCGACGCGGGCGTGCCTCCTCTGGGCAGCAACGTGACGCTGCAGGTGTTCGTGCTGGACGACAACGACAACGCGCCCGCGCTGCTGCCGCCTGGGGCGGGCGGTGGGGGCAGCGAGGTGGGTGGCGAGCTGGTGTCGCGGTCAGTGGGCGCGGGCCACGTGGTGGCGAAGGTGCGCGCGGTGGACGCGGACTCGGGCTACAACGCGTGGCTGTCCTATGAGCTGCTGCCGGCGGCGGGTGGTGCGCGCAGCCCGTTCCGCGTGGGGCTGTACACGGGCGAGATCAGCACGACGCGCGCCCTGGACGAGGCGGACTCGCCGCGGCAGCGCCTGCTGGTGCTGGTGAAGGACCACGGGGAGCCGGCGCTGGTGGCCACCGCCACTGTGCTGCTGTCGCTGGTGGACAGCGGCCAGGCGCCTAAGGCCTCTTTGCGAGAGTCCTCTGGCACCGCGGGCGCGAAGGCGGCGCTGGTGGACGTGAACGTGTACCTGATCATCGCCATCTGCGCGGTGTCCAGCCTGTTGGTGCTCTCGCTGCTGCTGTACACGGCGCTGCGGTGCTCCGCGCCGCCCACCGAGGGCGGGTGCGGGCCGGGGAAGCCCGTGCTGGTGTGCTCCAGCGCGGTGGGCAGCTGGTCGTACTCACAGCAGAGGCGGCAGAGGGTGTGCTCTGGGGAGGGGCCGCCCAAGACGGACCTCATGGCCTTCAGCCCCAGCCTACCTCAGGGTCCTGGCTCCGCCGAAGAAAGACAACAACCCTCAGATTCGGAACACTTAGGAAAGGTGAGTTTTTAAATTTTTTCCTGTCAATTCTAAAATTGTTCTATTTCATTTATTCTTTATTTCCACTCAAAGCTCTGTCTTTATATCATTATCTTAATGTGCAGCACATGGAATGGATTAGAGATGATTTTTTTTGCATTGAGAATAATTTACTCAATGGTTTTGTTATTTTTACATTTTGGCTTTTACATAATTGAACCTCTCCATGAATAATAAGGTCTTTAAGGATTAAAAAACACTTCAGCAAAATGTGAAAACTTAGTATTGCCTGTAAATATTTGTTCTCAAGTTAAAAATCCCAGGTGGAAGAAAAGTATAAGTATGATTATATAATACGTATTTCCCATATTACACATCCGTTCATTCTGTAAGAATATGTTGGAATAAGACTATCTTATATATCTGGACATGTACTACATTATTCTTTCAATCAAAAATTAATTTGACTTTACCTGTATAAACAGTTCCTAAATTAGTTTTTCTTTTCTTTGTGTTTGAAAACAGCCTTAATGGATCTTTTAATGATAGGCCCTCCAAAATTATCTATCATAGGTCATTACTACCCATGGCATCACTTTGGTATGGCTTTCAGTAGTAAAATAAACTGTTATTTGGGATAGAGATTTCACACTTGCAAAATCCTGGGAGTTTTAAGGCACAATAGAGAGTTTTTTGAGAAAAGAGGCCCCATATTAATTAATTAATTAATACTTATTAGTGTAACTTACCTATTTACTTATATTGCTTGACAAAGTAAATTTAGAATGTTTATTTATTCATTGAACATTAATTAATAATTCATTCTGTTCTAAATATGAATAATAAAATATGAGTAAGTTGCAATCCTGGCTTGAGTACACAGAAAAAAGCTGGTATGAAATATTTTTTTCTAGTACTTAATTCACATGTTTGCTTTCATTTAAAAAGGGTCTGACTATAAACAAAAATTTGGACATTCTCTTACCTCTGTGAATTCAACCTCTTCCTATGGACTTTCTTTGCTCAAATTCCAAATGCTCAGAGAACTCATGCTTCTCACTGAATTCATCTTTAATCCATTTGCAAATGAAATTTTTAAAAAATTCAACTAAAGGAAGATGTCTTGGGGTGAAATAAAATAGTGTTCTACTACTTGGTTCTCAGTTATTTGCTGATTTCCCTCCAAATGTATGTGGCTATTGATCAGTCATAGAAATAATTTCCACGAAGTGAACTGAGTCATAGATCCTTCACAGATTGGCCAGAATATCAACTTCCATCTGGGATCTTCTTTTACAGGAATTGAGTAGTTTGGTGGGGAGATTTTGAATTCCATTTAAGGATAGTCTGTTCCTACAGGAAACTTATTAGTTCCTTATCACTGATAAGCCTCAAAATTCAGAGTATATGTTTCCCGGGAATCAGAAAGGTTAATCTAAGGCTTTATATATTTACAGAGATAAACAAGTAGCTTGAACAAATGAGGAGGAAGCTTTTTCTTGGGAGGAGTTATTCCACCTAGAATATCATAGCTACACACCACCTTCAGACTTGTGTGTGCAATTATGAATGGTCAGGTGGAGTTCTTCCTACTGGAGGTCTGGCCACTACATTTCTACTGTGGTTAAATGGCAAACTTTTAAAACTATATCCAAGTGTACCCAGACCTCCAGGACTCACATTATTTTTTGCTAGGTAAGTTTTAGTGTTTCTTATTCCTTATTTACATTTTCCTTAAGTTGCATCAGTACACTCTTAAATGTCATAAAATGTATGGTATTACAATAAGTTGTCAATTAATCATATAATAATTAATGAAGTACATGATGTTTTAAAATTTTAAGTTTGTTTCTCATTTAAAAACTCACTACTTTTCAAGATTTATCAAAGAACTAGCATATTGATCTCTATAATTATTTCCTAGGCCCATGCTTTTCAAAATAATTATTGTGTTAACTTCTTTTTCATGACCCTGTACAATAGTCAGTTAGAAATTTGTAATTAACAAATATTATTAATGTCACTTACCTGTTTACTTATATTACTTAACAAAGTTAATTTAAAATATTTACTTATTTATTCATTAAAACATTAATTGATCATTCTGTTCTAAATATGAATGATAAAATATGAGTAAGTTGCAATCCTGGCTTGCATTCAATAAGTACACAGAAAAAAACTAGTATGAAAATTTTTTTCTAATACTTAATTCACATGTTTGATTTCATTTAAAAAGGGTCTGATCATAAACAAAAATTTGGACATTCTCTTACCTCTGTGAATTCAACCTTTCCCCTTTCTTTGCTCAACTTCCAAATGCTCAGAGAACTCATGCCTCTCACTGAATTCACAGAGATCTTTGGAATATTTTATTGCCTCATCTTACATATACTGAGTAGTGAATCATGTGCTAAAGTTACTTTTCTCTTTTTACTGATTGATTAAATCACCAGTTCTTCCAAGTAAGACAATTTTAAGAAACTGGAATCCAGAGATTTATAGAGTGGAGATGATTAAATACACAGTTATTTCATGTTACTAACATTTTAAGATATATAGGTAAATTCAAACATATAAATGATGTGGAAATATTAAAACTAATATAGTCTTAGTTGGTGTGATGTGAATGTAACAAATATCCAAATCACACAGTGCTGTCATGAAACAAAAGCAAATTTACAAAAGAACCGCACTGTAAAAGACTGACTTCTGGCTTATGTATATCTTTTTATAAATAACAGTTAAGTCATCTAACAAGGATATAGTTGTTAGATAAAAGACACAAGAATGACTTATAGACAGTCTATAAATAAATAAATAAATAATAAAGTGAGCATATTTGGTAAATTAGCAATTGACTAAATAATATAGAAGTAAATATGTATGTATATATGGATATATGTGCACACATATTTTCAATGTCTCATATTTTAATGGTCACAAATATCAAAATCTTGTTTTTTTAAATAAAATGTAGATTTAGAGGCCAATCGGTTAAAATTATAGCTCTTCAGTCTGATTTAGATCCCATCCAAACACCACCAGTTAATATCATTTTTAAGTTACTTAATCTGTATGTGCTTCCACTTCCTTGTTTGTAAAATGTGAAACATATTAATATGTATCTCAGAGGGTTGTTGCGAAAATTTGATGAGATAACTCCATTAAAACAAATAGAACAGTGCTTGTCAAATGGGAATTATTTCCAATAGATGTCCACTGCTTTTACAACAGTAATTAATTTTATTATATTTTACTCTATGTCATGGATTGGCAGAATTGAAAGTAATAAATTAAAATAAAAGTTCTAAGGATATATTCTGGTAAAATATAAAGACTTTGAGGAGTGCCTGAAGGAAATTACAATAAAAATAGTAATTTGCGAAAGTGCAAACGAAGTATAAGAAGAGAATATATTTATTTAAAACAATACACATTTAGCCACATGATGTCGCTGTCCACCACAAGGTCTTTCACCACAAAAGATACACAGTGTGGATTACGTACGCAGATGTCAGTTTTCCTCGCCATTTCTGAAATACCGGCATGGGAAGGTTTTATAAGAAATGAAGAATAAGGAGCTCGAATTACTTTTTAAATTTTGGATCCAGGCAAGAGAGACCAGATATTTGGGAAAGGGTTGCAATGGTGTTTTCCTGCAGAGAAGGTCTAGGAGCCTGGAGACTACTGTGTTCGCTTTTGCTCCTCACAATCTGGGAGGCTGGGAGCGGCCAGGTCCACTACTCCATCCAGGAGGAGGCCAAGCACGGCACCTTCGTGGGTCGCATCGCGCAGGACCTGGGGCTGGAGCTGGCGGAGCTGGTGCCGCGCCTGTTCCGGGTGGCGTCCAAGGGCCGCGGGGACCTCCTGGAGGTAAATCTGCAGAATGGCATTTTGTTTGTGAATTCTCGGATCGACCGCGAGGAGCTGTGCGGGCGGAGCGCGGAGTGCAGCATCCACCTGGAGGTGGTGGTGGAGAGGCCGCTGCAGGTTTTCCATGTGGAGGTGGAGGTGAAGGACATTAACGACAACCCGCCGGTGTTCCCAGTGGCTGTAAAAAAATTGTTTATTTACGAATCCCGGCCACCGGGTTCTCGGATTCCGCTAGAGGGCGCATCAGATTCAGATATAGGAGCGAATTCGCTGTTGACCTACGTTCTTAGCTCCAATGAATATTTTACCTTGGATGTTAAAAGAAATGATAAGGAAATTAAATCCCTTGGTCTCGTGTTGAAAAAACTTTTAAATCGGGAGGATACTCCTGAGCATCACTTATTCATAATGGCGGTTGATGGCGGGAAACCTGAGCTCACTGGCACTACTCAACTGATGATCACCATTCTAGATGTAAACGACAACGCCCCAGCGTTTGAGAGGTCGGTCTATAAAGTCAGATTATTCGAAAATGCACCAAATGGTACCCTAGCAGTGATTGTTAACGCCTCTGATTTGGATGAAGGAGTAAATAAGGACATTGTGTATTCTTTCAATACAGACACCTCAGCAGATACTCTGTCAAAATTCCACTTGGACCCGGTTAATGGATACATCAGTGTAAAGGGTAACTTAGATTTCGAGGAAACTAAGTTATATGAAATCCAGGTAGAAGCGACAGATAAAGGAACGCCCCCAATGGCAGATCACTGCACTGTCCTAGTGGAAATTTTGGACACAAATGATAATGTACCTGAGTTGGTTATCAAATCATTATCGTTACCTGTATTAGAAGATGCTCCACTAGGCACGATCATTGCCCTGATCAGCGTGTCTGACCTCGACTCTGGTAACAACGGGCAGATAACCTGCACCCTGTCACCCCATGTTCCCTTCAAGCTGGTGTCCACCTTCAAGAATTACTACTCACTAGTGCTGGACAGCGCCCTGGACCGTGAGAGCTTGGCGAACTACACTGTAGTAGTGACCGCTCGGGATGGGGGCTCGCCTTCGCTGTCGGCCACAGCCAGCCTGTCCGTGGAGGTGGCCGACGTGAACGACAACGCGCCGCTGTTCGCGCAGCCCGAGCACACGGTGTTCGTGAAGGAGAACAACCCGCCCGGCTGCCACATCTTCACGGTGTCGGCGCGGGACTTGGACGCGCAGGAGAACGCGCTGGTGTCCTACTCGCTGGTGGAGCGGCGGGTGGGCGAGCGCGCGCTGTCGAGCTACGTGTCGGTGCACGCGGAGAGCGGCAAGGTGTACGCGCTGCAGCCTCTGGACCACGAGGAGCTGGAGCTGCTGCAGTTCCAGGTGAGCGCGCGCGACGCGGGCGTGCCTCCTCTGGGCAGCAACGTGACGCTGCAGGTGTTCGTGCTGGACGAGAACGACAACGCGCCCGCGCTGTTGCCTCCGGCTCCAGGCGGCCCCGGCGGTGCTGTGAGCGAGCTGGTGTCGCCGTCAGTGGGCGCGGGCCACGTGGTGGCGAAGGTGCGCGCGGTGGACGCGGACTCGGGCTACAACGCGTGGCTGTCCTATGAGCTGCTGCCGGCGGCGGGTGGTGCGCGCAGCCCGTTCCGCGTGGGGCTGTACACGGGCGAGATCAGCACGACGCGCGCCCTGGACGAGGCGGACTCGCCGCGCCAGCGCCTGCTGGTGCTGGTGAAGGACCATGGCGAACCGGCGCTTATGGCCACCGCCACCGTGCTGCTGTCGCTGGTGGACAGCGGCCAGGCGCCAAAGACCCGGTCGAAGGCGTTGGCGGGTGTTGTGAGCTCGGAGACCGCGCTAGTGGATGTGAACGTGTACTTGATCATCGCCATCTGCGCGGTGTCCAGCCTGTTGGTGCTCACGCTGCTGCTGTACACGGCTCTGCGGTGCTCGGCGCCGCCCACCGAGGGTGCACGCGGTCCCGGAAAGCCCGTGCTGGTGTGCTCCAGCGCGGTGGGCAGCTGGTCTTACTCACAGCAGAGGCAGCGGAGGGTGTGCTCTGGGGAGGGGCCGCCCAAGACAGACCTCATGGCTTTTAGTCCCAGCCTTCCGCCTGGCCCACTTAGCGGGGATACAGAAGAGCAGCTGAATGTGGATGTTGATGTTTCTGCCAAAGTGAGTAATTTTTAAAATCCTTTCCAGAATGTCTTTGTCTTTTGTTCCTCAATATTTCGACTCCTTTGGAAACATTTTACAACTTATTGCTCTATGTGTTTTGTAATTAGTTTTCCAGTTCCAGGTTTTGTGGTTGAGATGTTTAAACATCTTGTGACTAATGTTTTTGTACCAAATCAGCAAGAAGTGAGAACCATACTTGCAGATGTTTTTCCCCCCCAGTAGTTGCAGTAGTAGGATTATTTTATCACTAAAGGTCGGATAGGAACTAAGTATATTTTTCTGGATAAATTGCATTATTTAGAACATTTGACTCCAAATGAGGTTTACAAATCTCAACACCACGCTTCAACAGCTTTTGCCACTTTTCATTTGTAGTTCCTACTGGATTTCAGTCCAAATGTCACTGGCCCATTTTATGAATTCACCCTGAATGCTTACCACCCTCTTTTTATTATGCTCTTATATCTCCTGTTTCAATATTAGTTTATTAAATCTGTAATCTCTTACTGAGCTTCTATTGCTCATTTATTCATTCATCTGGATTCTCAGTTCTTCTGCTCTACTTGAAATTAATTTGTTTCAGAACTCGTGCTCACATTTTTATTTTTGTCTTTTTTTATTGTTTTATTGCTTAAAGTATTACAAAGAGTATTACATATGTCTCCTTTTTTCCCCCGCCCTTGACAATCCCCTGGCCTCCCCTACCCCCCAGTGTCTTATGTCCATTGGTTATGCTTATATGCATGCATACAAGTCCTTCAGTTGATCTCTTACCCCTCGTGCTCACATTTCACTAATGGGTATTGTTGCTAGTTTCCCAACTGGGTGAAAAATAAACAGAATAATTTTTGTTGCTTTAGAATTGTAATTTTGTTCATCTTCATTTTCTCGCTATTTTTAATAGTAAGCATTAAGAAATCAATGGGAAGTGAAATTGTAACCTTCTCTTTATATCATCATTTAGAAAATATTCTTTTTGAAATAGTATTAATCTTGTTAAGAATTATTATTTTCCATTTGAACAATTTGTTGAAAGTAATACTTGCCTATAATTTAAAAACTATTATACTAAAAAAGTTATTATTCACTAACATCTTTCGCATACATTATTAAGGATGCTAATGTCCAGAAAGTCCAGTAAGTCAGTGCCATTGTTGGTGGTCTTCCTCTGAATACCAACCTGTCTATTAATGTGTGTCATGTAGGAAGTACAAAGCTCCCAATAACTTGCACCAATAAAGTGGAGGTCAGATTATTTTTTTAGTCATACCCTTAATTGATATTAGGTCATTTCCCCTAGCAAAGAGTTGGGCTCCCATTCAAGTTTCTTGCCACTGGAAACCAAAGCCTGGGCATATTAGAGACTAGAGAACTGTCTAGTATTTATAAATCTAGTATTTATAAAAAACAAAATGGAGAATACAGACCTTGCTCATGGGAGAGAAATGGGCTTCAATGAATACAATTATATGAAATAATTTCCACACACGTTATCTATGTATATAAAAGCCTAAGCAACTGTTACAACCGGTCGACTGAACGACTGGTTGACCCATCGCTATGATGTGCACTGACCACCAGGGGGAAGACACTCAACACAGGAGCTGCCCCTCTGGTGGTCAGAGCGCTTCCACAGCGGGAGCGCCGCTCAGCTGACCGACAGACCCCAGACACAGGGCTCACAGCTGGTAAGCTGCTGCAGTGGTGCAAGCCTCTCTGGATCCATCTGATGTGAGTCAGCGGCAGGTGCAGTGGGGCTGGGATAAGCGAGAGCAGCAGGAAGGACTGGCAGGCGGCACTGCACTGCTGGTTTTGGGCCAATCCCGGCAGGCCACTCTGAGGGACCTCACCGGTGCACAAATCCATGCATCAGGCCTTTAGTATAATATAACTTTCTATCACCTTGTTCAAGCTTCCTTGCTGAAAGCTGGTTAACACTCAATTACATTGCAGGAGGGAGGCTAACATAAAATAGTGAGACAATCCTTCTCTTTCTCTCTTTCATTTCTTTTTTCGGGCACTATTCTTTGCTGCTCTCTATCTAGCCAGTATTAGTGACAACATTTCCAACCTCAGTTTACTATTTGTTTTGTTAGGCCTCGTTTTCATCCTATCCTATATAATAAAAGGCTAATATGCAAATCGACCAAATGGTGGAACAACCAGTCGCTATGATGCACACTGACCACCAGCGGGCAGACACTCAATGCAGGAGCTGCCTCCTGGTGGTCAGTGCGCTCCCACAGAGGGAGTGTCGTTCAACCAGAAGCCCTCAGCTGGGCTCACGGCTGGCAAGTGCAGTAGTGGTGGAGGGAGACTCTCCCACTTCTGCAGTGGTCAGACATCCCCCAAGGGCTCCCGGACTGTGAGAGGGCACAGGCCAGGCTGAGGGACCCCTGCGAGTGCACGAATTTCGTGCACCAGGCGTCTAGTTATAAATAATAGGATCATGAAAAGTTCTTGTCTCCCAGGACAGCAGTCTTTAAATCAAGCTCTCCTCTTCAAATTACTAAGTTCTCAGCTAATAAGACATTTTAAAGACTTGTGAGTTTTTCTCTTTAGGATGTATTGCTGCTATACCAGGTGAATTCCAAATAGTTTCTATTCTGTTGCATTCTCATCTATGTATTTAATTATTCTGCAAAATAAATGGACAGAGAGTTCTTTTCATTTTCTTCCAGTATGTTTGACACCCATGATCACAAAATACAAATCTGCAGTTTGGGTTCTCAAACAGTGAAACCACACTGATTTAAGTGTTTTTAAAAATATATATATTTATTGATTTTAGAGAAGAAAGGAGAGGGAGAGAGAGATAGAAACAGCAATGATGAGAAAGAAACATTGATCAGCTACCTCCTGCAGGCCCTACACTGAGGGATCAAGCCCACAACTCATGCATGTGCCCTGACTGGGAATCAAGCCGTGACCTCCCAGTTCATAGGTCGACACTCAACCACTGAGCCATGACGGCCAGACTGGTTTATTTATTTATTTTTTAATGTATTTTTTATTGACTTCAGAGAGGAAGGGAGAGGGAGAGAGAGATAGAAACATCAGTGATGAGAGAGAATCATTGATCAGCTGCCTCCTGCATGCCCCACACTGGGGATGGAGCCCACAACCTAGGCATATCGAACCCAGGACTCTTCAGTCCACAGTCTGCCGCTATATTCATGGAGCCAAACCAGCTAGGGCTGATTTATGTTTTAATTCAGAAAAAAAATTTGTGAGTGTGGCTCTTCATAGAAGGGAGACTAAAGCTATTTTCACTACATTGATTTTTTTTTGGTCCTAGACAATTGGACAACAAAGGGGGAAAGAGGTTTGTGAACATAAGAGACAAAGAAAGTTTAAATGGCTACCAGCATGTCCTTCTATATTAAAATTCTTTATGTCAGCAAATTATAGTGTGCTGTATTAATTGGTACTTATTCTTTGACTATTAAAACTCAGATGTCTCAAAGATCATGACTACCAAGAACTGGAATGAGCCCTGGCCTGTTTGGCTCTGTGGTGGCTTTGCATGCAGACTGAAGGATCACAGGTTTGATTCTGGTCAAGGGCAGTACCTTGGTTGCAGGCTGGATCCCCGCTCCGGTACATGTGGGAGGCCACCAATTGATGTGTCTCTCTCAGATTGATGTTTCTCTCTCTCTCTCCCCCTCCCTTCCACTCTCTCTAAGAATCAAAGGAAAGAATATCCTTGGGTGAGGATTAACGACAACAACAAAAAGAAACTGGAATGAAAACTAAGCTAAATCCAAGGTTTTCAATATGGCAATTAATATATTAATTAGGGTAATGTCTAAGGATGATATATTTGTATCTCTGGAAAGTTATAGAGGCTGGTGAGACATCATATTTTCCTGACTAGCTACCTTAATTTAATGCATTTTATTAGTCAATTGAAGAGAACCAAACCATTCTATTAGACACATGTTCAGCAAATACTACTTAAGTATTCTGAGCTATTAGACTATAAGACACAACTATTGCCCTCGCTGGTTTGGCTCAGTGGATAGGGCATCATCCTATGGACTGAAGGGTCCTGGGTTCTATTCTGGTCAAGGGCACATGTCCGGGTTGCAGGCTCGAGGCAGCCGATCAATGATTCTCTCTCATCAATGATGTTTCTATCTCTCCCTCTCCCTTTCTCTCTCAAATCAATAAAAATATATTTTAAAAAGACACAACTATTCTTTTTAAAAGTTTATATTTCAAAAAAAGAGGATCATACATACATATAAAAAAATATCCACAAAAGAGAAATTAATGTAATAAATGGTCCAAGTGATCCAACCTGGATGCTGTAGTGTATAAAAGAAATTAAAGATGCCTGCCCAATTGCTTTAATCATGAAAGTCTTCACTAGTCAAGGAAGTTTTAAATGATTATAAAATGGGGCAAGTTGCTTTGCTAAGAGTTTGGAAATGATGGCTGTTATTTAGACAGGGGACAAAATGAGTATGTTTGTTTAGTAAAATATTTGTTGGAAGCAGGAAAGTGACCACTTTGACTAAAATATATGAACAATATAGGAGAAAGTAGAAGTTTAGGCATATTAGACAATGGAGAATAGGCAAGTATACATAAACCATGAGACAAAGTGAGAATACCAGTGTTGATCATGGTAAGTGAATGGGTTTCAGTGAATAATATTCTTTGGAATACCTTTTCATATAAATTATATACCATAACAACTGACGTCTTTGTTAAAACTTCCTTGTCCCGGCAGCCCTTACATGATTTAAGGAAGACTTTCAATTACATGCTGGCTTTTGCTCCCCCTCCCCCTTTTTTTTTATCATTTTCAAATTTCCCTTTCAATGGCTTATTCTTGGAATCAGAGGTTCCCTATAGATAGAGTCTCTGAAGACTTCAACACCTGGAATATGAAATCCAAAGATGAAAGGTGTGTCAGCATTAATAACAACCTTCCTGCATTTTCAGGAACACAGGAATCCTCCCAACCATCACTTTACAATTGTATGTTTACAAAGTGTATGTAGCTACAGTTGGGTCTCTGTAAATACTTAAACCCTGAATGAAAAGAGGACTTCCATGGAATTAAAAGCTGCCCCTTTGGTGAAACTAAGGATCACACTCAATCGGTGGTACAAAATGTGTACCTCAGTCGTACAAAATGTGATTCTATTCTTCAGTAGCATCAAAGTAGGCGGGGAGGGCTGAAAGAACAAGTAAGACTTAGCAGCTTCGAGTATGAATTTCCAGAATGGATTACTTACGGTTTGGAGCCACATGATGTCGCTCTGTACCATGAAATGATCCGAGAAAGGAAGAAAAAAATCCCTTCTATTCTTATTGTAAAGAAGCTGCATCCACCATCCAGATGCTGGAAAATGGAGGATGCAGCGACGCTGGACTGAATGGTCGGAAGATATCTTTTGATTTTGAAATAAGATCCCTTAATGAGATGGAGATTTCCTGGGGAAGAGGCCAGGAATCCCGGCGTCTGCTGCTCTCCCTTCTGTTCTTCACAACCTGGAAGGTAGGGAGCGGCCAGATCCATTATTCAGTCCCGGAGGAGGCCAAGCACGGCACCTTCGTGGGCCGCATCGCGCAGGACCTGGGGCTGGAGCTGGCGGAGCTGGTGCCGCGCCTGTTCCGGGTGGCGTCCAAGGGCCGCGGGGACCTCCTGGAGGTAAATCTGCAGAATGGCATTTTGTTTGTGAATTCTCGGATCGACCGCGAGGAGCTGTGCGGGCGGAGCCTGGAGTGCAGCATCCACCTGGAGGTGGTGGTGGAGAGGCCGCTGCAGGTTTTCCATGTGGAGGTGGAGGTGAAGGACATTAACGACAACCCGCCTGTGTTCCAGAGAACACAAAAGAATCTGTATATCGCGGAATCCAGGCTGCTTGACTCCCGGTTTCCGCTAGAGGGCGCCTCGGATGCAGATATCGGGGAGAACGCTCTGCTGACTTACAGACTGAGCTCCAATGAGTATTTCTCGCTGGAAAAACCTTCCAAAGGCGAACAGGTAAAACGTCTTGGACTTGTATTAAGGAAACTTTTAGACAGGGAAGAAGCTCCAGAGATTTTCTTAGTGCTCACGGCCACTGATGGTGGCAAACCTGAGCTGACAGGCACCATTCAGTTACACGTCACAGTGCTGGACGCCAATGACAACGCCCCAGCTTTCGACAGAACACTCTATGTAGTGAAATTACCAGAGAATGTTCCCAATGGAACGTTGGTAATTAAACTTAATGCTTCAGATTTAGACGAAGGCTTGAATGGAGATATTATTTATTCATTATCAACTGATATTTTACCAAATGTGAAATCCAAGTTCCACATAGATTCAGTTACTGGAGAAATTATGGTAAAGGGACATATCGATTTTGAAGAAAGCAAATCCTATGAGATTCTTGTAGAGGGCATTGATAAGGGACAGCTTCCACTCTCTGGCCATTGTACAGTTATGGTGGAAGTGGAAGACACCAATGATAATGTCCCAGTAATGGAGTTCAAGTCCCTGTCACTCCCAATCAGAGAAGATGCTTCACTGGGCACCGTCATAGCCCTGATAAGGGTGTCTGACCTGGACTCTGGTGTCAATGGGCAAGTGACCTGCATCCTGTCGCCACACGTTCCCTTTAAACTGGTGTCCACCTTCAAGAATTACTATTCTCTGGTGCTGGACAGCGCCCTGGACCGCGAGGAGCTGTCACACTACGAGTTGGTGGTGACAGCGCGGGATGGGGGCTCGCCTTCCCTGTCAGCCACAGCCAGCGTGTACGTGGAGGTGGCCGACGTGAATGACAACGCGCCGCTGTTCGCGCAGCCCGAGTACACGGTGTTCGTGAAGGAGAACAACCCGCCCGGCTGCCACATCTTCACGGTGTCGGCGCGGGACTTGGACGCGCAGGAGAACGCGCTGGTGTCCTACTCGCTGGTGGAGCGGCGGGTGGGCGAGCGCGCGCTGTCGAGCTACGTGTCGGTGCACGCGGAGAGCGGCAAGGTGTACGCGCTGCAGCCTCTGGACCACGAGGAGCTGGAGCTGCTGCAGTTCCAGGTGAGCGCGCGCGACGCGGGCGTGCCTCCTCTGGGCAGCAACGTGACGCTGCAGGTGTTTGTGCTGGACGAGAACGACAACGCGCCCGCGCTGCTGCCGCCTGGGGCGGGAGGAGGGGGCAGCGAGGTGGGTGGCGAGCTGGTGTCACGGTTGGTGGGTGCGGGCCACGTGGTGGCGAAGGTGCGCGCGGTGGACGCGGACTCGGGCTACAACGCGTGGCTGTCCTATGAGCTGCTGCCGGCGGCGGGTGGTGCGCGCAGCCCGTTCCGCGTGGGGCTGTACACGGGCGAGATCAGCACGACGCGCGCCCTGGACGAGGCGGACTCTCCGCGCCAGCGCCTGCTGGTGCTGGTGAAGGACCACGGGGAGCCGGCGCTGGTGGCCACCGCCACTGTGTTGCTGTCGCTGGTGGACAGCGGCCAGGCGCCTAAGGCCTGGTCGCGAGCTTCTTCCAGCCCTGCGAGCGCGGAGGCGGCGCTGGTGGACGTGAACGTGTACCTGATCATCGCCATCTGCGCGGTGTCCAGCCTGTTGGTGCTCTCGCTGCTGCTGTACACGGCTCTGCGGTGCTGGGCGCTGCCCACCCAAGGTGTGTGCGGGCCGGGGAAGCCCGTGCTGGTGTGCTCCAGCGCGGTGGGCAGCTGGTCATACTCACAACAGAGGCGGCAGAGGGTGTGCTCTGGGGAGGGACCGCCCAAGACGGACCTCATGGCTTTTAGTCCCAGTTTACCTGACTCTGGGGACAAAGACCAGCAGCCAGCAACTGGGAATTCCCTCTCAAAGGTTAGTTTCTACAAATCTTTTTATTTAATCCCAATAATTTAATCTGAAGTTTCATTTTCTTTTATTTTATTAATTTATTCTTAATTTAAAAGACTTTTCATAATCATATTTCTCTGACTTAAATTTCTTTACTTCTTCTTAGGCATTTTAGTAAAATATTACAGAATTACAGGGCACCAAGGCATACATACAACCATAGTTATTATTAATTCTGTGTATACTATCTTCCACTTACTTGTTATCAGTTGGAATTAACTTTTTAGAGAGCATTTTCTTGTTATTTGCCCATAATTGAAATGTGTACAGACAGAATTATATTGGCCAATTAATTATTTGAAAGTAAAACTTCTTTTAGCTCTAATCCAGAAGCCACTCAAATACATCTCCCAAACACTTTTTTTTTTCTTTCCCAAATGCAACCATGGTTTTAGCTCTATAACTTAGGTTAATTTTGACCCGTTTCCTGAACTTTAAATGGAATTGTGCAAAATGTATTATGTGTGTGCATATGTTGATGCGTTCCTCATATTTATCATTCATCATTCAGTGGAAAAATACATATTGCCATATTGGTTAGAGTTCATTTATTTTATCTCTTGTAGTTTGTTTTATGAATACAGTATGAGTGGTTTCACTCTGAAGATTTTGCACTCTCTTTATGCCTATTTTAAATAGTGCTGCTATAAATGTATGTGTAAAATTTTCAGTATCCAAGTATACAATTTTCTCATTTTTAAAACTATGAATGAGATTAGTGGAACATAGAATATGTACATATCTTCATCTTTAATACATAATGCCAAACAATTTTCCCCAAATGCATTTACCTGTTTACACTAGTGCTAGAGTGTATGAAACTTCCTATTGTTCTACATAGCTCCTAAACTAAGCATTACCAGATTATTTAAGTGGCTATCATTTTGCTGGGTGTGTTTAGTATTTCAGTTTTATGTTTCCTGATTTATAAATGAGGTTGAGCACCTTTTGTATTATTGGACATTTTTTACATTCCATTTTGTGCAATAGCTGTTCACATAGTCTGCCTATTTTTCTATAGCTGTTATATTTTTCTATTATTTTAAAAATTTTATCATATTCTGGATATAACCCCTTTCTTGATTTTGCACTCTTATACTCTATCACTTGTGATCAGGAATAATTTTTCCCCAGGGATATTCAACTGGATCAAGGCCATTTCTTTAAAATGAGTTCCACATATTTTTTAAAAAAACAATTGTCCATTATATATGCATGGTGTTTTTCCGTTCTAATCTATGTAACTTTTTTTGCATCAATGCCATTTTGCTTCTTTCATTTCCACCTAAATTTTCCACAAAAACAACTTCGTGAGGTTTTGATTTGTATTGCATTGAATCTAGTATTGAAGAACATGAAACTAGTTGACATCTTTATAATAAAGAGTCATCAATTCATGAACATGGCCTATTTATCTAAATAATATGTAAAATTTCTTAATATTTTATAAATTTTTAATGTAGAGGTTCTATACATCTTTCATTAGATTGATTCTTAGGTATTTGCAATTTGTGATCATTATGCACATCAGCTTTAAGTTAAAAATTTATTTCTGTTTAATAATGATATATATGAATATGTTGTATTTTTTGTTTTGTTTTAACATGTTATTAATTCTAGTAATTTATCTACAAGTGCTTTATATTTTTTGATATAGACAATCATCCTATCAGCAGATAATAATGGTTGCATTTTTTTCTTTTCAGTTCTTATACCTTTTATATCCTTTGTGTGTCTTATGGCATTGGGTAGAACCACTAGTGCTATGTTAAAAAAATATTAATAATATTAATATTTCTTGTAGTAAAGAATTCTCTAACTTTTATATATCACAAATATGCTTATTTCACCATCACTTTTGAAAAATAGTTTTGTTGAGTTGGAAGTTATTCCCCACCCCCAGCACTTTCTTTTTTTTTTAAATATATTTTATTGATTTTTTACAGAGAGGAAGGGAGAGAGATAGAGAGTTAGAAACATCGATGAGAGAGAAACATCGATTAAAAAAATATTAATAATATTAATATTTCTTGTAGTAAAGAATTCTCTAACTTTTATATATCACAAATATGCTTATTTCACCATCACTTTTGAAAAATAGTTTTGTTGAGTTGGAAGTTATTCCCCACCCCCAGCACTTTCAAGATGACATTCCATAGTCTTCTTTTGAAAAGATGGTTGTCAAGATTATTGTTCAGGTGGTGTGCATTTTTCTTTTTCTTCAGCTCCTTTTCATAATTTTTCTTTGTTTTTGATTTTTCCATTCCTTTATTATATGCTCAGTTTTAATTTTTTTGGTTTTATCTAGCTTGTAGTTTTTAAAACTTCTTGAATATGTGGCTTGATGTCTTTCATCAGTCTAGCAAAATTTCAGCTGTCTGCCTTCAAACACTGCTTCTGCCTCATGTTTTTTTCTTCTCCTTTTCTGTAATTGAAGGGATAT
This sequence comes from Myotis lucifugus, assembly GCF_000147115.1. Lineage (NCBI taxonomy): Eukaryota > Metazoa > Chordata > Mammalia > Chiroptera > Vespertilionidae > Myotis > Myotis lucifugus. The sequence goes on along the minus strand of NW_005871076.1, from coordinate 4,803,660 downwards.
GTGGATTAAATTTTTCACCATATCTCTTATATCTTCAGTGCCCTATCTATTTTTTGAAAATCATATTTGATCTTTTTTATTACATGCTGGATATTTTATTCTGACCAATCTTCTACTTTAGCATTTCCCCCTTTCTTCTTAGTTCAGTCTAGTGTTAAAATCATTGATTGAACCTAAACTTCAATTATGACATTTTTAACTTTAGAATTATAATTTTCCTTTTAGAAATAGAGTAACATTATGGTGAATTTTTAAAACTTATTACATTAATCACAGTTTATTTTTGATCTGCTGGATCATTGTAATAATTGGATCATCTGCATCTTTTTCATTGTTCATTTTTTCTTGTGATCCTCTTGCTCAGTTAGCTTGATAATGTATTGAATTCTGGGTATTGTGCATGGAAGTTGTAGTTCTAGATGTAGTTATATTCCTCCACATATGTGGATTTAGGACATTTATGGAAAGACTTGAAATAAAATTTTTCTCTTTTTATCTACTACAATGATATCTATCATTATAAATCTTCCAAACATTTTACTTTTATCTCTCAAACTCCCCAGGTTGATTTTATAGTCTCCCCACCATCGGTATCATGAGAACCAAGCTTATTGAAGTTTATAACTGTTTAATTACCTTACTTTTTTTTTTATCCTGGATACTGGCTAATGCTATAGGTATTTTGTACCTCACTAAGTTCTATTCATTTGGCCTAGAATTTAAAAACTGGATGTGACCTAAGAGATAGTAATTTCTCTCAATTTAATGATGACTAAATTGTGGCTCAGAGACATAAAAAAAACTTGCCTAACGCTATTAATGTGAATGCATAGACTAAACCCAAAAGTTCTAGGATTTTGCTCCATTGTCCCTTTCACCATTAAATGAGCTCATTTGGCATTAATGAAGGCAATGGTATTGTGAGGAAAATTACTTAATTTACTTATTCTCTCAGAGGCACTTTAGCAATACTCAGATTTTCTCTTCAGAATAGATATATAATATAAATATTTTAGCTCAATACTTTATAGGAAAGTTGAACCATTATAAATGTAAAGATATGTCTGGTATACACACAATATGCATTCATAGGATAAATTATTTTTATACATAATTTTGGTCAAATTTGATCCAGATGCATAAATTATTTATAAATCTTTAAAAGATTACTTCAATTTCACCTGCTATTTCTCAGCAGTGTGATAGACCTATAGAGTTTTCTATAGATAGGAGCAAAATATATTATAGCTTATTAAAATTTTATTCTGGTTTTGTAGCAAATAAAGAACATTTAGACTCCAATGAAAAATTAAATTTTCTAGTGTAAAATCTTCCTGAATACTTCCCAGTGAATTAGGAAGAGACGCCTCCAAACTACCTGGTTTTCTGAACCTAAATTCAGTGTCAATGAAGGGTTTTTATTTCTGCAGTGGGGCTTAACTCTAACTGAAATTTCCAGAGAAACTAGCTAGTGAAAAGTTCAGTCAATGAAGTAATCTAATACTTGATTGGAAGAATGGTTTGGAAAAAGATTTAAAGAATTTTCTCTACCTATGGAGCCATCTATAGAATTAAGATTAGAAAGTCTATAATTGTTGAGAAAGTAATCTCCAAAAAAGAGTTGAGCATTAAAAGACAAATGCAAGATGATAATTCAAAGACTTAATATAATCTAACAGATGAAAAGGTGGATCAAATGTCAAGAGTTTTGTTTTCTCCTGAAATATCTTTGTAGTTACATGAAAATATTATAAACTAAGAGAAGCATGTGATAGTGTTGATGACATTTTCTCCAGTTAGTATCTTTTAAAAAATATTTAAATATATACTGAAAATATTCTGTCTATACAATTACTATGCATACACTGTAAATACCACACTGTCAGTTTGGCTGTTAAATACTTAATACTTGCTTTTTTCAAAGTAATTTATTTATTCTATAGTTTCATATCAACCATGGATCTGTAATAGAAGGTGTATCAACGTTAACTGATATTTTTGACACATTGATTATAATTTTCCTTTTTATTATTGTGCATTAAAATATTTAAAAGTTATTATCTGTTTGGTAAGTAGTCTTGAAAGTTGATTAGTGTTTAAACTCTTTAGTGTTTGGATGATCTGAATGCTAAGGGGAAAGTCAGAACAGTAGAGATAGGAAGACTTTTTCAAAAATTAAATGAATGATATATACTTTAATAATTATATCAGAAATAAATCCAGTAATATTTTATTTCTTTACATTACTACTTTGAATACTAGGAAACAAATTAATTTCAAATGACTTTGTATTTTTTTTAGTAATTCCTTATTGCTTTTCAAGCTATTCTTCGTATTACCACTTTTCCACATTTGTTTTCTACATTGACACACACACAAATACTTCAAGTCCCACATATGATTTATACCAGAACTAAGGAAATATATTTGGGATTTATGCTTTATATGTAAAAGTGTCAAGTAATAGAATTATTGATGTCCTGGACCCTTTATCTTCACAGATAAGGAAGATCTTGTAACATTTAAAGAATTCCAAGGAGTATATACTACAGCCGAATGTTAAATATATTTTCATTAGAAAGATTGGGGACATTTTCTCCTGGCTACATTTATTAAGTGATGTCTAAGTGGTATCATGCAGCAAATCAACTGGAGGGTTCAAAGAGATAAAATTAACATAGAGTTAGCCCAGTTAATAATGTGCTTTATTTTCACTCTTTTAATTCTTACTAGAACCCAAACATTTTATGGAGTAGTTTATCTACAGACATTAGGATTTTTATTTGTTGCATAAAAGCAAAGATATGTGAGCCCACAATTTATATCAACATGGACTTATCAATAATAGCAACTTGATGAAATGCTGTCTTGATGAATCTAATTAGAAAATTGTGTCAAGATGTTTACCAAAATTGATTTACTATGATTAAGGCTTCTAGAAAATTTAAATCTCCACATTATAATTTTTCAGTGAACACTAGAGGTAGTTGGGTGATATCGAGAGAAATTAAAGAAATGGATTTCAGCAATTTGAAAATCAGACTTCCAAAATGGAACTCAGACAAGAATACTATTCAAATAGTTTTAGTTACTTTGAAAATAACATCCAATATTAAATACTGCCAATAGGAGTATGAATTTGTTTTATGAGTAACATAAAAGTAGTATACAAACATAGCATCAGAATAATAAAAATTCAAGAATTTTAAATAAAATATATTAAACAGAAAAGATAAAAATCTAAAACGTTTAAAGTCAGCTAGTGAATCTATAAAGCCTCTCCCTAAAGAAAATAAATCAATAATTATCACTTTAGAAAAGATTGGTGTGGCGCTACTCAATTAGTATTGATTTTGCAATGTTTAATGAAAATTTATCTTTTATTAAAAATTTATGGTTATATTTTGATTGGAGATAAGGGAAATAAAGAATACTCGAGTCATTGAAATGAGGAAATATTTAACAAATGTAAGGAAAATAAAGCATATCAAGGTAAAATACTCACCCTTTCATCCACATGATGGCGCTGGAAACCGCGTTTTTATTTTATTTTTAAACAAAGGAATACAGTACAGTGAGTTTACATTCCTTAGAAAAAGGCCACTCCATTTTTTCCTCAGCGGCTGAAGATGAAAAGGCGAGCAAGTAAAAATTAAAGCAAATTGGGAATTAAGTTTCCCAAAGCTGTTGTGTGGTAGTGCAAAGACATTTGAAAATTGCACCAAATTTGCGATGGTATATTCCCAAAGAAGTACGGGAGCCCGGCGTCTGCTGCTCTCACTTCTGCTCATCGCAGCCTGGGAGGCCGGGAGCGGCCAGGTCCACTACTCGGTCCCCGAGGAGGCCAAGCACGGCACCTTCGTGGGCCGCATCGCGCAGGACCTGGGGCTGGAGCTGGCGGAGCTGGTGCCGCGCCTCTTCCGGGTGGCGTCCAAAGGCCGCGGGGACCTTCTGGAGGTAAATCTGCAGAATGGCATTTTGTTTGTGAATTCTCGGATCGACCGCGAGGAGCTGTGCGGGCGGAGGGCTGAGTGCAGCATCCACCTGGAGGTGGTGGTGGAGAGGCCGCTGCAGGTTTTCCATGTGGAGGTGGAGGTGAAGGACATTAACGACAACCCGCCAAGGTTCTTGCGACAAGAACAAAGATTATTTATTTTAGAATCAAGAACAGTAGATTCCAGGTTTCCGCTAGAGGGCGCATTTGATATGGATATCGGAGCAAATGCAGACTTGAGATACAAGTTAAATTCTAATGAACATTTTCATCTGGATGTGAAAACAAATGAAGAAGGAACTAACTCTTTAGGGCTAGTATTGACGAAGCCAGTAGATAGAGAAGAAACCCAAGAACTTCGTTTATTACTGATTGCAGTGGATGGAGGAAAACCTGAACTAACAGGTACTGTTCAGTTATTGATCAATGTATTGGATGCAAATGATAATGCCCCAGAATTTGATAAATCAGTTTATAACGTTAGATTACTTGAAAATACACCGAATGGGACGTTAGTTATTAAATTGAACGCCTCAGATGCCGATGAGGGTATTAATAAGGAAATAGTGTACCTCTTTAGTAATCTTGTTCTTGACAATGTAAAATCTAAATTTACAATCAATTCTAATAGTGGGGAAATAACGGTTAAGGGAGAACTGGATTATGAAGACTGTAATTTATATGAAATTAACATCGATGCTGTAGATAAAAGTCCATTCCCATTAACTGGACACTGCAAAGTAATAGTGAAACTCTTGGATGAGAATGATAACACTCCCGAGATGGCCGTAACTTCCCTATCTCTGCCTGTCAAAGAGGATGCTCCACTGGGCACCGTCATTGCTTTGATCAGTCTGTCCGACCGCGATTCCGGTGCCAACGGACACGTGACCTGCACCCTATCGCCACACGTTCCCTTCAAGCTGGTGTCCACCTTCAAGAATTACTATTCATTGGTGCTGGACAGCGCCCTGGACCGCGAGAGTGTGGGGAACTATGAGCTGGTGGTGACAGCACGGGATGGGGGCTCGCCTTCGCTGTCGTCCACAGCCAGCCTGTCCGTGGAGGTGGCCGACGTGAACGACAACGCGCCGCTGTTCGCGCAGCCCGAGTACACGGTGTTCGTGAAGGAGAACAACCCGCCCGGCTGCCACATCTTCACGGTGTCGGCGCGGGACTTGGACGCGCAGGAGAACGCGCTGGTGTCCTACTCGCTGGTGGAGCGGCGGGTGGGCGAGCGCGCGCTGTCGAGCTACGTGTCGGTGCACGCGGAGAGCGGCAAGGTGTACGCGCTGCAGCCTCTGGACCACGAGGAGCTGGAGCTGCTGCAGTTCCAGGTGAGCGCGCGCGACGCGGGCGTGCCTCCTCTGGGCAGCAACGTGACGCTGCAGGTGTTCGTGCTGGACGAGAACGACAACGCGCCCGCGCTGCTGCCGCCTGGGGCGGGCGGAGTCGGCAGCGCAGTGAGCGAAGCTGTGTCGCGGTCGGTGGGCGCGGGCCACGTGGTGGCGAAGGTGCGCGCGGTGGACGCGGACTCGGGCTACAACGCGTGGCTGTCCTATGAGCTGCTGCCGGCGGCGGGTGGTGCGCGCAGCCCGTTCCGCGTGGGGCTGTACACGGGCGAGATCAGCACGACGCGCGCCCTGGACGAGGCGGACTCTCCGCGGCAGCGCCTGCTGGTGCTGGTGAAGGACCACGGCGAGCCGGCGCTGGTGGCCACGGCCACTGTGCTGCTGTCGCTGGTGGACAGCGGTCAGGCTCCTAAGGCCTCATCGCGATTGTCTTCTGGTTCTGCGAGCGCGGAGGCGGCGCTGGTGGACGTGAACGTGTACCTGATCATCGCCATCTGCGCGGTGTCCAGCCTGTTGGTGCTCTCGCTGCTGCTGTACACGGCTCTGCGGTGCTCGACGCCTCCCACCGAGGGCGGGTGCGGGCCGGGGAAGCCCGTGCTGGTGTGCTCCAGCGCGGTGGGCAGCTGGTCTTACTCACAACAGAGGCGGCAGAGGGTGTGCTCTGGGGAGGGGCCGCCCAAGACGGACCTCATGGCCTTCAGCCCCAGCCTACCTCAGGGTCCCAGCTCTGAAGACAATGTGAGTCTCAAATATTTTATTCATGGCCATTTTTGTCATGTCTTTCATATTTAATGTTTAATATTTCTCTCAATCTTTTTTTATTTTAAACTAGTGGCCCCATGCACAAATTCATGCACAGGTGGGTCCCTCAGCCTGGCCCGCGATTTGGGGCCGATGGGGTGGCCAGTACCGGGGGAAGTTGGCTGGCCAGTACCGGGGGAAGTTGGCTGGCCAGGGAGGTTTTCTGTGGGAGCACACTGACCACCAGGGGGCAGCTCCTGCATTGAGCGTCTGCCCCCTGGTGGTCAGTGCACATTGTAGCTACTGGCGGTGGTCTGTGGCCCGGTGGTAATGGTTGCTTAGGCTTTTATATATATAGATTATGGCTTTGTACTTACCATTCTTTTAGGTGTAAGTTATCTGTTGGTACTATCTCATTAACTTAAAATTGCCTTAGCTGGTTTGGCTCAGTGGATGGAGCGTGGGCCTGCAGACTGAAGGGTCCCAGGTTTGATTCTGGTCAAGGGCACATCCCCAGTAGGGGTCATGCAGGAGGCAGCCAATCAATGATTCTCTCTCATCATTGATGTTTCTATCATTCTCTCCCTTCCTCTCTGAAATCAATAAAAATATATTTAAAAAATATGCTTATATTTAAAATTAATTTTGGTTTGATGGAGAGAATTGCTTTGTATTATAGAGTTTATTTCAGTAATATTCCCCCTCTTTATAAGGTTTTTATGGTTATAGTTAATGGATTAATTTTTTTCCATGATAGAAAGTGTTTCCGGAATTAAATTTTTATAAATATTTTAATTTTCAATCTTAGGAAATGTAGGAAAATGCTTGTAAGACATATATTTGGAGTTATTATTTGTTCTCAAAGCCTGATACTATGGTACGTCAAAATGTTTTTACGTCATTGAATTAGTTTTCCTTTGTTCTCCGTTGAATATCAATTATTTCAGTATTTTTGTTACACCAATTTCATTTATGTTTTTCAGTAATATTTGAGTACTGAATAATTCTTTTCAGGTTTATCTAAACAGTTAGGCTAGCATGCTCATGATGAATTTATAGTTTAATATTTTTAGCTTGAGTGATTTCATTTTATTCATTCTTTAATAGGAAATACATTTACGTGGTTTAAAATGTTTCCTTCCCATCTCCAATATCAAGCCACTTAATACATCTTTTTGAGTATTTCAGATATTGCAATACTTTGTTATCTTTCTGGAGATGTTTTCTTTATATACAAATAAACTGCCCTCTCCCCTTTTATTCCATAGTGTTCATTTTGCTTCTCCTCTTGTTTTTCAATCAGTATATCTTCAATCAATAAGTAACGACATATTGTTACTTAAGGGGATGTCTCATATTTCTTCCCAGATCTATTGTGTCCCATTTTGTAGATATATCATTATTTTCCCCCATTAACACCAACATTTAGTGGAACAATGATTAGCTTTTGCCTAACTTGCATTTTTACAATTTATAAATTATGTTGGTGAGATGTCATTGTGAAATCTCATAGTAAGGAAAATCTTAACATTTCTAAATTAAAATTTTGGTACTGCCCTGGCCGGTGTGGCTTAGTTGGTTGGGCATCATCCCATGCACCAAGTGCACCAAAATGTATAGGGCTGGATCCCAGGTAGGGTGTGTGCAGGAGGCAGCAGATGGATGTTTCTCCCTCACATCGATGTTTCTTTCTCCCTCTTCCTTCCTCTCTCTCTAAAAATCAATGAAAAATTTGAAAAATTTTGTACTTATGGTTGCTTTTGTTTTCTGATTAAAAAAATAAGTGTACCATGATACAAACTTCTCTCTTGAGTTGGTTGCTTACCAAAACAATGATGTGTAACAAAGCTGTACATTTGAGTCTACCATAGGCAAGGGTACTCTCCATCTCAAATACAGACAATTGTTTTTCTACACTTGTTGAAAAAACAATGTGGGTTTAGCAGGTAGTTAATATTTCACATTTCGTATGATAAAATTTCAATTCCCATTTTTATTGCTTTGCCTATTTCTTGCATTCTCTCATGTATTTAATTTTATAAATACACTTGTATCATACTATTCAAATATTTTGAATATCCCATTACTTTGGGGGAAATCCTAGAAATTGAGAAGGGAGTTCTTACCAATTTGTTAGCAATTGGCAGGTTTTAAAAAATCAAGTTAATTTAGTTTTAAAATAGAAATTCTTTGATTTATGTTATAACTGAAACCTTTCTTTGGGAGAGGAAGTTATTCATAGATTGACTAAGCCTTTTTTTCTATACATAATCTTCTCCCTTAACTAGAATGAATTATTTTTAAAATAGATTTTATTGATTTCAGAGAGGAAGGGGGAGAGAGAGGATGATAGAAACATCAATGATGAAAAAGAATCATTGATTTCCTGCCTCCTGCACACCCGCTACTGGGGATGGAGCCCGAAACCCTGCCCCAACTGGAATGAACCTCCTGGTTCATAGGTCCACGCTCAAACACTGAACACTGAGCCACACCAGCCCCGCTAGAATGAATTACCTATTTTTGGAAATAACTGAATACATATTTAAGCTGTTTCTCATGAGAGGACCATTTTCCTTTTTCATGTTAATTTATTTTACATAAATGATTTTAGAAACACTGTATAATTTTCAATTAAAGACAATAAACAGAAAAATTAAAACTATTATACTTAATAGGGTTATATTATAAGCTTTCTGGAAGTTGCTAGGAACTGCAATGGAAAAAGGTTTGATACTTAATTTTAATTAACAAATTAGAAAGTTCATTTACGGCAAAATTTATGAAACACCTTAACCACTATTGAAACACTTTAATAATAAGACTGCAGGTCAATATATCTTTTGTCAAGTCTTAATCTTCCTGCAAGCAAAGGACCCTTTTCTTTTGGGGTTATTATTGGTTAGCAAATGAACTATTTGTTTATTCAAAATGACTGCAATAGAAAGTTAGTGATAAGAGCTACTACATAGATCTAGGTTATAATTTTAAGGTGTAACTTATTGGGGGGGAGCTTTGATTACAATTGTCTTGATGATTTTACAAGTATATCAGAATTTTGACAGAAGGTGTATGTTGGCATGTGCCCATTTGGGAAGTCTTTTTTTGTGATTCTGATTTCTCCTTTTGAGAAAGAGTTTAATCACCTCCAGTTGATGACATAAAGAATTAATTCATGGTGAAATTGAGGCTTTACTTTGATATGAAGGTAACATTTTTACAGGTAAAGATGGAGGTAAGTTTATAAAAACAACTTGAACAAATATTGTATTGAAGAAGAAAATAAGTGATCTATATTGTATGTAAAATAGAATTCACTTTGGGGAGTAGTTGAAAATAACAATGGAAAAGTTACCTTGTGATCATATATCAGGTCATGTAGAAGTGATTCTAATTTCTCAGAATTTTTTAATTTAGTGCAATTCAATAAAAGCTGTAGTCTGAAGATAAATATGATGGTATGTGAAAAGAAAAATGGACTGTAGGCAGATGTTGAATAGGGCAGGTAAGGAAGAAGATGTAATAAAAGAAATCATATTGGTGATACGGAGAATGTTCATGCCATTAAAATAAAAATTTCAAGGGTTGAATTTGGGGGTTATTAATGATTTCTCTTCATATTCCTCAAATTGTAATTAAATTATTTTCCAAACCTCTTTCCATCGCAGTTCCTAGCAATTTTCAGCATGTATGGGTGAAAATGACAATTATAACCATAGAAATTAGAGAAGATGTGGGTTTGGGAATATCTTCAATAAAACTCTTAATTGAAACATTGGAAGTGGAAGGGAACACTTACAGAAAAGCATATAAAAGGTTGAGGTTGAGAGAAAATTATGAGGCCATTTAGAAGCAACTGAAGGATCACAGCATCAGAAAACAATAGGTAGAAATTTCACTAGAATTAGTAATGATGGGGAAGTATGTGAAGGAAAATGTTTTAAGGGGGAGGCCCAACATAAACTGCAGAGAAATTTATAAATGCAAAGAATATAAATATACACTAAAATCTTTATCTTCCATTATTAAGTAAAAGAGCCATCCACAGGAGTATTTGATATTCATTGAACAAAAAAAAATGGACTTCAATAATCTATAAGGTTTTAAAATTTTGAATAAAATTTGTTCATTTAAAATTACATTCTTTTCTCAGAGCAAAATATAACAGCATGTCTGATGACTGAAATATAGGCAAATGTTTTTTATGTACATAAAAAGTGTAGGATAATTTGCACTTCTAATTCCTAAACCGCGTTCGAATCACACTTAAATTTTCTTAATTGATTGATATATAAATTATTGGAAGGCAAGTCATTTCACTATGAAAAAGTTGATCCTTTACCCTACTCTAAATTATAAAAGAAGTCAGACAAGATGAAGCCGATTCTGCAAATGAAAAACATGAGGAGATTTACTATTAAAGTAAGGCAAAAGAAGACTTTTTAAAAAAATTTAAAGAACTAGAGCATAGCGCAGTTATATGAATTCATTTCTTACTTACCCCTTGGAGCCGCATGATGTCGCTGTCTACCAGGAAGTTACATCTAGCTAGTATTCAAACACAATCCTCCTATTACTGCATCCTTCCACCAGTGCTGAATGATGGCAGGCGCAGAAGATTTGCATTAACAGACTTGGATCATACAGTATTTCATCTCAATGCCGAGAGATCTTCTGTTGGAAATAAAACAAGTATTTGACATGGTTATTACCCCAGAAGGCCGACTGGGATCTCGGTGTCTGCTGCTCTCGCTTATGTTCCTTGCAGTCTGGGAGGCTGGGAGCGGCCAGGTCCTCTACTCGGTCCCGGAGGAGGCCAAGCACGGCACCTTCGTGGGCCGCATCGCGCAGGACCTGGGGCTGGAGCTGGCGGAGCTGGTGCCGCGCCTGTTCCGGGTGGCGTCCAAAGACCGCGGGGACCTTCTGGAGGTAAATCTGCAGAATGGCATTTTGTTTGTGAATTCTCGGATCGATCGGGAGGAGCTGTGCGGGCGGAGCTTGGAGTGCAGCATCCACCTGGAGGTGGTGGTGGAGCGGCCGCTGCAGGTTTTCCATGTGGAGGTGGAGGTGAAGGACATTAACGACAACCCTCCTGTGTTCCCGGTAAAGGAACAAAGAGTGCTCATTTACGAATCTAGGCTGCCAGATTCTCTGTTTCCACTAGAGGGCGCTTCGGATGAGGATGTTGGTGTAAATTCTATTTTAACCTATAAACTCAGTTCCAGTGAATATTTCTCTCTAGATGTGAAAACAAACAGTGATGATAATACACAAATTGGGCTCGTGTTAAGGAAATCTGTGGACCGAGAGGAAACTCCGACACATAACTTATTACTGACGGCCACCGACGGAGGCAAACCTGAGCTCACCGGCAGCGTTCAGGTGCTGGTCACTGTGATGGACGTGAATGACAATGCTCCCCGTTTCTCACAGTCTGAGTATGAAGTGAGAATATTCGAAAACTCAGACAACGGCACAATAGTTATCAGACTGAATGCTTCTGATCCCGACGAAGGAATTAATCGGGAGATTTCTTACTCTTTTAATAGCTTTGTTCCACCCATGGTTATTGATCAGTTTAGCATAGATTCTAATAGTGGAGAAATAAAAATTCGAAAGAATTTGGATTTTGAAAAAGTGAAATCCTATAAAATCCGCATCGACGCCACAGACAGAGGCCACCCACCGATGGCGGGTCATTGTACAGTTTTGGTAAAAGTCTTAGATGTTAATGATAACGTCCCTCGGATTTCCTTGACTTCAATGTCCCTTCCAGTCCCAGAAGATGCGCCACTGGGTACCGTCATTGCCTTAATCAGCGTGTCCGACTTGGACTCCGGTGTCAACGGGCATGTAACCTGCACCTTGTCATCCCATGCCCCCTTCAAGCTGGTGTCCACCTTCAAGAATTACTATTCGCTGGTGCTGGACAGCGCCCTGGACCGCGAGAAGCTGTCACACTACGAGTTGGTGGTGACAGCGCGGGACGGGGGCTCGCCTTCCCTGTCGTCCACAGCCAGCGTGTCCGTGGAGGTGGCCGACGTGAACGACAACGCGCCGCTGTTCGCGCAGCCCGAGTACACGGTGTTCGTGAAGGAGAACAACCCGCCCGGCTGCCACATCTTCACGGTGTCGGCGCGGGACTTGGACGCGCAGGAGAACGCGCTGGTGTCCTACTCGCTGGTGGAGCGGCGGGTGGGCGAGCGCGCGCTGTCGAGCTACGTGTCGGTGCACGCGGAGAGCGGCAAGGTGTACGCGCTGCAGCCTCTGGACCACGAGGAGCTGGAGCTGCTGCAGTTCCAGGTGAGCGCGCGCGACGCGGGGCGTGCCTCCTCTGGGCAGCAACGTGACGCTGCAGGTGTTCGTGCTGGACGAGAACGACAACGCGCCCGCGCTGCTGCCTCCGGCTCCAGGCGGCCCCGGCGGGGCTGTGAGCGAGCTGGTGTCGCGGTCGGTGGGCGCCGGCCACGTGGTGGCGAAGGTGCGCGCGGTGGACGCGGACTCGGGCTACAACGCGTGGCTGTCCTATGAGCTGCTGCCGGCGGCGGGTGGTGCGCGCAGCCCGTTCCGCGTGGGGCTGTACACGGGCGAGATCAGCACGACGCGCGCCCTGGACGAGGCGGACGCACCGCGGCAGCGCCTGCTGGTGCTGGTGAAGGACCATGGCGAGCCGGCGCTGGTGGCCACAGCCACTGTGCCTGCTGTCGCTGGTGGACAGCGGCCAGGTGCCGAAGACCTCGTTGCGGGCAACTTCTGGCGCTGCGGTCGTGGAGACAGCGCTGGTGGACGTGAACGTGTATCTGATCATCGCCATCTGCGCGGTGTCCAGCCTGTTGGTGCTCTCGCTGCTGCTGTACACGGCTCTGCGTTGTTTGGCGCCGCCCACCGAGGGTGCGTGCGGACCGGGGAAGCCCGTGCTGGTGTGCTCCAGCGCGGTGGGGAGCTGGTCTTACTCACAACAGAGGCGGCAGAGGGTGTGCTCGGGGGAGGGGCCGCCCAAGACGGACCTCATGGCCTTCAGTCCCAGTCTTCCTCCAGGTCCTCCTGGATCTGTAGTTGCAGTGGGAGATCCAGAAGCTTCTTTTGACTCCACTGGGAAGGTAGGTTGCTCTTATACTTTATGTATTAATATGTTTATTAATTTAGTCTAGAAAATATTCTTATTACTTATACAGTACATTTAAATAGTTTTTATTCATTTATTTTTAGGTATCTGGTCTAATTTAAACACTTAAATTAGACCAGATACCAGAACGCGAATACCTTAAATTTATAGCTATTTTTGTGTTTGTTTCCACTTCCAATTGAGAATCATTATAAACTATATATTGAATAATTATTCATTAGGTACTGAATTACTTTTAAAAAATCCTCACCCAAGGATATGTTTTTTTAAAAAATTGATTTTAGAGAGAGGAAAAGAGAAATATAGAGAGAAACATGGATCTGTTGCCTCCCCTTTGCTACCCTGTGGGGGTTTGGACCTAGGGGCCCACACAGGATCCAGCCAGCCTCAGTGGAACCAGCCATGTACTGGACCACGCTCCAACCAACTGAGCCAGACCAGCCAGGGATGAATTACTTCTACTTAATACCTGTTATGGGTGTCATATTGAATTACTAAAGTTGTGATGTCATTGTACCTGGACATATTTGTTGAAAATCAATTTAGTTTTTACATGTTAAGTAAACTTCAACACCACTCTCTATCATTTATTCATTTCTAAGGTATGGATAATATCTCATTTAATAGCTTTGCTAATAAGAAACCTCATAGCAGAAATATGTAGTAACTGTTACTAGTCAACTTTGTAGTTTTCTACCTTTCTGTGGGTGGAGAACTTTGAGAGACATGGTTGGTCAGCACTACTGGGTATTTATAACGTCAATGAGTAACCTCCAGTGTATGCCTGAAAACAGTTGCTTTAACTTGAGGGATCTAATCTTAACAACAAATGTTACAAATATAATTCTTATTAAAAATGTGTAGAATTTGTTTCTATATGTCTGACAGTGTAGGCCATAAGAAAATGCTGATTGAGAATTTTCTCTACACTTAGAATATTTATTGAAATTCATATTTTATCTGATATTGGAGAAAACACATCCCAATTGATATTTTCTTCCTTCAAAAATCTTTCTCCTATCTGTCAAAAACTTCTGGTAATGATATAAAGTTTGGACATTAAAGATCCACCTATATTCTACACTTTCAGTTCTCTTAAAATTCATAGTTTGGAACTTAATTACCTCTACCAGTTTATATGAGTATTTACTTTTTCTTCAATATTCCAAAAGACAGAAATCTGGATATTAGGTGATGCAGCTGTAAAGTCACTACATGGCAAACTTATATTTCCTGAATTGTGGTTTGTGCCTTTCAAGTTGGTGGTTCTTCACACGCTATTGTTAGTTCAAGCATTTGCTTTCTAATTAATATTTTAAAAACTTCCTTTGTACATATGTGGAGTTTTTGTGATGCGATTATAGTTCTATTCTATATTTCTATTGTGTTAGGTATTTTAGACAATGTTCCTTAATTAAAAACTCAGTGGAACAAGATCAGAGTGGTGTTGAGAATAGAGCCACAGTAGTATAACCATGAAAATGAAAGTAACTTAGTTTTTCCAAATAAATATTTCAATAGTTTTAAAAATTTCATTCTATGGAACACATGTTTGGTACATCCTACAAAACAATCTTTTATTTTATTTCTTTTAAAACTTGAAGAGTCTCTGAACTTCCATGGTAAAACCTGTCTGTCAGCACAATTCACCTTAAATCTAGACTTATACCTTCAAATATCTCTGTCCTTGCACTTTTTTTTTCAGGTTCCATATGTTACTTAAACTTAGGCTGAGGTATTTGAATATGTTATATTGATTAAGGAGCACTAAAAATGTCACCCCCCCGCCCTAACCAGTTTGGCTCAGTGGCTAGACAAAACTATTAGATAATTCCAAAAATATATATTTGGGGTATTTGAAAAGCTTAAACATAACAATGATGAAAGTAGTTGTCTATGAAAGTGAAAAATCATACATTTTTGAATTATTTTATTTATAATCATAATTAAGATTCTTTTTGCCCATGTAAGATGTACATAAAAAAGTGAAACTTCGTTCTGTATAACTGATTTCTCAATAAAAGCCTATTATGTTTTCCTAAAAACAGGAGCCTCTACTCAGCCTGAGCAGTAGCATTAGTGAAGGCGCTGTAGAGTGACAATATTATATTGGTAATAATTTTCCCCAAGGAACCAATTTGGGTCTCCAGCATTATGAAAATAAATGCGGCTAAACTGAGGCCTGAGACTAATAGCCATTTATGAAGCACTCACTTTCCTTAAGGTACTATCCTAGGCACTTAATTTACACAACCACCATATTATTATACAAATGTTATAAAAGTAGTTGTGTAAATTATTTCCCCCAAGTCACATGATTAGTAAGTTGGGAAATAGACATCAGAACGGAGAAATTTCTGATGTTGAAGCTAGTATACTCTTTTAGGATATCCAAACACCTCACAGAGAATTGATACTTAAAATTAGTGTCTGAATAAGGTTTATTTAATCTCAAAATAATGACAAAGAGAAATGAATTGTGTCAGAAATTGAAGTTACCTAAATTTGTTATCCAATGAAATATGAGTACACCTATTATTATGCAGATATTAAGGGTTATTCAAATTTAGCTAATGAAATTATAATCATGGTTAGGGAAAGAATGACTTCTCCAAGATTCTACATTTACTAGGGATCTGTACTGGGGATGGACAATGATTGTTATTATTCACAAAAGAGACATAATGTGAAGCTTTGATAGTCCGTAGAGATACAGATATGTAAAAATAGAGTGGACAGTCCAGAGGACATGAACCTCAGTGAGAATGACAACTAGGCCTTTCGGGGCTTCATGTACACGGCACTTTCTGTCCTGGACAATATCAAGGAGGGCTTCTCCTTCTGGCCTGAGCTGTGCTTCCCCAGGGTTTCAACACCCTATCAGCGCCCCTGAAGTTCTCACTGTTTGAGGCCCACCAGAGCCTATGGAGCCCCTGCTACCTCCTCTCCTACCACAGTCACCGCCACCTCCTTCCAGCACTGTCCTCCTCCCCATCTGACCTGAAGGACGGGTAGGGATGAGGACAGCTGAGCAGGTTGTGAGGGTTGTGGGACCCTGGGGTCATCTTGGAATACAGGAGTGAGTGTGTCTGTGTTGGGAGAGGCTGTGCCCCTGAATCGTGAGCATGAAGAGCTGGCTGCAGGCTGTGCCTGCTGGTGGAGGGGCCTCCTGCAGCTGAACTATGCATGCCCTTGCAGAATTGAAGTATCAAATCATGGGGGAAAAGAAAAAGATTTGATTGAAAAAGAAGATAACCAACGGAATTGTACTTACACATTAAGCCACCGGATGTCGCTGTCTTCCACAAAATGGGTTTTAGAACAAAGGCATAATCCTGTGATTCTCAAGGACCAGGAAGGAGCGTCATTTTGAGATCTCAGCCATTTCGATATAATTGAATGTAAGAAACCCAACAGGAAAATTCAGAGCATGTTAGTCTTCTAGACCGCTGATTCATGGATTTGTAAAACCGGGAAAGTATGTATGATGTTGGTTTACAGACCCAGCGACCTGAGAACCGGCCATCTGCTGCTTTCACTTCTGCTCCTCGCATCCTGGGAGATCGGGATTTGCCAGGTCCATTATTGGGTCCCCGAAGAGGCCAAACACGGCACCTTCGTGGGTCGCATCGCGCAGGACCTGGGGCTGGAGCTGGCGGAGCTGGTGCCGCGCCTGTTCCGGGTGGCGTCCAAAGGCCGCGGGGACCTCCTGGAGGTAAATCTGCAGAATGGCATTTTGTTTGTGAATTCTCGGATCGACCGCGAGGAGCTGTGCGGGCGGAGGGCTGAGTGCAGCATCCACCTGGAGGTGGTGGTGGAGAGGCCCCTGCAGGTTTTCCATGTGGAGGTGGAGGTGAAGGACATTAACGACCACTCCCCGGTATTCTCCGTCTCAGAACAAAAGCTGGCAATACCGGAATCTCGACTGCTTGACTCTCGATTTCCACTAGAAGGCGCATCTGATGCGGATGTTGGAGAAAACGCAAAGCTTACGTACAGACTCAGCCCCAATGAGTTTTTCATTCTTGATATTATAAACAAGAAAGACAAAGGCAAATTCCCAGTGCTTGTGCTACGAAAACTGCTGGATCGTGAAGAAAATCCTCAGCTTTTGTTGTTATTAACAGCAACCGATGGAGGCAAACCCGAACTTACTGGATCTGTTTCTCTGCTGATCCTGGTGTTGGATGCCAATGATAATGCCCCAATATTTGACCGATCCATATATGAAGTGAAGATGTATGAAAATGCACCAAACCAAACCTTAGTAATATGGCTAAATGCTTCTGATGCAGATGAAGAAATAAACAAGGAATTGATATATTCATTTAGCTCCTTGGTTACACCCAGCATAAGAAGGAAATTTCTAATGAATGAAAGCACGGGAGAAATAAGAGTAAATGATGCTATTGACTTTGAAGATAGTAACACTTATGAAATACATGTAGATGTTACAGATAAAGGAAACCCACCAATGGCTGGTCACTGCACTGTCCTAGTGGAAATCCTGGATGAAAATGACAATTCACCCGAGGTGGTTGTCACTTCGCTGTCTCTCCCGGTGCTAGAGGATGCTCAGTTGGGCACTGTCATCGCCTTGATCAGCGTGTCTGACCGTGACTCTGGCGCCAATGGGCAGGTGACCTGCTCCCTAACACCGAATGTCCCCTTCAAGCTGGTGTCCACCTTCAAGAATTACTATTCCCTGGTCCTGGACAGCGCTCTGGACCGCGAGAGTGTGGCGAACTATGAGCTGGTGCTGACAGCGCGGGACGGGGGTTCGCCTTCTCTGTCGTCCACAGCCAGCCTGTCCGTGGAGGTGGCCGACGTGAACGACAACGCGCCGCTGTTCGCGCAGCCCGAGTACACGGTGTTCGTGAAGGAGAACAACCCGCCCGGCTGCCACATCTTCACGGTGTCGGCGCGGGACATGGACGCGCAGGAGAACGCACTGGTGTCCTACTCGCTGGTGGAGCGGCGGGTGGGCGAGCGCGCGCTGTCGAGCTACGTGTCGGTGCACGCGGAGAGCGGCAAGGTGTACGCGCTGCAGCCTCTGGACCACGAGGAGCTGGAGCTGCTGCAGTTCCAGGTGAGCGCGCGCGACGCGGGCGTGCCTCCTCTGGGCAGCAACGTGACGCTGCAGGTGTTCGTGCTGGACGAGAACGACAACGCGCCCGCGCTGCTGCCTCCGGCTCCAGGCGGCCCCGGCGGTGCTGTGAGCGAGCTGGTGTCGGGGTCGGTGGGCGCGGGCCACGTGGTGGCGAAGGTGCGCGCGGTGGACGCGGACTCGGGCTACAACGCGTGGCTGTCCTATGAGCTGCTGCCGGCGGCGGGTGGTGCGCGCAGCCCGTTCCGCGTGGGGCTGTACACGGGCGAGATCAGCACGACGCGCGCCCTGGACGAGGCGGACTCTCCGCGGCAGCGCCTGCTGGTGCTGGTGAAGGACCACGGGGAGCCAGCGCTGGCGGTCACGGCCACTGTGCTGCTGTCCCTGGTGGACAGTAGCCAGGCGCCAAAGACCTCGTTGCGAGTGTCTTCTGGTGCCATGAGCGCTGAGACAGCTCTGGTGGACGTGAACGTGTACTTGATCATCGCCATCTGCGCGGTGTCCAGCCTGTTGGTGCTCTCGCTGCTGCTGTACACGGCTCTGCGGTGCTGGGCGCTGCCCACCCAAGGTGTGTGCGGGCCTGGGAAGCCCGTGCTGGTGTGCTCCAGCGCGGTGGGCAGCTGGTCGTACTCACAACAGAGGCGGCAGAGGGTGTGCTCTGGGGAGGGGCCGCCCAAGACGGACCTCATGGCCTTCAGCCCCAGTCTTCCACCGTGTCCAGTACCAGAGGTGGAAACGGAAGGACAGTCTATTGGAGGGGACCACTCTAGGAAGGTGGGTATTACTTTTTAATTTTCATATTTTTTTGAATGATATTTTATTTCGCCACCTTTTCCTCGTCAAATACATGTCTTGGAATATCTTCATCCTCTGTCTGTATAGCATATTTCTATAATGCCTTAAATATATCTAGAAATACCTATTGTAGCATAGTTTAGTTTAAAAGTTGATTTTATATTTTTTCTATTGTACCCTGTGCATCAACTTTTGCTGGTTACTTCAATTTAAAAAATATGTCATTTATCCTGAACTTATTTATATTTTTACTACAAATATTTAATGTTTTTGTGGGCTTTAAAATAAGCCTTTAACTTTTTAATGTTATAAATGTTTGTAGGATTAGCACTTTAATTCACAAGTTTACTTATTTTTCAAATCTAAATTTAAAATGACCATGTTATAGTAACAAAAAGACTGAGCGGATCAATTTTCTTCCTGGTAAAAGTGTGCTCTCTATTCCCTAAGTAAAGAATATGTGTAGTGTAACATAACTTATAATGCATAATAGATCTTTAATATTCAATGTTTATACTTTATTCTTAATAGTACCACATGAAAACAAGAAGTTCATTCATAAAAGTGTTCTAATCTATGAAATTAAGTTGTGTTTTAAGCTTTTATTTTTTTTAAAATTTTTATTTTGTAGTGGTGGTACCTGTGTCAGTGTACATTACTCACTTATTTTAGCAGCAGAAAATAATTCCTATTTATTTATATAATTTTACCCAGTATCCTATTGTTTAGCAGAATGAGGCATTGCTTATTATTCAAGCATTAGCTCTTCAACTTTGAGGAAGGAGTTATGATTATGTTTACTAATGAAGAGCATTTGAAAATCAATTTTATTTTAGAAGATTGAAAATTATTCATTTCATCCAAATTAATATTAGAAGTTTCAAAAGAAAATAGAATTATCTTTGTAGAATGTTTTTTTTACTGCTTTGATATCACATAGTACAATTTAGTTTGATAATTCTCTAGTCATCTTAAACAGGGTTGTGTTGGGATGATATAGACTCAGAAATGCAAAACAATTAAATTGCATTGCCTGGCTGGTGTGGCCCAGTGGTTGAGCATTGACCTATGAACCAGGAGGTTTAATTCTGGTAAGGGCACATACCCTAATTGCAGGCTCAATCCCTAGTAGGCGGTGTGCAGGAGGCAGGGATCAATGATTCTCTCTCATCATTGATGTTTCTAGCTCTCTCTCCCTCCCTCTCTCTGAAATCAATAAAAAAACAAAATAAATAAAATAAATTGCATGGTGGCCAATACTATCTTATTAATTATGCCTTTCTGAAACTGGTTGTTACCCAGTATCTATAATTTTATTTTAAATTTTTTATTAATTTCAGTGTTACCAAATAGTAATGCATCTTGACCCCCCCCTTTTTTAGCAATTATCTTTTCCTTTCTGTATGCAGATTTAATGTTTACTCTATGTACATCAAAAATAGCTTCTAATAAAAATTGACACCTCTATTGAAGTTTAGAAACACTAAAAGAGAGAATTGTGGCAGGAATTTAAGAATGGCATTGTCTTCAATGTTAATATTTTCCATGGCCAGTCTCCAACCTTTAGAGATTATAGACAGTAAGTTATGCAGAGTATTTCAACTTGTGTATAGAATTCCTTCTTCTATATCTGCCCTCTCTTTCAGACCTTCATATCAGTGTTCCCCTCTGCAGAAAAGCCTTGTCTAAAGATAACTCTTGATGTGAGGTATTAATGAAACATAGAATTATGTGTTTGCCAATTTAGTGCTATTTGTTTTATTTTGCCTTCTTTTAAACATATTTTCTTTATAAATACAAGTATTCACAAAAATATTAATCTAACAAGTTAGGATTTTATCTAGCAGCATAATAATCTGACTGGTGTTGCTCAGTGGTTGAGCATTGACTCATGAACCAGGAGGTCACGGTTTGATTCCTGGTCAGGACACATGGGGGGCGGGGGTTGTGGCCTCAATCCCCAGTAGGGGGCATGCAGGAGGCAGGGATGATGATTCTCATCATTGATGTTTCTATCTCTCTCTCCCTCTCCCTTCCTCACTTTCATGTACTAAAATTTTCTTGCTTTTCTTTAGGGCAAATATGTTGGTCTTAGAAGTAGTTTGAATTATAAATCTTTGGCATAGATGCACTGAATCAGCATTTTAAAAAGTGTTTCAATGAAGACTACACTTTTACATAAAACCTTAGATTCCCTTGGGTATCCACATACAATGTTTTTGTTAGTAGAAAAATTTGGGGTTTTCCTAATGGCTGCCATCTTAGTGGAAGGATTTCAAATATTGAATAGTTGTTCCTTAACAGCCTTGAGAATGAGTAAAATATTTTAATTTGAAAAAGACAACATGATAAACTTTATTGTAATTGATAATAGTTATGAAAATCTCAATGTATTTTTTTGTACTTGAGATAAAAACAGGAAAATAAAATTGAATGAATGAATGGGATTTAGAATACCCTTTATACCACACTCTCCTTAAACCAATTCTGGAATAAAATGGGTATAAACAAACTGGCAACTATAACTTGAATTCCTGATTCAGTGGTGTGTATTTTTTTTAATTAGAAAGAGGTTATCTTTACAAATAGCAATGGGTGCAATGCAAATTTAAATTGTCCTTCAGGGTGGAGACAACAGCATTCATCCAGAGCAGATACAGGAATTGGAAAAAAGCTTTAAAGTGAGCCAAAGATGAGTATACCTTGTATTTCCAGAAACCAGTACTTGGTAAATTCATTAACATGAAAGCAATGAAATATTTGGATGAATTGATAAGTAGCTTACATATTTAGCACTGATTTGAAATATCATTATGTTAAAGAGGTAACTTATAGAACTTGCATCTTGAGTTACCCTCTACACAACTGGACTAAATGTTTAGAATAATTTAACATAGTATAAAGATTAAGCAATAGAAAATTATAGAATATTAGCAATGGAGTAAACTTAATAAGAACTAATTCCAAAATGATCAATTTCTAAAAAGTCTAAAAAACCAGTATCACTAGTAACCTACAACATGGAGTTTTCATCTTCATATATATGATAATATAGTTGTGTGGTAGCACATTCTCTTACATGTCCATATGCAAGATAAAACTCTTCTTGGAATTCTAATTTATAAGACATACCCACCTTTAAAGATCTAGTGGTCACACACAAGTACTATATAAAGAATTAAAGGCCCACAAAGAAAAACATGGACCAATGTGACGGGAATCACAGAAGAAACCATGTAAGTCAAAGAAATACCAGTATAAACGCGAACGTACTTCCATTTTGAGCCACAGGATGTCGTTGTTCTCCAAGGAGAGGATTGTTTTAACAAAGAAAACTACCATTATTCCCAGGATCAGAAAGATTCTCCACCTTTCCGGAGCTTTAAAGACTACAAGCACACCCATATTGTTAAGATCATCTGGGACCTCAGGAATAAAGACTCGGAAGAAATATCTCAAAAGGACTACACCTTTCTACTCGCGAAATGTTGATTTACTAACCAGAATCAAGGCATGATGTTAGCTTCAGGATCAGGTGAAGAGGGAACCCGGTTTTTGCTGCTCTCGCTTCTGCTCTTCGCTCCTCAGGAGACCGGGAGCCGCCAGGTCCACTACGCGGTCCCGGAGGAGGCCAAGCACGGCACCTTCGTGGGCCGCATCGCGCAGGACCTGGGGCTGGAGCTGGCGGAGCTGGTGCCGCGCCTGTTCCGGGTGGCGTCCAAGGGCCGCGGGGACCTCCTGGAGGTAAATCTGCAGAATGGCATTTTGTTTGTGAATTCTCGGATCGACCGCGAGGAGCTGTGCGGGCGGAGCTTGGAGTGCAGCATCCACCTGGAGGTGGTGGTGGAGAGGCCGCTGCAGGTTTTCCATGTGGAGGTGGAGGTGAAGGACATTAATGACAACCCGCCGGTGTTCCCGAGAACACAAAAGAATCTGTATATCGCGGAATCCAGGCCGCTTGACTCCCGGTTTCCGCTAGAGGGCGCCTCGGATGCAGATATCGGGGTCAACGCTCTGCTGAATTACAGACTGAGCGCCAACGAATACTTCTCTCTGGAAGTACCGACCAACGACGACCAGGTAAAACCGCTTCAACTGGTACTAAAAAAACCTTTAGACAGGGAAGTCGCTTCGGAGCTCCTCTTGGTGCTTAAAGCAACAGATGGGGGCAAACCTGAGCTGACAGGTACTGTAGAAGTACAGGTCACAGTGCTGGATGCAAATGACAACGCCCCAGTATTTGACAAAGCAGTCCATCGGGTAAAGCTACTGGAAAATACAAGGAATGGCACGCTGGTTCTTAGACTTAACGCCTCGGATTTGGACGAGGGTTCAAATAGCCGCATTCTTTACTCCTTTGCAAGTGATGTCTCCCCGGATACAGCAGCAACTTTTTGCATAGAACCAGTCACTGGAGAAATAAAAGTAAATGGAAAAATAGATTTTGAAGAAACTCAATTATGGAAGCTTCAAATAGAAGCAGTTGATAATGGAAGTCCCCCGATGTTTGGTCACTGCACCATCTTGGTAGAAGTCGTGGACATCAATGATAATGCTCCGGAGCTGCTAGTGACTTCACTCTCACTTCCGGTTCCTGAGGACGCTCTACTGGGGACCGCCATCGCCTTGATTAGTGTGACCGACCATGATGCCGGTGTCAACGGGCAGGTGACCTGCTCATTAACACCCCAACCCCCCTTCAAGCTGATGCCCACCTTCAAGAATTACTATTCGCTGGTGCTGGACAGCGCCCTGGACCGGGAGAGCATGTCGGACTACATTGTAGTAGTAACTGCGCGGGACAGGGGCTCACCTTCGCTGTCGGCCACCACCAGCCTGTCCGTGGAGGTGGCCGACGTGAACGACAACGCGCCGCTGTTCGCGCAGCCCGAGTACACGGTGTTCGTGAAGGAGAACAACCCGCCCGGCTGCCACATCTTCACGGTGTCGGCGCGGGACTTGGACGCGCAGGAGAACGCGCTGGTGTCCTACTCGCTGGTGGAGCGGCGGGTGGGCGAGCGCGCGCTGTCGAGCTACGTGTCGGTGCACGCGGAGAGCGGCAAGGTGTACGCGCTGCAGCCTCTGGACCACGAGGAGCTGGAGCTGCTGCAGTTCCAGGTGAGCGCGCGCGACGCGGGCGTGCCTCCTCTGGGCAGCAACGTGACGCTGCAGGTGTTCGTGCTGGACGAGAACGACAACGCGCCCGCGCTGCTGCCACATGGGCCGAGCGGCGGGGGTGGCGCAGTGAGCCACTTGGTGTCGGGGTCGGTGGGCGCGGGCCAGGTGGTGGCGAAGGTGCGCGCGGTGGACGCGGACTCGGGCTACAACGCGTGGCTGTCCTATGAGCTGCTGCCGGCGGCGGGTGGTGCGCGCAGCCCGTTCCGCGTGGGGCTGTACACGGGCGAGATCAGCACGACGCGCGCCCTGGACGAGGCGGGACGCACCGCGGCAGCGCCTGCTGGTGCTGGTGAAGGACCACGGGGAGCCGGCGCTGGCGGTCACGGCCACTGTGCTGCTCTCGCTGGTGGACAGCGGTCAGGCGCCTAAGGCCTCATCGCGAGCTTCTTTGGGTGCCCAGGGCACAGGGACGGCGCTGGTGGACGTGAACGTGTACCTGA
Source organism: Myotis lucifugus (assembly GCF_000147115.1). Classification (NCBI taxonomy): domain Eukaryota; kingdom Metazoa; phylum Chordata; class Mammalia; order Chiroptera; family Vespertilionidae; genus Myotis; species Myotis lucifugus. The sequence continues at coordinate 4,778,927 of NW_005871076.1, read as the reverse complement.
TCATCGCCATCTGCGCGGTGTCCAGCCTGTTGGTGCTCACACTGTTGCTCTACACAGCGCTGCGGTGCTCGGCGCCGCCCACCGAGGGCGGGTGCGGACCAGGGAAGCCCGTGCTGGTGTGCTCCAGCGCGGTGGGCAGCTGGTCATTTTCGCAGCGGAAGCCGCAGAGGGTGTGCTCTGGGGAGGGGCAGCCCAAGACGGACCTCATGGCCTTCAGTCCCAGTCTACCTCCTGGTTCTAGAGATAACGGAGAGCAACAGGAGATTTGCGGGAATGTAAGTACAGTAATTCTGGGATGTATTTCATGGCTATTAATGTC